>NC_060142.1:676000907-676600907 GCF_021461385.2 Schistocerca piceifrons | reverse complement strand
ACAGACAAATAACAAGTTGCTGAACTACGTTTGTGCTTACTGATGGTTTGGCTCAGATACCGATATGCTTTCTTATCGTGCAGGCCAGAAATAATGTTTCGGCACCCCAAGTCGGCGAGCGTCCTCACGACGATCTTCAAGCCGTACACGGCGGAGCTGTGGGTGAGCAGCGGCGCGCTGTTTGTGCTGATCCTGGTCGTGTCGCGGCTCTTCTGCTGGGTCGAGCACCGCGTCACCGCCACCGTCGACGAGATAGACAACTCGTGGAACTCCACCTTCCTGCTCGTCTCCTCTGCCATCGGGCAGCAAGGTGAGCCACCAGCGTCCACGTCCGGAAGAGCAGCGGCCAATGAGTCTACACACAGCGTTGAGATGTGTGTGTCTCAGGGCACCCTTAACGTCCGGCCTGGTCGATAACAAAAGTCGCTGGACGATGCTGCCATCAGCTATTGTATGGTGGACAGGTTAGCACGTATTTTGATCCGTAAATTAAGCTTGAGTGCATTGGAGGTTGACGAAGGGACCTGACAAATCGGCAATTCGACATAGCATTGAATTTTTCACATTTTGAAAAACTAAGCTTTACTCACGATTATGTAGGGTTGGTTTTAGAGAGTAACATTCTTACAAGGGAACCTCCCCATCGCACCCCCCTCAGATTTAGTTATAAGTTGGCCAGTGGATAGGCCTTGAAAAACTGAACACAGATCAATCGAGAAAACAGGAAGAAGTTGTGTGGAACTATGAAAAAATAAGCAAAGTGTACAAACTGAGTAGTCCATGTGGAAGATAGGTAACATCAAGGATAGTGTGAACTCTGGAGCGCAGTGGTCCCGTGGTTAGCGTGAGCAGCTGCGAAACGAATGGTCCTTGGTTCAAGTCCTCCCTCGAGTGAAAAGTTTAATTTTTTATTTTCAGACAGTTATTGTCTGTCCGTTTACTTTCTTTATTTTCGCGGACTATATTTGCTGGATTCATATTGCCCACGAAATACATCTCACGTATTTAATGCACTCTCGTCCAAAGTAGCGAACAGTCAACTGCCAGCCATGGAGCCTCTCTAGCAGGAATACTCTCTCTTCCGTGCGCTGTAGTCGACTGACGTCGTGTGTTTCGATGTTTGTTTAGGTGTAGCGGACAGATAATAACTGTCTGAAAATAAAAAAATTAAACTGTTCACCCGAACGAAGACTTGAACCAAGGACCTCTCGCTTCGCAGCTGCTCACGCTAACCACGGGACCACGGCGCTCCTGAGCTCACACTATCCTTGATGTTGCGTATCTTGCGCATGGACTACTCAGTTTATATACTTTGCTTACTTTTTCATAGGTCCACACAGCTTCTTCCTGTTTACTCGATTGATCTGTGTTCAGTTTTTCAAGGCCTATCCACTGTGCCAACTTATAACTAAATCTGAGGGGGGTGCGATGGGGAGGTTCCCTTGTTATCGACTGTGCATTATTAACAAATAATTCGACAGGCAAGACAAACTATCTGAGTGCGTCAGCCAAGTGCATGGACAAGCCCGAGGCAAATCTTTTAGAACGCTAGGGGAGAGATCCTCTCAGTGTGAGACGGTTCGAAGTTGTGCTTTATACAGGACACTTTGCCGCTAGGTGTGATGTCAAGCACTTCAGCACCTGCCGCGTGCTGGCTCATCACTTTGGTTCTGAATGCAGTGAGTGCCAATTAGAGCCGTTAGTGGCAGTTCCGGAGGTCTGATACCAACCGGGTCACTAATGCACAGAAGCCACCACCTAGGAATATTGCCAATGACCGCAGGGAGCCATGAGTCTCGCTATATCAACTCACCACCACACACTGTTTGGTAACTGAAATATACTACAGCTCTGCCTCAAAAGTCAGCATGCCAACATGCTAATGTTTTTCCCGAAATAATAACTGACAATTAGGAAAAGTGACACATTGACACAATGGGCATTTTATTCTTTTCTTTCTAATGTCAGTGTGAGATGGAAAGTAGGTTATTGACTTCTGTGAAAGGTGACTGCAGTTGCACAAAACAGAATATTTTGTCTACATAAAACTATTTTAACGTACTTTAATTGCATTGCTGCAGCTCATACACTTAATCTTTCTATTTTTTTATTTTGTTATTTCAGTACAAGCCTGCTAAGAATTAAGTTTAAGCCATTAAGCTTTGCGCTTTCTCCAGTACTTCTTTATCTGTCCTGTTTTCTTTATTTTTTACTTTTCCTCTCTACTGCCCATTGTCCTCCTAGTCGCTATGGTGCTTTGTCTCGGAAAGCTTTTCAACCTCAATATCATTTTTACATTTTGTTTTTTTCTGTCTTTCTCATTTCTGTCAATTTCTTCTATACCTTAATGAACTTTACTAAGCCAGTTGGGTTTGTCTTCTAAATTTTCTAATTGTTGTACAATTTTTCTTCTCAGTCCGCTAAGACTCATTCTTTGAATATGCCCTCACAACGTTACTGGATTTTTCACAATTTCGCCTGTATTTTTTTGGTACTTAATTGTATACATCTGTATTACTTCTTAATTTAAATGTGTTTCCTATTGTTGTATTTCCTAATATCTTGCTTCTCTTCTTTTCCAAGATTTCTTCATTTTATTTTCTTCTTCTTCTTATTTTTCCTGGCGTCATCGTGTATCTTCGTGGGTTTGATTTGTAGTGACTTTTCCTGTCTGGTTTGAGAATATCGAAGAGCAAACAAATAATAATACGTAAGGATAATAGTGTGTGATCAGTTTATATAAGCTTTGCGCGCTTGACAATGGGTTTTTGCGTAAGTTTGAACGTGAGTGATTTTTCTGAAAATATTTCTTTATCGGACTTCCTAGATTGAATAATCCAAAGCTTTGGTTCGTAATGGACCTTTGATATAATTTGTAACACGGAACCTTTAGCCTTGCCAGGACGCCGTTTAATTGGAACAACAGCTTGCAACATAAATTAAACACAATATTAAATATCACTGTGTTCACAAAATATTATACTAAATTAAATTACATAGACACTTAGATTATTTCTGTTGCTGTGTGCAACAATGAGTACACCTAGTGAGTTTGCGTCCCAGAGAATAATGGCGGTGTGCCAAATAATTATCTGCAGCGATGGCAGGTATGCGTCCGATCAGGACGGCTTCCAGAACAAAAAGGTGCCGTCTTCTCGGTAAGACAACTGAAATGCGTAATTTATTCAAATGTTTCAACGGTCGCACGCCACAATGGATACAACTGCTTACACCGATTAATATCTTAAGTAATTCTTTATTTATATTATAAACTTATATGTACGTTTTTGCTATATGTCCACGCCCATCCTGCAAACGTACCTTTAAATGGGATTGGCATCTTAACCTGCATTTGGTTAGTTGTATAGGGTGGTCGCATGCCCTTCCTGTCCCTCATCTCCCCCTCCCCCCCCCCCCCCCCCCCCCACCACCACCCCCGAACGGAATTAGTGTCCGCGTGTAGTGGTCTAGAGTTATAATACATGTGAAAGTGTGAGAACATCTTTCGAAATGTTTGTGCATTACGTCAGTGAGGTGGTACAGGGAACCAGTCCCATATTCACCAATGTGGATGTGGGAAACTGCCTAAATACAACACCCAGGACGGTTTCTCTGGCACACCGAGAGAGACGGTACAAGATAAACGACTCGCATTCGAGAGGATAGCGGCTCAAACTCCCATCCAATTATCAAGATGAATGTTTCCCATTGCTTCCATAAATCGCTTAAGGCATATTTGAATTTGGTTTCTCTGAAGAATGTTAATCTTCAATTCTCATTATTAATGTGTCACACGCCACTTTTTTGCGAGTGTAGTGCAGTCATTATGACTCTCTCAAGTTGTTTGGGGAGGCTCGACAGTCCCATAACTTACTGATAATGTATGGTTCAGTTAGTATTTTTCACTGTTTCACGAATCGGTAGCCACTGTCCATTTTCCCTTTGAGGAGTCACAACCGGCGAGCAGGAACTTCCATACATATTACTGAGTGCTAGGACTGTCCTAGTACATATGAGGCAGCTTGGGAGATCTATACAGGATGGTCAATTGATCGTGGCCGGGCCAAATATCTCACGAAATAAGCGTCAAACGAAAAAACTACAAAAAACGAAACTTGTCTGGCTTGAAGGAGGAGATCAGATGGCGCCATGGTTGACCCGCTAGATGGCGCTGCCATAGGTGAAACGGACATCAACTGCGTTTTTTAAAATAGGAACCCCCATTTTTTATTACATATTCGTGTATTACGTAAAGTAATATGAATATTTAGGTGGACCACTTTTTTCGTTTTGTGATAGATGGCGCTGTAAGAGTTACAAACATATGGCTCACAATTTTAGACGAACAGTTGGTAACAGGTAGGTTTTGTAAATTAAAATACAGAACGTAGGTACGTTTGAACATTTTGTTTCGGTTGTTCCAATGTATTACATGTACCTTTGTGAACTTATCATTTCTGAGAACGCATGCTGTTACAGCGTGATTACCTGTAAATACCACATTAATGCAGTAAATGCTCAAAATGATGTCCGTCAACCTCAATGCATTTGGCAATACGTGTAACGACATTCCTCTCAACAGGGAGTAGTTCGCCTTCCCTAATGTTCGCACATGCATTGACAATGCGCTGACGCATGTTGTCAGGCGTTGTCGGTGGATCACGATAGCAAATATCCTTCAACTTTCCCCACAGAAAGAAATCCTGGAACGTCACATCCGGTGAACGTGTGCTTCGACGACCAATCCATCTGTCATGAAATATGCTATTCAATACCGCTTCAACCGCGCGCGAGGTATGTACCGGACATCCATCATGTTGGAAGTAGATCGCCATTCTGTCATGCAGTGAAACATCTTGTAGTAACATCGGTAGAATACTACGTTGGAAATCAGTATATATTGCACCATTTAGATTGCCATCGATAATATGGGGGGGGGGGCAATTATCCTTCCTCGCATAATGCCGCACCATACATTAACCCACCAAGGTCGCTGATGTTCCACTTGTCGCAGCCATTGTGGTTTTTCCGTTGCCCAATAGTGGATATTATGCCGGTTTACGTTACCGCTGTTGGTGAATGACGCATCGTCGCTAAATAGAACGCGTGCAAAAAATCTGTCATCGTCACTTAATTTCTCTTGTGCCCAGTGGCAGAACTGTACACGACGTTCAAAGTCGTCGCCATGCAATTCCTGGTGCTAGAAATATGGTACGGGTGCAATCGATGTTGATGTAGCATTCTCAACACCGACGTTTTTGAGATTCCCGATTCTCGCGCAATTTGTCTGCTACTGATGTGCGAATTAGCCGTGACAGCAGCTAAAACACGTGCTTGGGCATCATCACTTGTTGCAGATCATGGTTGACGTTTCACATGCGGCTGAACACTTCCTGTTTCTTTAAATAACGTAACTATCCGGCGAACGGTCCGGACACTTGGATGATGTCGTTCAGGATACCGAGCAGCAGCACACGCCCCTTGGGCATTTTCTTCACAATAGCCATACATCAACACGATATCGACATTTTCCGCAATTGCTAACGGTCAACTTTAACACGGGTAATGTATCACGAAGCAAATACCGTCCGCACGTGATACCACGTACTTATACGTTTGTGGCTATTACAGCGCGGTCTATTACAAAGCGAAAAAAGTGGTCCAACTAAAACATTCATATTTATTTACGTACTACATCTACATCTACATTTATACTCCGCAAGCCACCCAACGGTGTGTGGCGGAGGGCACTTTACGTGCCACTGTCATTACCTCCCTTTCCTGTTCCAGTCGCGTATGGTTCGCGGGAAGAACGACTGTCTGAAAGCCTCCGTGCGCGCTCTAATCTCTCTAATTTTACATTCGTGATCTCCTCGGGAAGTATAAGTAGGGGGAAGCAATATATTCGATACCTCATCCAGAAACGCACCCTCTCGAAACCTGGCGAGCAAGCTACACCGCGATGCAGAGCGCCTCGCTTGCAGAGTCTGCCACTTGAGTTTATTAAACATCTCCGTAACGCTATCACGGTTACCAAATAACCCAGTGACGAAACGCGCCGCTCTTCTTTGGATCTTCTCTATCTCCTCCGTCAACCCGACCTGGTACGGATCCCACACTGATGAGCAATACTCAAGTATAGGTCGAACGAGTGTTTTGTAAGCCACCTCCTTTGTTGATGGACTACATTTTCTAAGCACTCTCCCAATGAATCTCAACCTGGTACCCGCCTTACCAACAATTAGTTTTATATGATCATTCCACTTCAAATCGTTCCGTACGCATACTCCCAGATATTTTACAGAAGTAACTGCTACCAGTGTTTGTTCCGCTATCATATAATCATACAATAAAGGATCCTTCTTTCTATGTATTCGCAATACATTACATTTGTCTATGTTAAGGGTCAGTTGCCACTCCCTGCACCAAGTGCCTATCCGCTGCAGATGTAATAAAAATGGGGGTTCCTATTTTAAAAAACACAGTTGGTATCCGTTTGACCTACGGCAGCGCCATCTAGCGGGCCAACCATAGCGCCATCTGGTTTCCCCATTGTATCTAGACGAGTTTCCATTCTTTGCAGTTTTTTCATTTGCTGCTTATTTCGTGAGACATTTGGCCCGGTCACTATCAACGGACCACCCTGTATACCAGCCAGAGGGGGTGAACAGTGGCACTGCGAACTATATGTTGACGTCCTGTGTAACACGTTGCTCGGTGTCGACTACACCAGGTTAAAGTGGAAAAACTGTGTCGCACACTGGTGACAACAGTGAAACACGGGCGGCACCCTCCGCTGACTGTGGGTGGTGCCCGGCAGGTGTGTCGCGGAGCTCGGAGTGGCTGAGCTGGCGCGTGCTGCTGTTCGTCAGCTTCCTGTGCACCAACCTGCTGGACACGCACTACGCGGCCGGCATCGTGTCCTCGCTGCTGATGCCGCCGCCCAGGACAATCAACAACAAGAAGGACCTCGCCGACAGCCCACTCGGCTTCGGCCTCGAGAACGTCAGCTACACCTACCAGTTCTTCGTGGTACGGCTAAGTTTCTACTTTTTTCTGTGTCTGTTATTCATATCCCCTCCGCCTCCACCTGCCCCAGTAAAGAACCGACTGCTTGCAGCCAAGTTCCCTTTCTTCAGCCTTTCAGCGAAACAGTTAAAATAAGAGGGTCACTCCAAATGAAATGCACACTATTTTTTTTTTAAAAATCCATCTTTTATTCTACATGTTTGAAAGTTTTACAGTGTGTAGATACATCCTTTAGGAGCAATATTATCATTTCTCCACATAATTTTCATCCCTCTCAACTGCCTTACGCCATCTTGGAACCAACGTCTATATACCCGCACGGTAAAATTCTGGACCAACCTGTTGGAGCCACTGTTTGGCAGCGTGCACAAGGGATTCATCATCTTCAAACCTTGTTCCACGAAGAGAGTCTTTCAGTTTGCCAAAGAGATGATAGTCACATGGAGCCAGGTCAGGACTGTAAGGCGGGTGTTTCAGTGTTGTCCATCCGAGTTTTGTGATCGCTTCCATCGTTTTTTGACTGACACGTGGTCGTGCATTGTCGTGCAACAGCAAAACAACCTGCTTTTGCCGATGTGGTCAACCACGACTCAGTCGAGCTTGAAGTTTATTCAGTGTCGTCACATATACATCAGAATATATGGTGGTTCCACTTGGCATATTGCCCACAAGCAAGAGTCCTTCACAATCGAAAAACACCGTAACCATAACTTTTCACCGAGCGAGGTGGCGCAGTGGTTAGCACACTGGACTCGCATTCGGGAGGACGACGGTTCAATCCCGTCTCCGGCCATCCTGATTTAGGTTTTCCGTGATTTCCCTAAATCGCTTCAGGCAAATGCCGGGATGGTTCCTTTGAAAGGGCACGGCCGATTTCCTTCCCCATCCTTCCCTCATCCGAGCTTGCGCTCCGTGTCTAATGACCTCGTTGTCAACGGGACGTTAAACACTAATCTCCTCCTCCTCCTCCATAACTTTTCCAGCAGAAGATGTAGTTTTGAATTTTTTTTCTTGGGTGAATTTGCATGATGCCACTTCATTGATTGCCTCTTTGTCTCTGGTGAAAAATGATGGAGTCATGTTTCATCACCTGTCACAATTCTTCCAAGAAATTCATCTCTACCATTCTCGTAATGTTCCAAAAGTTCGCTGCATACCGTTTTTCTTGTTTCTTTGTGAGCCACCGTCAACATCCTGGGAATCCATCTGGCACAAAACTTTTTTAACGCCAACACTCTCAGTTCTCTGCAAACACTTCCTTTCCCCTATCTCAACGTAGCGTGACAATTCGTTCACTGTGATGCGTCTGTCAGCAGTAAGTTAACTTTCTGCACATTGTCTGGAGTGTGAAAAGTACGAGGCCTGCTGCTACGAGGACCATCCTCAATATTGCCGTGCCCACTTTCATCACGTAGCCTGATTGCCCACCGACTAACTGCACTGCGATCGACAGCAGCATCCTCATACACCTTTTTCAACCTACTGTGGATGTTTTCCACTGTCTCCTTTTCACAGCACAGGAATTCTATGACAGCAATTTGCTTCTGACGAATGTCAAGTGTAGCAGCCATCTTGAAGACATGCTGTGACGGCGCCGCTCACGGGAACAGGTTGAACTAAGTTTGAAAACAAGCGGGAAGGATGTATCTACACACTATAAAACTTTCACACATGCAGAATGAAGACTGTATTTTTACAGAAATAGTGTGCATTTCTTTTAGAGTGACCCTCGTACATAGACAGGAAGACAGGAATGAAACACGCGTACCTGGAGCTTGATAAGAGATTGGTAATGTGTGCAGTCTTAAATACTGTGAGACCTATGTAACATTTTCTAGGTAAGAGATTTTGTTGTAATCTGGATTCGAGGGGAACAAACACAAGAAAGGACGTAGGATCAGAACTGGCAAGGGTCATGACACGGAATGTAAGTGGTAGGAGGTGGGTAGGAGTGTAGCTATTCAGGAAAAAGGATATACTGGAGTCTTCATTTGGAATGGAGAAGGTAGGGTACGCTGTAGTTAATAAGATGGGAAAATGCTACTAAATTCAAGACATTTTCTTGATTCTCTGTCTTAAATATACCACAAAGTGACTAGTTGACCTTATAATAAATTAATTTCGATTATGTAACAGTGATTGCATTCCTCTCCCATTTACATACACACTGGACTGCCAAAGAAACTGGTCTACACTATGACTACGTCGTGTGGCTAGGGCCTCCCGTCGGGTAGATCGTTCGCTATGTGCAAGTCTTTCGATTTGACACCATTTCGGGGACTTGTGCGTCGATGGGGATCAAGTGATGATGATTAGGACAACACAACACTCAGTCCCTGAGCGGAGAATATCTCCGACCCAGCCAGGAATCGAACCCGGGCCCTTAGGATAGACATTCTCTCGCGCTGATCACTCACCTACCGGGGGCGGACAAAGAAACTGGTATAGGCATGCGTATTCAAACACAGAGATATGTAAATAGAGCGAATACAGCGTTCGGTCGGCAACGCCTATATAAGACAACAAGTCTCTGGCGCAGTTTTTAGATCAGTTACTGCTGCTACCATGGCAGGTTATCAAGATTGAAGTGAGTTTCAACATGGTGTTATAGTCGGCGCACGAGGAATGGGACACAGTATCTCCGAGGTAGCGATCAAGTGGGGATTGTCCCGTACGGCCATTTCACGAGTGTATCGTGAACATCAGAAATCAGGTAAAAATCAAATCTCCGACATTGCTGACGCCGGAAAAAGATGTTGCAAGAACAGGACCAACGACGACTGAATAGAATTGTTCAGCGTGACGGAAGTGGGACCATTCCGCGAATTGCTGCAGATTTCAGTCAACAAGTGCCAGCGTGTGAACCATTCAACGAAACGTCATCGATATGGGCTTTCGGGGCCGAAGGCCCACTCGTGTACCCTTGATGACTGCACGACACAAAGCTTTACCCCTCGCTTGGGCCCGTCAACACAGACATTGGAGTGTTGATGACTGGAAACATGTTGCCTGGTCGGACGAGTCTCGTTTCAGTTCAAGCGGATGAACTTGTACAGATGAATTCATGGATCCTGCATATTACGAGGTGCATTCAGGTTCTAAGGCCTCCGATTTTTTTTCTCTGGACTGGAAAGAGATAGAAACATGCGCATTGTTTTAAAATGAGGCCGCGTTCATTGTCAATACGTCCCAGAGATGGCAGCATCGTACAGCAGATGGGATTTTACCGCCAGCGGCGAGAATGAGAACTGTTTTAAATACTTAAAATGGCGACGTTTTCCTTACTTGAACAGCGTGCAATCATTCGTTTTCTGAATTTGCGTGGTGTGAAACCAATTGAAATTCATCGACAGTTGAAGGAGACATGTGGTGATGGAGTTATGGATGTGTCGAAAGTGCGTTCGTGGATGCGACAGTTTAATGAAGGTAGAACATCGTGTGACAACAAACCAAAACAACCTCGGGCTCGCACAAGCTGTTCTGACGACACGATCGAGAAAGTGGAGAGAATTGTTTTGGGGGATCGCCAAATGACTGTTGAACAGATCGCCTCCAGAGTTGGCATTTCTGTGGGTTCTGTGCACACAATCCTGCATGACGACCTGAAAATGCGAAAAGTGTCATCCAGGTGGGTGCCACGAATGCTGACGGACGACCACTTGGCTGCCCGTGTGACATGCTGCCAAGCAATGTTGACACGCAATGACAGCAGGAAAGGGACTTTCTTTTCGTCGGTTGTGACAATGGATGAGACGTGGATGCCATTTTTCAATCCAGAAGCAAAGCGCCAGTCAGCTCAATGGAAGCACACAGATTCACCGCCACCAAAAAAATTTCGGGTAACCGCCAGTGCTGAAAAAATGATGGTGTTCATGTTCTGGGACAGCGAGGGCGTAGTCCTTACCCATTGCGTTCCAAAGGGTACTACGGTAACAGGTGCATCCTACGAAAATGTTTTGAAGAACAAATTCCTTCCTGCACTACAACAAAAACGTCCGGGAAGGGCTGCGCGTGTGCCGTTTCACCAAGACAACGCACCCGCACATCGAGCTAACGTTACGCAACAGTTTCTTCGTGATAACAACTTTGAAGTGATTCCTCATGCTCCCCACTCACGTGACCTGGTTCCAAGTGACTTTTGGCTTTTTCCAACAATGAAAGACACTCTCCGTGGCCGCACATTCACCAGCCGTACTGCTATTGCCTCAGCGATTTTCCAGTGGTCAAAACAGACTCCTAAAGAAGCCTTCGCCGCTGCTATGGAATCATGGCGTCAGCGTTGTGAAAAATGTGTACGTCTGCAGGTCGATTACGTCGAGAAGTAACGCCAGTTTCATCGATTTCGGGTGAGTAGTTAATTAGAAAAAATATCGGAGGCCTTAGAACTTGAATGCACCTCGTAGCAAGAGACCTGGTGAAGGCTCTATAATGATGTGGGGACGTACAGTTGGAGTGATATGAGACCCCTGATACGTGTAGATACGATTCTGACAGGTGACACGTACGTAAGCATCCTGTCTGATCACCTGCATCCACTCATGTCCATTGTGCATTCCGACGCACTTGGGCGATTCCAGCAGGACAGTGCAACACCCCACACGTCCAGAATTGCACAGGGTGGCTCCAGGAACACTCTTCTTTTACGGATTTATGTACAGCCCTGCAGGATTCATGATGCCAGTTCCCTCCACCACCACTTCAGACATTATTCGAGCCCATGCCACGTCGTGTTACGGCACTTCTGCGTGCTCGCGGGAACCCTTCGCCATATTAGGCAGGTGTATTGTTTCTTTGGCTCTTCAGTGTATAAAAGTGATCGCTTTCCTCTCCCATATATAGCATTATTTTCCTTTTTTTATTTGTTCAGATGACTGCTTGTTGTTCGAAGCACCTTTGTCTTTAAAGGTGAGTAAGTGTGGTATCTATTGTTGACTGCATGAAAGAGATAATGAATGTCGAGCGCAAGCTTACTGTGACTTTATGTCATACTAATGTCTTGCCAACAATACAAATAAATGTTAAATAAACTGTATTTTATTCATGTCCATTACACACTATATAAATATAATTTGGTAACAAATGTGGATGAAAACAATAAAAGTTCGTAGAATGTCAAAGAGAAAAATATGTCCCATAGACTCCACATTTTACCACTTAAAATGGCAGATGGCACAGTAATCGAGAACTCACGAACCTTGGTATGTTGCCGCTCCTTTGCAAACACGTCGCACCGTCCCTACACCTACACAAATGGTTCAAATGGCTCTGAGCACTAAGGGACTCAACTTCTGAGGTCATTAGTCCCCTAGAACTTAGAACTAGTTAAACCTAACTAACCTAAGGACATCACAAACATCCATGCCCGAGTCAGGATTCGAACCTACGACCGTAGCGGTCTTGCGGTTCCAGACTGCAGCGCCTTTAACCGCACGGCCACTTCGGCCGGCACACCTACACACTCTCAGTATCCTACCTGAACGAAATTTCAACCGACTCCCTCTCCTCGACAGTGAAATCTGCTCCGATGTTTATCCGTACTACCAGCTATAGCTTTCTCCAACTATTTCCATTTCACTCCCTCCCTTCCTCCCATGATACCACGGTCCTGTCCACCGTCCAGATTCGTCCTTTTCCGTCTTTTCCAATACCCATCTTACCGCCTACCGTCTTTCTATAGTTATCACCCAATGACTCTGTTCAGTGGGGGCCGTTACTGAATGGGTTTACTAGTATAAAAGTTTGATTTTTATTTTTCACTTGATGCTCGTCAGTGCCTTCCGCCTGGCGGTAATTTACAGCGTCTCGTTCATGTTGCCCAAAACCGGATAGAACCACCCTGAAACTCACGTGTTGAACCATCAGCAGCTAAACTCACGTCTTGCTGACGAGGTAACGCTACCGAACTGCGCGTCTTACGATCTGACCGACCAATAGGGAGGCTTGGAGGTGGTCAAGTGGGGGTGGAACCGCGGCCGGCTGCTGGGAGCGGACACGCAGTTCGCTCTCTTCTGCTGGCAGCTTCCATACCGACCAGACGTCCTCTTCTCCTGCTCTCTTGGGCGGCTGCCCATTCAGTCCCGGCGGCTTCCCCAACCCTGCCTGATTACTGCATTAAACTTCCATGCATATAAAAATATGTTTTCTCTACCTGTGACTACAGCTTTCCCCTCCTGGCCAATCCTGATACATTAACAACCTATAAATTTAAACCTCCTTCATCCAAAGATTTAAAGTCTCCTCAGCTTCTTCAAGCAAATCCTTCATCTCTTCAGTGAAAGTACAGAGCTTTCTTTAATGAATATCGTCGTTTCATTTTAATGTTTAAAATGTCCATTTTTGTCTTTTTATCTTTACCTGTCGGACCTCTTATCTCCTTTTTAAAATGCTTTGAATATAGTAAGCATCTCTACCTTCTGTTTTAAATATTTTTTTTAAATTTTTGCATCCATAAATATGCTTTATTGTTTCTTCATTAATTTCTTTAAATGCTCTAGGCTGAAGAGCAGGATACTGTACCACCGACAGTCCACCCCCAGCCAGCCCAAATGGGCCAGCGGGCACGAAATAACAATAAAAAAGTAGACAACAGCGGGAAATCTCTACAGCCATTCCAAGCCTTTGTAAATGTTTTGCAAGTTCATTTTGTGGTTCAGAAAAACATACATAATCATGAAAATTATGACATTGCAGATGTAAACTGATATGTGTTGTATACTTTCTTTATTCATAAAAATTATTGTTCTGAACACTCACAGGCATCGATGGGGAGACGTACCGAAGCCTGCCTTCATATCTGCATTTGGCATGCTCCGGGATTCTTTTATAAGGTGACCATACATTCACAAGGGGAGGCGACGACGTTTGGAACGCGGATTTACTTCAAACTTCGTACACTCGTAGTACTCCATGAAAATTGTGATTCTGAAAATGTATGCTTGTCCGTGTCTTCAAAACCATTCGTATTTAATCGAAAAAGAACGAGAAATTGCTTCTCGTGAAGACGCTATTAAAATATACTCGATACTGCATGATCAATTATCAGCGCCGATATTTGAGGAAATGCTGCGTTATGCATGGTTTGCTTCCAAATTATGGGCTGAAAGAGAGATTTTTGAAAATCTTAAAGACGTTTGTTTTTCCACAGAAAACCTCAAAAGACCTTGAGTACGCAGAAACAGCATTTATTCAATGCAGCTGGTGCCGTTTAACTTCATGTTTTCCATGTTTTCACAAAAAATACCATCCTGCCATTGTACTCGTAATGTCGAAAGCGACGATTAATTGTACATCTTTCGAAAGCCGTCTGTGCAGGTCAAAACTTGGAGGTAACAAGTAGTTTCAGGCTCCTTCCAGGTATAAGGGATTTCTCATACATTTTCAGTATCACTTTAATAACATTATAAATTTAATAAAAGTTCATCCGATTACACGTATATTCCCATTATGTCAATTGTAATATAAATAGTAAAGAAAATGACTGTGTTAAAAATTTAAAAAAAACTGACGAACGGGACTCGATCCAGCGATTACGGGGCTTGAACGCTACCCACTCGGCTGCCGCCGCTTCCTGGTAAAAACGGCCACGCACAGGTGTATATATTTGACGACCGAAACTATCCTGTGATTTTCTCAATAACGCTTGTGAAGTACGCTCTACTGCTTACATACACTCCTGGAAATGGAAAAAAGAACACATTGACAACGGTGTGTCAGACCCACCATACTTGCTCCGGACACTACGAGAGGACTGTACAAGCAATGATCACACGCACGGCACAGCGGACACACCAGGAACCGCGGTGTTGGCCGTCGAATGGCGCTAGCTGCGCAGCATTTGTGCACCGCCGCCGTCAGTGTCAGCCAGTTTGCCGTGGCATACGGAGCTCCATCGCAGTCTTTAACACTGGTAGCATGCCGCGACAGCGTGGACGTGAACCGTATGTGCAGTTGACGGACTTTGAGCGAGGGCGTATAGTGGGCATGCGGGAGGCCGGGTGGACGTACCGCCGAATTGCTCAACACGTGGGGCGTGAGGTCTCCACAGTACATCGATGTTGTCGCCAGTGGTCGGCGGAAGGTGCACGTGCCCGTCGACCTGGGACCGAACCGCAGCGACGCACGGATGCACGCCAAGACCGTAGGATCCTACGCAGTGCCGTAGGGGACCGCACCGCCACTTCCCAGCAAATTAGGGACACTGTTGCTCGTGGGGTATCGGCGAGGACCATTCGCAACCGTCTCCATGAAGCTGGGCTACGGTCCCGCACACCGTTAGGCCGCCTTCCGCTCACGCCCCAACATCGTGCAGCCCGCCTCCAGTGGTGTCGCGACAGGCGTGAATGGAGGGACGAATGGAGACGTGTCGTCTTCAGCGATGAGAGTCGCTTCTGCCTTGGTGCCAATGATGGTCGTATGCGCGTTTGGCGCCGTGCAGGTGAGCGCCACAATCAGGACTGCATACGACCGAGGCACACAGGGCCAACACCCGGCATCATGGTGTGGGGAGCGATCTCCTACACTGGCCGTACACCACTGGTGATCGTCGAGGGGACACTGAATAGTGCACGGTACATCCAAACCGTCATCGAACCCATCGTTCTACCATTCCTAGACCGGCAAGGGAACTTGCTGTTCCAACAGGACAATGCACGTCCGCATGTATCCCGTGCCACCCAACGTGCTCTAGAAGGTGTAAGTCAACTACCCTGGCCAGCAAGATCTCCGGATCTGTCCCCCATTGAGCATGTTTGGGACTGGATGAAGCGTCGTCTCACGCGGTCTGCACGTCCAGCACGAACGCTGGTCCAACTGAGGCGCCAGGTGGAAATGGCATGGCAAGCCGTTCCACAGGACTACATCCAGCAGCTCTACGATCGTCTCCATGGGGGAATAGCAGCCTGCATTGCTGCGAAAGGTGGATATACACTGTACTAGTGCCGACATTGTGCATGCTCTGTTGCCCATGTCTATGTGCCTATGGTTCTGTCAGTGTGATCATGTGATGTATCTGACCCCAGGAATGTGTCAATAAATTTTCCCCTTCCTGGGACAGTGAATTCACGGTGTTCTTATTTCAATTTCCAGGAGTGTATTTTGTTGTCCTAATGGAGTACTACGAGTTTACGAAGTTTGAAGTAAATCCGCATTCCAAACGTCGTAGCCTCCCCTTGTCAGTTATAAGACGTCGTATCAGGAAAGCCATTGGTTTCTGGACCTAAGCTTATTAAGGTTATTTGCTTGTTCCGTTGTCCTTTACTCGCCCCTTCCCTTGTACGTATAAGAGTCAGACATCATGTATGCGTATGAATGACAGTGTCAGAGGGCAAAGAAATAACCAATGAAAGTTAGTGGAAACCAGCGAAATGTAAATGAAGATAACTCAAATGACACTTTCACAAATCTATTGATCGCGTTTTCACGAGAGTGAATAAAACGAACAGTTAAGTTGTAAACGATTGCTCACCCAAGATTGCTTGCGAGCAGAACCGATGTGCGCACGGCGTTCAGTTGCACGTCCAGAGGAATATTCGTGAAAACCGACACGGCGCGGGAAAACAAGTTGAAGAACAGGGCGAGCACTGAACGTGGCGCCTTGGCAAGCGACTATCGACTCGTCCCCACTATTCTCACTCGCTCGCTGATCGCCGAATGCCGCATGCCTGCTGCCACCTTTGTTAACTACACCTAGCGTTCAGTGGGGGTACCTTTTTGTAGGTGGCCACTAAACGTTCTGGTGGATAACTGGTGAGACTCGCGTGCTCTTGCAATTTCCACTTAGAGTACTCGCAAACTGCAGTGCTGACTGAATGTTCGAAGGAACATAATATTATAGAAACTAAAGCTGGTCGCCATGCATCGTTCGCAGTGACAACCTCAATACAAAAAAAGAAAAATAATGTTAATAAATACTTCTATTGTCTTACGCCGGGTGGATAACATTTCATGAGATTTCTGCGATCTCTCTTCGTGTTATGGCTTCAGGCCAGGGTGTCTTATAAGTCACAGTCAAGTATGTATACAAAACTGTGTTTGATTCAGTTTTTCTTGTGCTGCTTTGCCCAGCAATATGAAAGGAAAACTTTTCCTGTGAAGTGATTCACTGCAGTTAAATCGACCGTTTATCACAAATGTGCAATTTGGTTAGGTGTTTTATTCTGCCATTTGTTTGCTAATAACGTCGAAAGATATCACTTCCACAAGAAGGAGAACTAAGCACTGCTGCGATGTAAAACCATATTTATTTGTTAAGTTTATGTCTCTGACCGGTGTCTATTCGTTTTTGAAATAATGTGTGCAAGAAGGAGACAGTAGTAAATAATTTCAGAAGCGCATTTCTACATAACTTCTTACGCTGTTCACTTCAAGATAGTAACAAACATTATAAGGATGGAGTATGTTTTATTTGAAACAGCACTAATCAGTTTCATCTTTTATACTTTCTTTAAAACACAGTTATTACTGATAATTACGTACCTTGGTAACACAGGGTAAGCCAGAAAGAACCCCCATTTTGAAATGTTTACAAAAGCTTTATTAACACAGATCTTCACGATATACAAATGCAGACGTGTTAGTGAGACTTTGGAGTTCCATGCGGTATACAGCACTCGCTTCTTAAAGATCACATCACAGATGAGCACCGTCTGTATCGGAGCACTGGTGTATATGAGCTATGAAGTTGCTAAGCAATGCGTTCTTCAGTACAACAACAGGAACACCGGGCGACTTCCCTACGGATGTTGACCTCCAGCGCGTGGAGGTTTGCAGGGAGAGTTTCGATCACTCTGGACTTAAAGAAATCGGGAACCGTCAGATCGGGAGAACGTGCCGGCGAAGCCATATTACCAGATTGGGAGATGAGACGCCCAGGAAAACGCTCACGCAGTTCGACCATTGGCTGCCAGCCAGTGTATGCAGTTGCACCATCCTGTTGATACCACGTGACTGGACGGCGATGGTTTAACCTGCAGGATGGTCGTTGGGTCGCTACTGTTGACTTCGTTTCAGCGTAAATCTCTGCGGTGCGGACATGGTCTTCCACACTCCGCCGTCGCAACTGAATGTCCCACTCCCCTGTAATGCTACTAGCGTGTTATCGACTATGGGTGCGCATCTGCAGTCACAATAGCCAACTGAAAAGGGTGTTCTTTCTGATTCGTCCTGTATTGAACTAGTGAGTCATCAGTCCCCTAGACTTAGAACTGCACTCCTGGAAATTGAAATAAGAACACCCTGAATTCATTGTCCCAGGAAGGGGAAACTTTATTGACGCATTCCTGGGGTCAGATACATCACATGATCACACTGACAGAATCACAGGCACATAGACACAGGCAACAGAGCATGCACAATGTCGGCACTAGTACAGTGTATATCCACCTTTCGCAGCAATGCAGGCTGCTATTCTCCCATGGAGACGATCGTAGAGATGCTGGATGTAGTCCTGTGGAACGGCTTGCCATGCCATTTCCACCTGGCGCCTCAGTTGGACCAGCGTTCGTGCTGGACGTGCAGACCGCGTGAGACGACGCTTCATCCAGTCCCAAACATGCTCAATGGGGGACAGATCCGGAGATCTTGCTGGCCAGGGTAGTTGACTTACACCTTCTAGAGCACGTTGGGTGGCACGGGATACATGCGGACGTGCATTGTCCTGTTGGAACAGCAAGTTCCCTTGCCGGTCTAGGAATGGTAGAACGATGGGTTCGATGACGGTTTGGATGTACCGTGCACTATTCAGTGTCCCCTCGACGATCACCAGTGGTGTACGGCCAGTGTAGGAGATCGCTCCCCACACCATGATGCCGGGTGTTGGCCCTGTGTGCCTCGGTCGTATGCAGTCCTGATTGTGGCGCTCACCTGCACGGCGCCAAACGCGCATACGACCATCATTGGCACCAAGGCAGAAGCGACTCTCATCGCTGAAGACGACACGTCTCCATTCGTCCCTCCATTCACGCCTGTCGCGACACCACTGGAGGCGGGCTGCACGATGTTGGGGCGTGAGCGGAAGACGGTCTAACGGTGTACGGGACCGTAGCCCAGCTTCATGGAGACGGTTGCGAATGGTCCTCGCCGATACCCCAGGAGCAACAGTGTCCCTAATTTGCTGGGAAGTGGCGGTGCGGTCCCCTATGGCACTGCGTAGGATCCTACGGTCTTGGCGTGCATCCGTGCGTCGCTGCGGTCCGGTCCCAGGTCGACGGGCACGTGCACCTTCCGCCGACCACTGGCGACAACATCGATGTACTGTGGAGACCTCACGCCCCACGTGTTGAGCAATTCGGCGGTACGTCCACCTGGCCTCCCGCATGCCCACTATACGCCCTCGCTCAAAGTCCGTCAACTGCACATACGGTTCACGTCCACGCTGTCGCGGCATGCTACCAGTGTTAAAGACTGCGATGGAGCTCCGTATGCCACGGCAAACTGGCTGACACTGACGGCGGCGGTGCACAAATGCTGCGCAGCTAGCGCCATTCGACGGCCAACACCGCGGTTCCTGGTGTGTCCGCTGTGCCGTGCGTGTGATCATTGCTTGTACAGCCCTCTCACAGTGTCCGGAGCAAGTATGGTGGGTCTGACACACCGTTGTCAATGTGTTCTTTTTTCCATTTCCAGGAGTGTACTTAAACCTAACTAACCTAAGGACATCACACACATCCAAGCCCGAGGCAGGATTCGTACCTGCGACCGTTTCAGGTGAAGGTGCAGCTTATAATTAAGAGGAGGTGGGTTACAATAGATTTTTGTTTATAACGGATTTGATGGTGAAATACTATTAACGAAGGTGGATTTGATAGTAATTTAATTTATTTAATTTAACTGATATTGGCTCTGAGGTGTGTACACATCGCCCGTCGCTCTCATTATTGATTATTCTATTTTATTACTTTAATTTAGCTTCAATTTAGATGAGATAAGTCGTAACATAGTAGATGTACTGGAAAGTGTATCTAGGAAGAGTTTCAAGATATAACTTATTAGTAAAGTGTTTCATTTACACTGAAAATTTTTCTGTGCAAATCAGGATATCTTGATTATTTAGTTTATTATATTTATTTTTTGTTTATTTAATTATTTAATAAAAATAATTTTGTCGAATTTTGTCTTAGTATATTTTGTAGAATTGATTTTTTATATTATAGTTTATTGGTAAAGTAATTGTTTTATGAAATATTATTTTAAATTTTTAAAAGTAGATTTTATTTATTGTACCTTTTGTATCAGGGTTTATCAAAATTTTAGTATTTACTTTACTTGTCTCGATTTGGGTTGATTTATAAATAATTTATAGTTTATGTATCATAATTATTATTAAATTATTTATAGAAATGAGATGTTAATCGTTTCCCAAGATATCTAGTTTCTTAAGAAAAAATTTAATTTTTTGAAGTTAATTGTTTTTATTTAATTTTTTAGGTATAAATATTAACTTATTTATTCTTTAAGGGATAAGCTTTGAAGTTAATAACCTATAATTTGTTTTAATAAAATATAATAGTAAGCTTTAAACCAGCTATCTTTAAGATTACGTTTTAGTTCATTATTTTTATTTTTGATTTTATAATTATTTTAGGTTTTTTATTAAGATTATAAATTTAATTTTTACCTTGTTAATTTATTATAAGGAACTAGGCAAAATTGATTTCCGCCTGTTTATCAAAAACATGTCCTCTAGAAAATACTTTGAGGTCTGGCCTGCTCACTGAGCAAATTTTTAAAGAGCCGCGGTATTTTGACCGTGCAAAGGTAGCATAATCATTAGTCTCTTAATTAGTGGCTGGAATGAATGGCTTGACGAGAAATCAACTGTCTCTTAATAAATTTTTGAATTTAACTTTTGAGTCAAAAGGCTTAAATTTTTCTTTAGGACGAGAAGACCCTATAGAGCTTAACATTTTATTTTTATATAGTTTTTTTTGTCTTTCTATATTTAATGATGATGTTTTGTTGGGGTGACATGAAGAATAAATAAACTCTTCATTATTATATCATTTATTTATGTTTGTTGTTTTGATCCATAATTTATGATCATAAGATTAAGTTACCTTAGGGATAACAGCGTAATTGTTTTTGAGAGCTCATATCGACAAAGCAGATTGCGACCTCGATGTTGGATTAACAAAAATTTTGGGTGCAGTAGCCCAGTAATTAGGTCTGTTCGACCTTTAAATTCTTACATGATCTGAGTTCAGACCGGCGTGAGCCAGGTCGGTTTCTATCCTAAGATTATTAATTCATATTAGTACGAAAGGACCATATGGTTGAAATATTTTTTATTTTATTGATTAATACTAATTAAATTACTATTTTGACAGATTAATGTGTTGAATTTAGAATTCATTTATGTAGATTTTTTCTACAAATAGTATTGATACTTTATGATTTATTTATGTTTATTTTGAATTTTCTTTTATTAGTTATTTGTGTTTTAATTAGTGTTGCTTTTTTAACTTTATTAGAGCGTAAGGTTTTAGGTTATATTCAAATTCGAAAGGGTCCAAATAAAGTAGGTTTTGTTGGAATTCCTCAACCCTTTAGTGATGCTATCAAGTTAATTTGTAAGGAGCAGCCAATTCCTATTATATCTAATTATTTACTTTATTATTTTTCTCCTGTTTTTAATTTAATAATTTCCTTGGCTGTTTGAGTGATTTTCCCCTACTTAACTTATATATGTTCTTTTTCTTATGGATTTTTGTTTTTTTTATGTTGTACTAGATTAGGTGTTTATACTGTTATAATTGCTGGTTGGTCTTCTAATTCAAATTATTCTTTACTAGGTTCTCTTCGTTCTGTTGCTCAAACAATTTCATATGAAGTTAGTTTGGCTTTAATTTTATTATCTTTAATTATTTTAATTGGTAGTTTTAACATGTTTGATTTTATAAACTATCAGCTTTATTGTTGATTTATTATTATTTCTTTTCCTTTAGCTTTAGCTTGTTTTGCTTCTTGTTTAGCTGAAACTAACCGTACTCCTTTTGACTTTGCCGAGGGTGAATCTGAGTTAGTTTCAGGTTTTAATATTGAATATGGTGCAGGAGGTTTTACTTTAATTTTTTTAGCTGAGTATACTAGAATTGTTTTTATAAGAATGTTATTAGCTTTAATTTTTTTAGGTGGTGATTTTTATTCTTTTATATTTTTTATTAAGCTTGCTGTTATGTCCTTTGGTTTTATTTGAGTTCGTGGTACATTACCACGTTTTCGTTACGATAAGTTAATGTACTTAGCTTGAAAAAGTTTTTTGCCATTATCTTTAAATTTTTTTATTTTCTTTGTTGGTTTAAAGATTTTATTTATTTCATTTATTTAGTGAAATTTTTTAAGAAAAGTTAATAGAAGAGTTAAACTTCTAGTTTTATGTTTTCAAAACATATGCTTTTCCTAAGCTAATTAACTTATTATTCCTTAATTAGCTTATCTCATGCGTTTCCAACATGCACATTAATTAAGAAGTATGTAAAGTAAATAATTGTTAAGATTTGTCCTGTTATAATATAAGGTTCTTCAACAGGCCGTTTTCCAATTCATGTTAATAAGCATACAACAACTACTATAATTCAGAATAAAATCTGGTTGATAGGATAGAATTGAATACCTCAGAATGGTGTTTTATTATAAAATGGTAAAATTATTAAGATTCTAATTGATAGGAATAATGCAATAACACCTCCGAGTTTATTAGGGATTGACCGAAGAATTGCATATGCAAATAAGAAGTACCATTCTGGTTGAATATGGACAGGAGTTACTAATGGGTTGGCAGGTACAAAATTATCCGGATCCCCTAGGAGGTAAGGATTAATCAAGCACAATATAATTAATAATGATGTTATTAATACAAATGTAATAGAGTCCTTGAAAGTAAAGTATGGGTGAAATGGAATTTTTTCAATATCTCCATTTAGTCCTAAAGGGTTATTAGACCCTGTTTGGTGAAGGAAAAATAAATGAATTGCTGCTATTGCAGCAATAATAAATGGTAATACAAAATGAAATGTAAAGAATCGATTTAATGTTGCATTATCAACAGCAAATCCTCCTCACACTCATTGAACTAAATCTGTTCCTAAGTATGGGATTGCTGATAATAAATTAGTAATTACTGTTGCACCTCAGAATGATATTTGACCTCAAGGTAAAATGTATCCTATAAATGCAGTTGCTATAACTAAAAATAGGATTACTGTACCAATTATTCAGGTGTGTATGTATATATAAGATCCGTAGTAAATTCCTCGTCCTACATGCAAATAAATACAAATAAAAAATATAGAAGCTCCATTTGCATGTAAGGTTCGAATAATTCAGCCATTATTTACATCTCAGCAGATGTGAACTACACTACTAAATGCTATTTCAATATTTGATGTATAATGTATAGCTAAAAATAGTCCAGTTACAATTTGAATTACCAAACATAGCCCTAGTGGGGACCCAAAATTCCATCAAAATGAAATATTTGTTGGTGCGGGTAAATCAACTAAAGAGTTATTAATGATTTTAATTAAAGGATGTCTCAATCGTAAGGGTTTATTCATTAGTAAATTATCTTATTTTACGAATAGGCCCCTGGTTAATGTTGGTGATTTTAACAACTGCTAATAGTGCTAAAAATAAATAAATTATTATTATTATTGTAATAATGAATGTTGGTCTATTATATAGTTTTTCTAAAGATATTGTTATTTCTTGATAATTGATTGAATTATCAATATTTATAGTTTCAGTATTTTTGAAAAAGTCTATAAATATTGTTATATCTAAAATAATTAATGTTGATATGATAAATATTCATATTGTTAAGGTAATAATTATTGTAATTGATTTAGGTTGAAATATTTCGTTTGATGCAATTCTCGTAATATAAATAAATAGAACTAATATACCACCAAGAAATGTTAAAAATAAAATATATGATAACCAATATCTTTCCATTATTGTTCCTGTTATTAGTCCAACTAAAAAAGTTTGTAGGATAATGAAAAGCATTATTGATATTGGGTGTCTTAATTTAATAAAATTAATATTTATTACGTTTGATAGTGATATAATTATTATTTTGATCATTTCAGGGGTTAGTTTATTTAAAATATCGGTTTTGGGGACCGATGATGGGAAGCTTTCCACCTCTGAAGTTTTAAAAGCGGGGCCAGACTTATCTCCGGTTTACAAGACCGGCGTTTTTTTTAAACTATTAAAACTAATGTTTATATTCTCTGTCTTTACTTCTTTATTGATTTATTTTGCTGGTGTTTATGTTTTTTCTTCTAAACGTAAGCATTTATTAATGGTTCTTTTGAGATTAGAATATATTGTTCTTTCTTTATTTATGTTGGTTATTGTTTTTCTTATTGAGTTTGATTATGATTATTTTTTTCCTGTTATTTTTTTGGTTTTTTCTGTTTGTGAAGGTGCTTTAGGTCTTTCTATTTTAGTTTCAATAATTCGTTCTCATGGTAATGATTTTTTTAATTCTTTTGGTTTATCTTTATGTTAAAGTATTTATTTATAACTATTTTTTTGATCCCTCTTTGTTTAGTTAATAATTGTTGATGGTTGGTTCATTCTTTAATGTTTCTGTCTAGTTTTGTTTTTATGATTTGTGTTTATTCATATGCAGATTTAAATATGATTAGATATTATTTTGGTATTGATTATTTTTCTTTTAGTTTGATTCTACTTAGTTTTTGAATTTGTTCTTTAATAATTACTGCTAGAGGTTCAGTTTATTTAAGTTCTTATCATTCCAATTTTTTTGTTTTTATAGTTTTAATTTTAATGATTATGCTTTATTGTTCATTTGCTAGATTGAGCCTTCTTTCTTTTTATATTTTTTTTGAGGCTAGATTGGTTCCTACTTTACTTTTGATTTTGGGTTGGGGCTATCAACCTGAACGGTTGCAGGCTGGTGTTTATTTAATTTTTTATACTTTGGTTGCTAGATTGCCTTTATTATTAGTGTTATTTAGGGTTTATGATTTTTCTAATACTTTATATTTTCCTTTATTGGTTGATTTTGGTTCTTATTATTTTATGTTTTATGTTTTTATAATTCTTGCTTTTTTAGTTAAGATGCCAATATTTTTGGTTCATTTGTGGCTTCCTAAGGCCCATGTTGAGGCCCCTATTTCAGGTAGAATAATTCTTGCTGGTGTTTTATTAAAGTTAGGTGGTTATGGTATTTTTCGTGTTATAAAGGTTATTTCTTATTTGGGTTTAAAGTTTAAATATTTTTGATTGTCTTTAGGTTTATCCGGTGGGATTATTGTTAGATTTATTTGTTTTCGTCAGGTTGATTTAAAATCTTTAATTGCTTATTCTTCTGTTGCTCATATAAGAATGGTTATTGGAGGAATGATAACTATGAATTGATGAGGTTGTATAGGTTCTCTTTCTTTAATGGTTGGTCATGGTTTGTGTTCTTCTGGTTTATTTTGTCTATCTAATATTATTTATGAGCGTTTAGGTAGACGAAGATTATTAATTAACAAGGGTATAATTAATTTAATGCCAAGAATGGCTTTATGATGATTTCTTTTGAGATCTTCTAATATAGCCGCACCTCCTTCTTTAAATTTGGTAGGTGAACTTAGATTATTAAATAGAATTATGTCTTGATCTTCTTTTAGATTTCTTGCTTTAATTTTTTTGTCTTTTTTTAGAGCTGTTTATACTTTATATATGTATTCTTATTCTCAGCATGGTAATTATTATTCTGGTGTTTATACTTGTTCTCTTGGTTATTTTCGTGAATATCATCTTTTACTTTTACATTGATTGCCTTTAAATATTCTTTGTTTAAAGGGGGAGTATTTTTTTGTTTATGTTGCTTAAGTATTTTAATTAAAAATGTTGTTTTGTGGAATCAATGATATGAATTTTTCATCTTAGGCCGTGAATTTGTTTTCTATTTGTTCTTTGAGTTTTTTTTCTCTATTTTTTTCTAGAACTATAATTTTTATTTTGGGTATTTATTATTTAATAATTGATTATAGAGTTTTTGTTGAATGAGAGCTTTTTAATTTAAATGGTTCTATGGTTGTTATGACTTTAATTTTGGATTGAATGTCTCTTATTTTTATATCTTTTGTTATGTATATTTCTTCTTTGGTTATTTATTATAGAGAGGATTATATATCGGGAGAAAAGAATATAAATCGTTTTATTATTATTGTTTTAATATTTATTCTTTCTATAGGTTTTTTAATTATTAGTCCTAATTTGATTAGAATTTTATTAGGATGGGATGGTTTAGGTTTAGTTTCTTATTGTTTAGATATTTATTATCAAAATGTAAAATCTTATAGTGCGGGTATGTTAACTGCACTTTCTAATCGTATTGGTGATGTTGCTATTTTAATTTCTATTGCTTGAATGTTGAATTTTGGCGGTTGAAATTATATTTATTATTATGATTTTATTTCTAATTCTTTTGAAATAAAGCTTATTACTATATTAATTGTTTTAGCAGCTATAACTAAAAGAGCTCAAATTCCCTTTTCTTCTTGACTTCCTGCTGCTATGGCTGCCCCTACTCCTGTTTCTGCTTTGGTTCATTCTTCTACTCTTGTTACTGCTGGGGTTTATTTATTAATTCGTTTTAGACCAATATTAGATACTTATAATTGTGGTTGATTCTTACTTTTAATTGGTTGTATAACTATGTTTATGGCCGGTTTGGGTGCAAATTTTGAATCTGATTTGAAGAAAATTATTGCTCTTTCTACTTTAAGACAACTTGGTTTAATAATAAGAATTTTGGCTATGGGTTATCCAAAACTTGCATTTTTTCATTTATTAGCTCATGCTTTATTTAAGGCTTTATTGTTTATGTGTGCAGGTTCAATAATTCATAATTTAAAGGATTCTCAGGATATTCGTTTTATAGGTTCAATTGTTAATTTTATGCCTTTAACTTCAGTTTGTTTTAATGTTTCTAGTTTATCTTTGTGTGGTATACCATTTCTAGCAGGTTTTTATTCAAAGGATTTAATTCTTGAGATGGTTTGTTTAAGATGAATTAATTGTTTGATTTTTTTTCTTTATTTCTTTTCTACTGGTTTAACTGCTTCTTATTCTTTTCGTCTTTTTTATTATTCAATATCTGGTGACAATAATTTTTATTCTAGATTTTCTTTTGACGATAAGGGTTATTATATTTCTTTTGGTATAATTGGTTTATTGTTTGTTGCTGTTTTTGGTGGTAGTCTTTTGTCTTGGTTAATTTTTCCTGTTCCTCATGTGATTGCCTTGCCTTATTATTTGAAGTTTTTAACTATTACTGTAGTTGTTTTAGGTGCTTATTTGGGTTATCTTATTTCTAATTTTGATTTTTCTCAAAATTTATTTTCTTTAAGTATACTTTCTTTTGTTAGATTTGCTGGTTCTATGTGGTTTATACCTTTCATTTCAACTAAGTTTATTAGATATTTTCCTTTAAAATTGGGTTATTATTCATCAAAGTCATTTGATTATGGTTGAGGTGAATTATTTGGTGGTCAAGGTTTATATAGACTATTTATTTATTTGATTAGTTATATACAAGGTTGATATGATTCTAATTTTAAGATTTATCTTTTAACTTTTATTTTTTGAATATTTATTTTGGTGGTATTATTTTTCGTTTACTTAAATAGCTTATAATTAGAGCGTGACACTGAAGATGTTAAGGAAGTATTTTTACTTTTAGGTATTTATAAATATACATATATTATTTTTACAGTGAAAATGTAATGTTTTATTTAAACTATATAAATTTTAGAAATGTTAACGGAGTTTAACCGCTAATATAAAAAGTTAGCAGCTTTCATATTGGCTTTACATTTCCTTAATTGGAACTTTATAGTTCAATTATATTATTAACAGTAATACGCCTCTTTTTGGCTTCAATTAATAAGAATAAGGGTATTTTATTTACCAATCTTCCAGGTCGAAACTGACTGCAATATTTCGCTTCTTATTCTATTTAAGGTTGATTGATTATATCAATACTTTTTGAATGCAACCCAAATGTTATAGTTAACTACAACCCTTTATTCTGCTCATTGTAAGGCTCCTTGATTTCATTCATGGTATAGCCCACCTAATAATACTATAATAAAAAATATTGTTGATACTGTTCAGATTATAATGTCTGAAGTTTTAAAAATAATTACAATTGGAAGGATTAATGCGATTTCTACATCAAAAATTAAGAAAATTACTGCAATTAAGAAGAATCGAAGTGAGAATGGTATTCGTGCTGATCTTTTTGGGTCAAATCCACACTCAAATGGTGATCTTTTTTCTCGGTCATTAATTAATTTTTTTGATAATGTTGTTGCAAGGATTATAACAATTATTGGAATAATAAATCTAATAAAAATTCTTGTAGATAAGATTAGGATTGTTTTTCTTGATTTATATCAAGCTTTTTGATTTGAAGTCAAATGTACTATTTATACTAGAAAAACAATTATCTACCTCATCAATAAATAGAAATATATAAGAATAATCATACTACGTCTACAAAGTGTCAGTATCATGCTGCTGCTTCAAACCCAAAGTGGTGTCTTGGTGAGAATTGATTTATTGAATGTCGAAGTAGACATGTTGATAAGAAAATTGTTCCGATAATTACATGTAGACCATGAAATCCTGTTGCAACAAAGAATGTTGATCCATAAACTGCATCTGCAATGGTGAAGGGTGCTTCTCAATATTCATATGCTTGAAGTATAGTGAAGTATAGTCCTAGTAGTACTGTGAAGAATAATCCTTCTAATGCTTGAGTATGATTAGATTCTATTAGACTATGATGTGCTCATGTTACTGTTACTCCTGACGCTAAAAGAATAGCTGTATTAAGTAATGGAATTTGTATAGGATTGAAAGGTTGAATTCCTATTGGGGGTCATAATATTCCTAGTTCAATAGTAGGTGCTAGTCTTCTTCTAAAAAATGCTCAGAAAAATGAAACAAAGAATAGTACTTCTGATGCAATAAATAAAATTATTCCTCATCGTAATCCAATTGATACAAATCCCGTATGTAGTCCTTGGTATGTTCCTTCTCGGACTACATCTCGTCATCATTGGATTATAGTTAGAAGTGTAATTCCAAATCCAATTATAAATAAGTTAATGTTAAATAGGTGAAATCATTTTGCTAATCCTGATACTAAAACTATTGCTCCAATTGCTCCTGTTAATGGTCAAGGTCTGTAATCTACTAAGTGGAATGGGTGGTTTGAGTGAGTTGTTAACATAAGTTTAGTATACTTCTCTAGAATATAAAGTTCTTAAAATTGAGAAAACATAGGCCTGAATTATTGCTACTGCTGATTCTAGAATTAATAGAAGTATTTGTCCAATAATTAATAGTGAAATTAAGTTTATTGCTATAGATGGTCCTGTATTTCCTAGCAATGTTAATAGTAAGTGCCCTGCAATTATATTTGCTGCTAGTCGTACTGCTAGTGTACCTGGTCGAATGACATTTCTAATTGTTTCAATTAATACTATAAATGATATTAATGCAGGTGGTGTTCCTTGTGGAACAAGGTGTGCAAATATGTGATTTGTATGATTAATTCATCCAAATAATATAAATCTTAATCATATAGGTAGAGCAATTGCAAATGTTAATGCTATATGTCTTGTTCTAGTAAAGATGTAAGGGAATAATCCTATGAAATTATTAAATAGTATTATAATAAAGATTGAAATGAAGATGAATGTTGTTCCATTAAATGATTTTGGTCCTAGCAATGTTTTAAATTCATTGTGTAAGGTTAAGTTTAGTTTATTTCAAATAATATTAATTCGTGATGGTGTAAGTCAAAATATTGATGGGATTAATAATAATCCTAGGAATGTTCTAGTTCAATTTAATGATAAATTGAAGATATTAGTTGATGGATCAAATGTTGAAAATAAGTTTGTTATCATTTTCAATTCAAGTTCTTTATATCAATTGTTCTTTTTTCTGCTCTTTTAATAAGGTTTGGTTTAAATGAGAAAAAGTTTATTTGATTAAATAAAATTAATGTAGTCGAAAATATAATAAATAGGGAGAATCATATGAGAGGGGATATTTGAGGGATTTGGATTAGAATTCCCCATCAGAAGTAGTCGTTAATTTACTATTTTTTGGTTTAAGAGACCATTACTTACTTTCAGTCATCTGATGTATTTCAAGGTGTACTAATTATTTAGTTATTTTAGATTGACACTCTAATGTTATATATTTTAACTAACTCCTTAGATTATCTTAGATAATCACTTGATAAATAAGTTTACTGAAGTTCTTTCAATTACAATTGGTATAAATCTGTGGTTTGCTCCACAGATTTCTGAGCACTGTCCAAAGAATAGTCCAGGCCGGTTTATTGTAATTGTTCCTTGGTTTAGTCGACCTGGCGTTGCGTCAATTTTAACTCCTAATGCAGGCACTGCTCATGAATGTAGAACGTCTGATGCTCTTGTTAATACTCGTACTTCTGTATTTATTGGTAAAATTGTTCGGTTATCTACATCTAGAAGTCGAAATCCGTCGTTTTCTAGGTCTTGTTCTGGTGTTATATAAGTGTCAAATTCTACATCTATAAAGTCTGAATATTCATATCTTCAATATCATTGTCGTCCAATTGTTTTAATCGTAATTATTGCGTCTACTGAATCATCAAGTAAATATAGAAGTCGTAATGATGGTAGTGCAATAAAAATTAGTGTAATTGCTGGTAGTGCTGTTCAGATTGTTTCAATTAAATGCCCGTGAAGTATGTTTCGGTTTGTATAGGCAATGAATAATATGTAACTTAGGGCATAGCCTACAATTACTGTAATTAATAATAATATGACCATGGTATGATCATGGAAGAATGATAGTTGCTCCATTAATGGTGAAGCTCCATCTTGAAGGGATAAATTTGATCATGTTGCCATTAATTTTTCTAATAAAAGGTCAAACCTTTATTTGTAGAGCTTAAATCTACTGCACTAATCTGCCATATTAGAATCTAGAAATTAATGGTAGTTCTGAGTAACTGTGTTCCGCAGGTGGGTTATTTTGCAGTCATTCTGTTGATCTTCTTATATTAGCTCTAAATATGATTGCCCGGTTTGTAACCATTCTTTCTCATATAATTACAATGAATATCATGATTCCTACAATAGAAATTGTGGACCCAATTCTTGATACTACATTTCATGATGTATATGCGTCTGGGTAATCTGAATATCGTCGTGGTATTCCTGCTAGTCCTAGGAAGTGCTGAGGAAAAAATGTTAAGTTTACTCCAATAAATATAATTGTAAATTGGATTTTTAATCATGTATTATTTATAGTTAATCCTGTAAATAATGGGTATCATTGAATAACACCTCCTATGATTGCAAATACTGCTCCTATGGATAACACATAATGGAAGTGGGCAACTACATAATATGTATCATGTAATACGATGTCAAGTGATGAATTTGCTAATACTAATCCTGTTAGCCCACCAATTGTAAATAGAAAAATAAATCCTAAAGCTCATAATAACGGTGGATTGAATTTGAATTTAGTTCCATATAGTGTAGCTAATCATCTGAATACCTTGATTCCTGTAGGTACAGCAATAATTATTGTTGCTGATGTAAAGTATGCTCGTGTGTCAACGTCTATTCCTACTGTGAATATATGATGTGCTCATACAATAAATCCTATTAGTCCAATTGATAATATAGCATAAATTATACCTAGTGTTCCAAATGATTCAATTTTTCCTCTTTCTTGACATACAATGTGAGAAATAATCCCAAACCCCGGTAGAATTAAAATGTAAACTTCTGGGTGTCCAAAGAATCAGAATAGGTGTTGATATAAAATTGGGTCACCTCCTCCCGCAGGGTCAAAGAATGATGTATTTAAATTTCGATCTGTTAATAGTATAGTAATAGCCCCTGCTAATACTGGAAGTGATAAAAGGAGGAGAAGGGCTGTAATAGCTACAGATCAGACAAATAAAGGTGTTTGATCTAGAGTTATACTTTCTGATCGTATATTAATTGCTGTTGTAATGAAGTTTACTGCACCAAGAATAGATGATACACCTGCTAAGTGAAGTGAAAAAATAGCTAGGTCTACAGATGCCCCCCCATGTGCGATAGCTCCTGCAAGAGGAGGGTAAACTGTTCATCCTGTACCAGCACCGTTATCTACTATAGAAGATGTAAGAAGAAGGGTAAGTGAGGGCGGTAGTAATCAAAAACTTATATTATTTATTCGTGGGAATGCTATATCTGGTGCACCAATTATTAATGGTACAAGTCAATTACCAAATCCACCAATTATAATAGGTATTACTATAAAAAAAATTATTACAAATGCGTGAGCTGTAATAATGACATTATAAATTTGGTCATCTCCAATTAGAGATCCTGGTTGACCAAGTTCAACACGAATAAGTATTCTTATTGATGTTCCTACTATTCCTGCCCACGCTCCAAATAAGAAGTATAAAGTACCAATATCCTTATGGTTTGTTGAGAATAATCATTTTTGCGGTAAGATGGCTGAATTTAAGGTGGTAGACTGTAAATCTACTTATGAGATGTTTCTCTCTTACCATACTTTAGGTCTTATATTCAATTATGATTCTAGACTGCAATTCTAGAGGTGTAAAATTTTACTAAGGCCTAAAAGATTATTCTTTTAATTATAACTTTGAAGGTTATTAGTTTGTTTAACTTAAGTCCTTAGTATAATGAGATTAAGGTTGATGTTGAGACTAATCCTATTGTTGAAATTATTACTGTTATAGGAAGAATAATTCTTGATTCTTGAGACTTTATTTTTATAGATCACGAATTTTCTGTGTATGATATAATTAGGGCTGAGAATCTAATACGTATATAATAATAAAGTGTGATTGTAGTTAATACAACCATAATTGTTATAATAGTTGTTATGTTATTTTCCATCAATGATTGTATTACAATTCATTTTGGTAGAAATCCAAGAAATGGTGGTAAACCACCTAATGATAAAAGGGATAAGAATATTATGAATTTAATTTCAGTTTTTATATTTCTAGCTGAATAGATCTGATTTATAAAAAATAGATTTATTTGCTTAAATAATAGGACCATAATTAATCTTAATAGTGAATAAATAATAAAGTATAGTTCTCAAATGTTTTCTCTAACTGTTAGGGATCTAATTATTCACCCTAAATGTCTAATTGAGGAATATGCTAGAAGTTGTCTTAGCGATGTTTGATTTAAACCACCTATTGCCCCAATAATAATTCTTAGAATAATAATTGTTCAAATGAAAGTTCTTAGTTGAATACAATAAGATAATACTATTATTGGGGCAATTTTTTGTCATGTTATTAGTGTTAAACAGTTATTTCATCTTGAAGCTCCTATTACTTCTGGAAATCAGAAATGAAAGGGTGCAGCCCCAATCTTTAATAATAATCTAGATCTAATTATTATTGATGGAATAAATTCTGTTTCTCATCCTATTGGATACTTTATTTGAATCAGCAAAATTGAAAATAATAGTATTGTCGATGCTATTGCTTGGACAATAAAATATTTAATTGATGATTCATTTATTATTATATTTTTATTTCTTGTTAGGAGAGGAATAAATGAAAGTAAGTTGATCTCAAGTCCTATTCAAACTCCGAATCAGGAGTTTGATGAAATGGACAGGATCGTTCCTATCATTAATGTTGATAGGAAGAGAAGTTTTGTAGAGTTGTTGGTCATTAAAAAGGAGAGGATTGACACCTCTATAAATGGGGTATGAACCCATTAGCTTGTTTAGCTTACCTTTTTACATTAAGGTGTATGATGCACGTTAGTTTTTGATACTAAAGGATGTAGTTTAATTCTGTCTTATGTAATTTTTAATGAAGGTAATTTTATTTACTTGATTTACCCTATCAAGGTAACCCTTTAATCAGGCACTTCATTTTTATTTAATATATAAATTAAAAATTTTTTTTAGAAATTTGTTTATGTATTATTTTGGTTATTTCTAATTAATTTATCTTGGTTAGGATAATCTAAATATATATTATATATAATAAATAATTTATATTAATATATTACATTTAATTAAATTTAAATACTTATAATGTTATTTTATAATTATTAAATGATTATTTTAATACATTTATTTACCTAGGATTATAGCTACTTATGTTTTTAGCTTAAAATAGGTTATTATATTATAAATTATATAATAATATGTAAATTAATATTAAATATTATTATAATTGGATATAATAAATATAATTAATATTATTAAATATAAAATTTTATATTAATATAACTAATTATATTAATTATAATAATATAATTTAATATATTATCTATAATTAGATTATTTAACTAATTAATATTTAAGTTAACTTAATATAAAGTTAATTTTATATTAATAACATGTTACATTAATTTACATAATTATATTAAATATATTTATTATATTATTTAATCTTTCTTTATTATTAGTGAAAAGAAAGATTAAGTAAGAAAGAATATAATACATTTATCGGTATACATGTTCCATATTAATCTTTATTTATATATAATAGAGAAGTTGTTGTGGTCATTCTAGGGTGCGTTTCTTTTCAGGTTCCATACTGAAGCGCCTAGAACCGCTCGGCTACAGCGGCCGGCAGAGAGAGAGACAAAAACGTTTTATGATACAGCAATTTGTGTTAACAACCGATAAAGATACTTTTTATATTTGTTCATTTTTGTAGTGTATGACCACTAAACATTTCATTCTTTGCATCTCAGGTTATAATGTTTATTATGCCGATTTACATTGAGCTATTATACTGCTATATGCTGCTCTTTCATAACATTCTATCCATGTCAGCTTAGACTAGAAGTTACCAATGTTGCCAATAGGAGTCACAAGAGCACTCCTTTCCGTATTGCTCGGCCGGCGAGCATCACATACAGTGAAGTGACAAGAGTCATAGGATACCTCCCCATATCGTGTCGGACCTGCTTTTGCCCCAGCTTTTACCAACAGAAATCGGGACTCTTCTGACCAGGTCACGTTTTTCCAGTCGTGTAGGGTCCAACCAATATGATCACGAGACCAGGAGAAGCACTGCATGCAATGACGTACTGTTAACAAAGGCACTAACATTCGTCGTCTGCTACCATAGCCCATTAACGCCGAATTTCGTCACACTGTCGTAAAGGATACTTTTACGTACGTCCCCACATTAATTCCTGCATGGCATGGACTCAACAAGTCGTTGGAACTCCCTCGCAAAAATATTGAGCCATGTAGCCTCTGCAGCCGTCCATAATGGCGAAAGTGTTGCTAGTGGAGCGTACTGCGCACGAACTGACCTCTAGATTATGTCGCATTAATGTTTTGTGAGATTCATGTCGGCAGATCTGGGTGGCTAGATCATTCGCTCGAATTGTGCAGAACGTTGTTCGAACGAAATGAGAACAACTGTGGCCTGGTGACATGGTGCACTGTGATCCATAAAAATTCCATGGTAGTTTGGCAACATGAAATCCGTGAATGGCTGTAAACTGATCTCAAAATAGCCGAACACAACCATTTCAAGTCAATGATCTGTTCAGTAGGACCAGATGACCCACTCCATCCATGTAAACACAGCCCACACCAGTGCAGAGCAACCACCAGCTTACATAGTGCCTTGTTGACGACTTGGGTCCATGGCTTCGTAGGGTCTGCGCCACACTAACCCTACCAACCAGCTCTTATCAATTGAAATCGGGACTCTTCCGACCAGCTCACAATTTTCCAGTCGTGAAGGGTCGAACCAATATGATCACGAGACCAGGAGAGGCACCGCAGGCAATGTCGTGCTGTTAACAGAGGCACTCGCATTGGTTGTCTGCTACCACAGCCCATTACCGCCGAATTTAGTCACACTGTCCTAACGGATACTTTTGCGTACGTCCCACATTGGTTTCTGCGGTTATTTCATGCGCTGTCACTTGTCTGTTAGCACAGACAACTCTACATAGATGCCTCTGCTCTCGGTCGTTAAGTGAAGGCCGTCTGCAACAGCGTTGTCTGTGGTAAGCGATAACACCTGAAATTTGGTATTCTCAACGGTTTCCTAAAGTGAACCATCCACGTGTCTAGTTCCAATTACATTTCCGCGTTCAAAGTCTTTTAACTCACGTCGTGCGGCCATGATCCCGTCGGAAACCATTTCAGATGAACCACCTGAGTGCAAACGACGGCTCCGCCAATGCACTGCCCTTTTATATCTCTTGCCCGCGATGCTGCTGCCATCTGTACGTGTGCATATCGCTAACTTCGGTCACTTTAGTGTAGTTTTCATGAAAATAAATAAATAAACTCAGATGTCAGAATCGAGTCTTGTGTATGATACCATAGTTTGTTAGCACAAGGAAATGTACGAGGGACGTTTGAAAAGTCCGTGCAAAGTCCGAGAGGTGGGACCACCGGCGCTTATCGAGGTCATGTTTAGTTAGTAGCATCTTTGCAAACAACGCACACCAAGTTTCAGCCATATTGGTCTATTTCTTTGTGTTTGGCATTCGTGTGAATCAAGGAAGTCGAGTAATTGTCAAAAAATGGACGAAAAAGAACTTCGTGTGGTGTTTAAACATTATTTTATGAAAGACAAAACGCCTCAGGAGACTAAAGAGAAGCTTGATAAACATTAAGTGACTATGCACCTTCGATTAGAACAGTTTATAAGTGGTTTCAAAATTTTCGGAGTGTCCATATGGGCACAAGTGATGCTGAACGTTCTGGACGCCCTGTGGAAGTTAAGACTCCAGAAATCATTGATAAAATCCACGATAAGGTGATGGATGAAAGAAGAGTTATGGTGCGGGAGATTGGTAGTGCGGTGGGCATCTCGAATGAACGGGTACATAATATTTGCATAAACATTTGGACATGAGAAAGCTATCCGCAAGATGGGTTCCGCGATTTTCACGCTTGACCAAAAACGGAATCGTGTGAAGTGTTGCAAGGATGGTTTGCAGTTGTTCAGGAAGAATCCGCAGGACTTCAAGCGTCGTTTCGTCATTGTGGATGAAACATGGATACAGTACTATACTTCTGAGACCAAACAACAATCCAAACAATGGGTTACCAAGGGAGAATCTGTACCAAAAAAGGCGAAGACCATCCCTTCGGCCGGAAAGGTTATGGCGACTGTCTTTTGTGATTCGAAAGGGATAATCCTCATCGACTGTCTGGAAAAGGGTAAAACTATTACAGGTGCATATTATTCATCGCTATTGGACCGTTTGAAAACCGATCTGCAAGTGAAACGCCGGCGATTGGACCACAAAAAAGTCCTTTTCCACCACGACAGTGCACTAGCACACACCTCAGCAGGTGTGGTCGCAGAATTAATGGAAATAGGATTGCAACTCGTTTCACATGCCCCATATTCTCCAGACTTGGCTCCTTCGGACCACTATTTGATTCCCAATTTGAAGAAATGGCTGGCGGGATAAAGATTTTATTCAAACGAGGAGGTGATTGCAGCAACTAATAGCTATTTTGCAGATTTGGACATTTCCTATTATTCGAAAGGGATCAACAAATTAGAACAGCGTTGATAGGAGTGTATAAGTCTAAAAGGAGACTACGTAGAAAAATACAAAAGGTTTACGCCAAACAAGTAAGTAGTTTTTATTTTTGCACGGACTTTTCAAACGCCCGTTGCAGATAAAAGCCGGCTGGAGTGGCCGTGCGGTTCTAGGCGCTGCAGTCTGGAACCGAGCGACCGCTATGATCGCAGGTTGGAATCCTGCCTCGGGCATGGACGTATGTGATGTCCTTAGGTTAGTTAGGTTTAAGTAGTTCTAAGTTCTAGGGGACTGATGACCTCAGATGTTAAGTCCCATAGTGCTCAGAGCCATTTGAACCATTCGTAGATAAAAATGAACTAAATAGATGTGAGTGAGCTATGCTGGTCCGTGACCCCGTGCCCGCAGAAGAGCGACGACCCGGTGGACCGTGCGCTGTGCAGCCGCAAGCTGTACCCTCCCGGCGGCCGGCCCAACTTCTTCCCCGCCGAGGTGGGCGTGCGCAAGATGGCCACCGAGCTGTTCGCCTTCCACGCCGAGGACGTGCGCGTCGGCCCGCTCATCGACCGCTTCTTCTCCGACGACGACAAGTGCGCGCTGGTCTTCATACCTCTGCTCACGCCCGTCGCCACCTACACCGCCGTCCGCAGGAACTCGCCCGTCAAGGAGCTCTTCAACTTCGGGTAGCGTGCACACCTCCTCCGCTAAACACCTAATTATCCATATATGAAGGTACTATCTCTTCCCGAAAGAACAGTTACCGTTGATGACCATGCAGCTTTCGTTAGAATGAAATGATAATTAAATGGACACCCTAGCTGCAAACAGGTGATGATATACTTCATTGGGGACATGTCGAAAATGTGTGCCACGTCCGGGACTCGAACCCGGGATCTCCTGCTTTACATGGCAGACGCTGCATCCATCTGAGCCACCGAGGGCACAGAGGATAGTGCGCCTGCAGGGACTTATCCCTTGCACGCTCCCCGTGAGACCCACATTCCCAACATGTCCACACCACTACATTCGTAGCGCGCCTAATAGATGTTTGCCCATCATACTCATTACTCGTGGCAGATTAATCTACCAAGTTCTTGTCCGAACGCACATGCTATGCCCAAACTCTTACGGGACTTGGTAGATTTTCTGCCACGAGTAATGAGAATGATGGGCAAACATCTATTAGGCGCACTACGAATGTAGTGGTGTGGACATGTTGGGAATGTGGGTCTCACGGGGAGCGTGCAAGGGATAAGTCCCTGCAGGCGCACTATGCTCTGTGTCCTCGGTGGCTCAGATGGATAGTGTGTCAGCCATGTAAACCAGGAGATCCGGGTTCGAGTCCCGGTCGGGGCACACATTTTCAACATGTCCCCAATGAAGTATATCAACGCCTGTTTGCAGCTAGGGTGTCCATTTAATTATCATTTCATTCTAACGAAAGCTGCATGCTCATCAACGGTAACTGTTCTTTCGGAAACAGATACTACCTTCATATATAGTTAAAATATGGCTTCCCGGCCATTGACCTTCTTGTGCGAACGCACGTGCTATGCCCAAACTCTTACGGGACTTGGTAGATTTTCTGCCACGAGTAATGAGAATCATGGGCAAACATCTATTAGGCGCACTACGAATGTTGTGGTGTGGACATGTTGGGAATGTGGGTCTCACGGGGAGCGTGCAAGGGATAAGTCCCTGCAGTCGCGCTATTCATCTGTGTCCTCGGTGGCTCAGATGGATAGTATGTCAGCCATGTAAAGCAGGAGATCCCAGGTTCGAGTCCCGGTCGGGGCAAACATTTTCAACATGTCCCCAATGAAGTATATCAACGCCTGTTTGCAGCTGGGGTATCCATTCAATTATCATTTCACCAAATTATCCGCCTGTTGTAAGCTTGCACTAGCTGATTACCCGGCAAAGAAAAAGCGAGAGAAAAACCATTGTATGGCATTGCGGGCTGTGAGACCCAGACAGGTAGATTCACCCTCCTAATCGTGAAGGCTTTGCTTCCTCTGCGCACAATGGGCCTTTCCCACGCGGCTCCTGAAGATTGTGTCTTATGGGGGTAGACCAGGGTGACACTCGATTTTGTAACCGATATTCGAGATTTTTTGGATAAAATAACCAATTACAGAACTGACTTTAGACCTTCGTTGTACACCCTTAAGATCGTATTACGTATTTTTTAAGCAAAAAGCTTATATCCAGAGGTCACTTCACGACATCGGCAAAAGGCTTTCGCGGGGTGCGACGGCGATTGATGGGAGTTCTGAACACAACAATTTTCAGACTAGAACAAAATTTCTAAAAGTGCTTTGAAACTGATGATACTGTATAACGTAGTATGTAGGAATAGTTTAAAAAATGATTTTTAGTAAAATGACGGCGTTCTGAAATAAAAGTCGATTTTTTTCGACGGAAAGTCACTATAAAAACGTGCATCAAAAATCGAAATTAAAATATATCGCAAAAATCCTACGTACAACAGTAAAAAAAAACGCTGACTCACAAGTTACAAAAAGGTATATTTCACGAGCTATAGCTCCTGTCAGTTGAAAAGTGTTGCTTTCAAAGACAAGCGTGAAAAGTTACAAGCTGTGTTTTTTAATATTCAGTTTGAACAAACGTTTAATCGGCAATGCCTGAACCGTACAATTGGCCTTTTTTTCGCCAGTGTCGAAGCACTCTCGTTTTGACGAAATTATATCGATTAACTGGCTTCGCCTGCCAATCCAAGCGTTTTTTTTTGTACGACTGGGATGACTTTTCGAACCTTTTCTACCTGCATAAATACGTTTCTTTATCATTTTCAAGCACTCACGTTTTACTTCGTATAAAAAACAAGCGAAAAGACAAAGCAGGGGCAAGACAAGCATGTGTTTTCAAACCGTTTATCATAACTGAATAATGTTCCATAGAGAAATCTTGTCGAGAATAGTATTTTATGTTATACTAATGCCCTCTGTGATGCTATCCTAAACTAACCGTCAATGTAAACGCGAGATAACCCATTAAGAATGTAAGTCTGGTGCATTAATAACATGTGTAACCGCCAGAAACTTGAATACAAGCATACATTGTGCATCAGGGGATACGTCTGATGTCAACAACTGCCGCCCAATCTCTCTTCTGACTGCATTATCCAAAATTCTTGGAAAAGTAATGAATTGTAGAGTACCTTCACATCTTTGTAAAAATAAAGTTTTAACAAAATGTCAGTTTGGTTTCCAGAAGGGTTTTTCAACGGAAAATGCTATATATACTTTCACTAATGAAATATTAAATGCTCTGAGTAACCGGAAGTCACCCGTTGGGATTTTTTATGATCTATCAAAGGCTTTTGATTGTGTAAATCATGGAATACTTCTTGATAAGATCAAGCACTGTGGTATGAATGGGACAGTGCTCAAATGGTTTAAATCATACCTAACTGGAAGAGTGCAGAAAATTGAAATAAGCATTTCACATAATATGCAAAACCTGGTGACTTCTCAAACTGGGGAACAATCAAGAATGGGGTGCCGCAATGTTCGGTCTTGGGTCCTCTGCTGTTCTTAATACACTCCTGGAAATGGAAAAAAGAACACATTGACACCGGTGTGTCAGACCCACCATACTTGCTCCGGACACTGCGAGAGGGCTGTACAAGCAATGATCACACGCACGGCACAGCGGACACACCAGGAACCGCAGTGTTGGCCGTCGAATGGCGCTAGCTGCGCAGCATTTGTGCACCGCCGCCGTCAGTGTCAGCCAGTTTGCCGTGGCATACGGAGCTCCATCGCAGTCTTTAACACTGGTAGCATGCCGCGACAGCGTGGACGTGAACCGTATGTGCAGTTGACGGACTTTGAGCGAGGGCGTATAGTGGGCATGCGGGAGGCCGGGTGGACGTACCGCCGAATTGCTCAACACGTGGGGCGTGAGGTCTCCACAGTACATCGATGTTGTCGCCAGTGGTCGGCGGAAGGTGCACGTGCCCGTCGACCTGGGACCGGACCGCAGCGACGCACGGATGCACGCCAAGACCGTAGGATCCTACGCAGTGCCGTAGGGGACCGCACCGCCACTTCCCAGCAAATTAGGGACACTGTTGCTCTTGGGGTATCGGCGAGGACCATTCGCAACCGTCTCCATGAAGCTGGGCTACGGTCCCGCACACCGTTAGGCCGTCTTCCGCTCACGCCCCAACATCGTGCAGCCCGCCTCCAGTGGTGTCGCGACAGGCGTGAATGGAGGGACGAATGGAGACGTGTCGTCTTCAGCGATGAGAGTCGCTTTTGCCTTGGTGCCAATGATGGTCGTATGCGTGTTTGGCGCCGTGCAGGTGAGCGCCACAATCAGGACTGCATACGACCGAGGCACACAGGGCCAACACCCGGCATCATGGTGTGGGGAGTGATCTCCTACACTGGCCGTACACCACTGGTGATCATCGAGGGGACACTGAATAGTGCACGGTACATCCAAACCGTCATCGAACCCATCGTTCTACCATTCCTAGACCGGCAAGGGAACTTGCTGTTCCAACAGGACAATGCACGTCCGCATGTATCCCGTGCCACCCAACGTACTCTAGAAGGTGTAAGTCAACTACCCTGGCCAGTAAGATCTCCGGATCTGTCCCCCATTGAGCATGTTTGGGACTGGATGAAGCGTCGTCTCACGCGGTCTGCACGTCCAGCACGAACGCTGGTCCAACTGAGGCGCCAGGTGGAAATGGCATGGCAAGCCGTTCCACAGGACTACATCCAGCATCTCTACGATCGTCTCCATGGGAGAATAGCAGCCTGCATTGCTGCGAAAGGTGGATATACACTGTACTAGTGCCGACATTGTGCATGCTCTGTTGCCTGTGTCTATGTGCCTGTGGTTCTGTCAGTGTGATCATGTGATGTATCTGACCCCAGGAATGTGTCAATAAAGTTTCCCCTTCCTGGGACAATGAATTCACGGTGTTCTTATTTCAATTTCCAGGAGTGTATATATTAATGACTTGTCATTCTATATTCACGAAGATGCAGAGCTGGTACTTTTTGCCGGTGATACAAGTATAGCTATCACACCCAACAGACAAGAATTAACTGGTAAACTTGTAAACGATGTTTTTTAGAAAATCATTAAGTGGTTCTCTGCAAATGGGCTCTCATTAAACTTTGACAAAACACAGTATATACAGTTCCACACAGTAAATGGAATGACACCATTAACAAATATAGACTTCGATCATAAATCGGTAGCTGAGGTAGAATATTCAAAACTATGCTATTAGGGTCATTGCAAATTTTGGCGATATACATCTCAGTAAATTAGCTTACCACGCCTATTTTCATTCTCTGCTTTCGTATGGCATCATATTCTGGGGTAACTCATCATTGAGTAAAAGAGTGTTCATTGCACAAAAGCGTGTAATCAGAATAATTGCTGGAGCTCATCCAATGTCATTCTGCAGACACTTATTTAAAGAGCTAGAGATCTTCACTGTAGCCTCACAATATATATTCACTTATGAAATTTGTCATTAACAATCCGAACGAAATTCAAAAGTAATAGCAGTGTACATGGCTACAACACTAGGAGAAAGATGATCTTCACTACTCAAGGTTAAATCTAACTTTGGCTCAGAAGGGGGTAAATAATGCTAAATTATGCTACCATGAAAGTCTTTGGTCACGTACCTAATAGCATCAAAAGTCTGACAGATAGCCATAAAGCATCTAAAAGGAAATTAAAAGAATTTCTTAATGGCAACTCCTTCTACTCATTAGATGAATTTTTGGATATACGAGGGCAGTTCAATAAGTAATGCAACACATTTTTTTTCTCGGCCAATTTTGGTTGAAAAAACCGGAAATTTCTTGTGGAATATTTTCAAACATTCCCGCTTCGTCTCGTATAGTTTCATTGACTTCCGACAGGTGGCAGCGCTGTACGGAGCTGTTAAAATGGCGTCTGTAACGGATGTGCGTTGCAAACAACGGGCAGTGATCGAGTTTCTTTTGGCGGAAAACCAGGGCATCTCAGATACTCATAGGCGCTTGCAGAATGTCTACGGTAATCTGGCAGTGGACAAAAGCACGGTGAGTCGTTGGGCAAAGCGTGTGTCATCATCGCCGCAAGGTCAAGCAAGACTGTCTGATCTCCCGCGTGCGGGCCGGCCGTGCACAGCTGTGACTCCTGCAATGGCGGAGCGTGCGAACACACTCGTTCGAGATGATCGACGGATCACCATCAAACAACTCAGTGCTCAACTTGACATCTCTGTTGGTAGTGCTGTCACAATTGTTCACCAGTTGGGATATTCAAAGGTTTGTTCCCGCTGGGTCCCTCGTTGTCCCACCGAACACCATAAAGAGCAAAGGAGAACCATCTGTGCTCGTCATGTGGCTGAGGGTGACAATTTCTTGTCAAAAATTGTTACAGGCGATGAAACATGGGTTCATCACTTCGAACCTGAAACAAAACGGCAATCAATGGAGTGGCGCCACACCCACTCCCCTACCAAGAAAAAGTTTAAAGCCATACCCTCAGCCGGTAAAGTCATGGTCACAGTCTTCTGGGACGCTGAAGGGGTTATTCTGTTTGATGTCCTTCCTCATGGTCAAACGATCAACTCTGAAGTGTATTGTGCTACTCTTCAGAAATTGAAGAAACGACTTCAGCGTGTTCGTAGGCACAAAAATCTGAACGAACTTCTCCTTCTTCATGACAACGCAAGACCTCACACAAGTCTTCGCACCCAAGAGGAGCTCACAAAACTTCAGTGGACTGTTCTTCCTCATGCACCCTACAGCCCCGATCTCGCACCGTCGGATTTCCATATGTTTGGCCCAATGAAGGACGCAATCCGTGGGAGGCACTACGCGGATGATGAAGAAGTTATTGATGCAGTATGACGTTGGCTCCGACATCGACCAGTGGAATGGTACCATGCAGGCAACAGGCCCTCATTTCAAGGTGGCGTAAGGCCATAGCATTGAATGGAGATTACGTTGAAAAATAGTGTTGTGTAGCTAAAAGATTGGGGAATAACCTGGTGTATTTCGATGCTGAATAAAACAACCCCTGTTTCAGAAAAAAAATGTGTTGCATTACTTATTGAACTGCCCTCGTAGTAAGTGGGTAATTTCCCCAACCCCCACAAAAAAATTGAAAATATTAAGTGTCATGTAATATTTTGTGTAATGTAATATCTTGTATAGACACCTTTTATTAACCTGACAGGTTGCACATCATTACAAAGTATCGTATTCATGATCTATGGAACAAGTACTAATGTAATCCGATCTAATCATGCATTGTCTTGCACAGGTACCAGATGTCAGTTTGTGGCATGGAATTCCATGCCTGTTGGATTTAGTCGGTCAATACAGGGACGGTTAATGCTGATTTTTTTATGACACTGAGATTGTCGTCCGATGATGATCAATATGTGCTCGGTTGGAGACAGATCTGGTGATCCAGCAGACCAAGGCAACATTTCGACACACTTTGGGCTAAAACAGCAGTCTGCAGTCAGTTGAATGGCGTAACCACGAGAATATTCCTGCTCTCATATTAAATCGCACCCCAGACCATAACTCCAGGCTACACTGGACGTACACCCCAGACCGTAATTCCAGGTGTATATCCAGTGTATCTAACACGCAGACAGATTAGTTACAGATCCTCAGCTGGCCTCCATCTAACCAATACACGACCATCACTGGCACCGAGGCAGAACCAGCGCCGGCCGCTGTGGCCGAGCGGTTCTTGGCGCTTTAGTCCGGAACCGCGCTGCTGCTACGGTCGCAGGTTCGAATCCTGCCTCGGGCATGGATGTGTGTGATGTCCTTAGTTAGATAGGTGTAAATAGTTCTAAGTCTAGGGGACTGATGACCGCAGATGTTAAGTCCCATAGTGCTTAGAGCCATTTTAACTATTTGCGGAACCAGCTTTCATTAGAAAATGTAACAGACCTCCACAAGGTCTTCTAATGAACTCTCTCGCTTGACACCACTGAAGCCGCAAATGGCGGTGGTTTGGGATCAATGGAATGTACGCTACAGGGCGTCTGGCTCGGAGCTGCCCTTGAAGTAACCGCTTTGTAACAGTTAGATGTGTCACTGTGGTGCCAGCTGCTGCTCAAGCTGCTACTGCAGATGCAGTACAGTGCCCCAGAGCCATAAGCCGAACACGACGGCCTTGTATCTCGGTAGTGCCACGTGTTCGTCTGGAGCCCGGTCGGTCTTCTTGCGAGCGTATATTCCCGACGTCACCGCTGCTAGTGATCATGTGCAGTGGCTACATTCCCCCCAAGTCTTTCTGCAATATCGCAAAAGGAACATCCAACTTCTCGTAGCCCTATCACACAATCTCATTCAAACTCAGTGATTAGTTGCGAATGGCCTCTTTGTCACGTTAAAGGCATTCTTGATCAACGTCAGCTCACCACTTCCAGTCTCAAAGGTAGCTATCGCTCAGGGACCGTTACAACATATATGTGATGCAAACCTGATTTGCAATCTCATCCTTATGCCACTGGCGCGAAATTTTAATAGACATTATCTTTCAGATGTAGAAACGCTTCTATCAACTTTCGCTCTTGTCGCAGAACACCTTGGTGTTGCGATTTTTTCTCCGTCAGTGTATTGTACTATTACATCGGCTGCATTTGAGCGCTTGGATGCACCAGACCTCACGCAGTAAATTGCAGTTTTAAGGTATTTTAACATTTATGGCATACTTTACATGAATTAATCTTAAAAATAGACTAGCTAAGGAACATTATAAGCCAACAAAAAATAGGCTTAAAAAATTTCCACCCTGGTCTATCCTCTAAAGTGGAACCAGAAATATATATCTACATCTAAATACATACTCCGAAAGCCAGCATATGGTGTCTGTTGGAGACTACCATGTACCACAAGTGGTCATTTCCTTTCCTGTTCCTTCGTAAATGGGATCAGGGGAAGACGACTGTCTGTACTCTATATGCCTCCACATAAGCCTTTATTTCACTTATCTCGTCTTTGCGGCCGTTCCGCGAAGTGTACAAGGGGCAGTCAAATGATAATTAGACAGATGGCAAAAAAAAGTGTGCAATTTGTATCCAAGGTTCTCGAGCGTCCAGCCGGATTCGATCGCCGAAGTTCCACGATATTTCGGCGAATTACCGTTCCGCCATCATCAGGTGGTGCTGATGGAATGATCTGTCTGCCTGCCTGCCTGCTCTCCTTTTGTGACTTCCTCGCTGTGAGGATGTTCGATTGGAAGTTTGTGGCCGTTTGGCCTTTACTCCCCTGGGAATCTTGTCGAATCTTCTTTCTGTACTGGTAGGTATTTCTGGACTGGCAAGGAGTGCCGATGACCTATTTCCTGTACTTGTCGGTGTGACGATTTTTCTTCTTCTTCTTGGCTGTTGCTGAGGGCTCTTCCTCGGTTGGGATACTGGGCATAGAGTATCCTGCTTTTTGGTATTCTCCGTTGACCAGAGCGAAGATGATGTAGCGCCATTGCCACTCTGTAAAAATAGGGTAGGAATTAATCAGAATGTAATCCTCCCTAGAAAGGCCGACAAGGCCTTCTGGATACTCAGTTGGTTGATATGAGGGTGGAGGTTTAGGATGGTTAGGTGGAACGAAAGGATAGGGGTTGTCGTGGTGGGGGTAAGTACCATCGCGAAGCGAGTCAGCGATCTTCTTCGTTACAGCGCTTGCGCTGTACATGTCTGGAAGCGGGAGGAATGGGACTTCTTCCCACTCTTCTTCTTGCGCTGCTGCTTCTGTGTCCGTCTTGTGCTGTGTTGCCTCCCCTTCGGCAGGCAAGTCGGTCTGCGTGGCCACCGTCGCGAACTCCTTCTCACGTGGGGGAGTCGTCTGGGTGGCGGTGTCGACTGTTGTGGCGGAAGCTGCTTTGGCTGAGCGAAGCTCCTGCGTCAGCTCAGCAATCTGACGCCGAGCCTCGCCCAGTTCCGCCAGCATGGCCGCCCTCTCTTCCGCCATGGCGGATTTGAAGGCGGACATGGCTTCTTGGACGGCGTCGTTAAGGCGCCTGGTGACGACGTCTTCTGTGCAAGTGACCACCTCTTCGTGTGTGGTGGTCACTTGCTTCTGCGTCTTCTTCTCCGGTCCGCGCCAGTTTCTTCTGTACGCGCAGGAACGGGCGTTGGCCGCGTGTGCGCCGCCGCAGTTGGCACAGGTACAGGGGGCGTCCTTCTGCTTTTTGCAGTCGCGTGTGTCGTGTGCTTGCGCACACTTCAAGCACGCGACTGCTCCGCTGCAGTGCTTGGCGACGTGGCCAAGCTTTTGGCAGCGAAAGCACTGCGCTGTAGTCTTCCTCTTCTTCTTGCCGGATGTTCCTGCTAGCGTGAGCAGCAACTCCGCCAAGGCAGCAGCTTTGCGTCCCCTTCCGCGTCCCGACATCTCGAGTAGCAACAGCGACAATCAGCTTATGCGTTACTCACCGCAGCGTGAGCGGGGATCCGATGATCTGTCTGCGCTGTGTCCGTGGTATTTATGTCCGCGGGGTCCTGAGTCGTAGCCCGGCGCGGACGGCCGGCTGGGCGCCGCGGGGTGGGAGGGGTGGGGGAAGCTGCAGCCACCCTGGTGGTAGGCGCAGTCCATCTCCGTCCGCCGTGGCGGAAGGATCTCGCGTCCGCTCGCGCCGTTGCTCTTTAATAATGGTTTCCAGGCCTTGCGAAGTTGAAACCCAGTGTCCCTGTTGATGAGGTTATCTGTAACGCGAATTTCTATGGCCTCCTTGTAGATACTGTCCCAGTAGGCACTTGTGGCTGTCAGGATTTTTGTCTCTTCGAATTTCGCTGTGCGTCCGGTTTCAGTGCAGTGTTCTGCAAGGGCCGAATGGCTGGGTTGGCATAAGCGGGTGTGACGTTCGTGTTCCTTGCATCGGTTCTCGACCGTGCGAACTGTTTGGCCGCAGTCACACGGTATTTTGTATATGCCCTCTTTCTTAAGGCCTACGTCATCTTTTGCCAGTCTTGGAAGGTCACGAATCTTTGCTGGTGGTCGGAAGACTGTGTCAATCTTGTGTCACCCTAACAGTCTCCCTATTTTTGACAACACGTTGCCAGCAAACGGCAAAAAGGCCAGAGCTTGCTTCTCTTCTTGGGGTGCAGTCTGGAACCGCGAGACCGCTACGGGCGCAGCTTCGAATCCTGCCTCGCGCATGGATGTGTGTGATGTCCTTAGGTTAGTTAGGTTTAACTAGTTCTGAGTTCTAGGGGACTAATGACCTCAGAAGATGAGTCCCATACTGCTCAGGGCCATTTTTTCTTCTTGGCGTTGCTCTTCATCTCGGTTCTTGCTGCACTTCTGTTGTCGGAAGGCCCTTTGGATTTGGAGGTTGCCATACCCATTCTTGCGGTACACGGTCTCCAGGTATTTCAGTTCCATTGGCAAGTTCTGTTCATCAGAGGTCGAGGGTGCTCTATGTACCAAGGTGTTGAGCATTCCATTATGCTGCATTATGAGTTGGCTGATTCTACGAGGGCTTTTCGGACTGTAAGGTCCGATCGCTCACGAAATAGAAACCATAGTGAAGTTCTAAATAGTACTAAATGTTTAAACCTGTCAGGCTTAGGGAGTGTAGTTGAGACCACTGAGCAATGTGTCTGACTGTGTCACTTAGACTCTACATTTTGAATGCAGGGCGTGGGTCTTCTACGCCTACACACCTACTTTACAGGCTACTGTGAAGCGCATAGTGGAGGGCACTTAGCACTGTACCACACGTTAGGTTCTCTTCCTGTTCCAGCCGCGTATAGAGTGCAAGAAGAACGACAACTTAAATTCATTCCTCTGTGCATGTCGTAATTACTCAGATTTTGTCTTCAAGTCCTTACGGGAGCGATACGTAGGGGCTGAGGAATATGTCTAGATTCTTTACTTAATATTGATTCTAAAATTGTAAGTAATACACTGCTGGAAATTGAAATAAGAACACCGTGAATTCATTGTCCCAGGAAGGGGAAACTTTATTGACACATTCCTGGGGTCAGATACATCACATGATCACAGTGGCAGAACCACAGGCACATAGACACAGGCAACAGAGCATGCACAATGTCGGCACTAGTACAGTGTATATCCACCTTTCGCAGCAATGCAGGCTGCTATTCTCCCATGGAGACGATCGTACAGATGCTGGATGTAGTCCTGTGGAACGGCTTGCCATGCCATTTCCACCTGGCGCCTCAGCTGGACCAGCGTTCGTGCTGGACGTGCAGACCGCGTGAGACGACGCTTCATCCAGTCCCAAACATGCTCAATGGGGGACAGATCCGGAGATCTTGCTGGCCAGGGTAGTTGACTTACACCTTCTAGAGCACGTTGGGTGGCACGGGATACATGCGGACGTGCATTGTCCTGTTGGAAGAGCAAGTTCCCTTACCGGCCTAGGAATGGTAGAACGATGGGTTCGATGACGGTTTGGATGTACCGTGCACTATTCAGTGTCCCCTCGACGATCACCAGTGGTGTACGGCCAGTGTAGGAGATCGCTCCCCACACCATGATGCCGGGTGTTGGCCCTGTGTGCCTCGGTCGTATGCAGTCCTGATTGTGGCGCTCACCTGCACGGCGCCAAACACGCATACGACCATCATTGGCACCAAGGCAGAAGCGACTCTCATCGCTGAAGAAGACACGTCTCCTTTCGTCCCTCCACTCACGCCTGTCGCGACACCACTGGAGGCGGGCTGCACGATGTTGGGGCGTGAGCGGAAGACGGACTAACGGTGTGCGGGACCGTAGCCCAGCTTCATGGAGACGGTTGCGAATGGTCCTCGCCGATACCCCAGGAGCAACAGTGTCCCTAATTTGCTGGGAAGTGGCGGTGCGGTCCCCTACGGCACTGCGTAGGATCCTACGGTCTTGGTGTGCATCCGTGCGTCGCTGCGATCCGGTCCCAGGTCGACGAAAACGTGCACCTTCCGCCGACCACTGGCGACAACATCGATGTACTGTGGAGACCTCACGCCCCACGTGTTGAGCAATTCGGCGGTACGTCCACCCGGCCTCCAGCATGCCCACTATACGCCCTCGCTCAAAGTCCGTCAACTGCACATACGGTTCACGTCCACGCTGTCGCGGCATGCTACCGGTGTTAAAGACTGCGATGGAGCTCCGTATGCCACGGCAAACTGGCTGACACTGACGGCGGCGGTGCACAAATGCTGCGCAGCTAGCGCCATTCGACGGCCAACACCGCGGTTCCTGGTGTGTCCGCTGTGCCGTGCGTGTGATCATTGCTTGTACAGCCCTCTCGCAGTGTCCGGAGCAAGTATGGTGGGTCTGACACACCGGTGTCAATGTGTTCTTTTTTCCATTTCCAGGAGTGTATTTTGTGAGATACTTTGCGTTTATCTTCAAAAGGCTACGAACTCTGGTTTTGCAACATTTTAGTGACGCTTTCCCGTGTGTCAAGCAAACCTTTCACCATTCGTACCTCCCTTCTCTGTTCCGAATACTCCACTTAATTCCTGTCAGTCCTGTTTATTATGGTTCCCACACACTTGAACAATGTTCGTGCGGAAGTGTTTTGTAAGCGATCTGCTTTGTAGAGTGGTTGCATTTTGCTAGTGTTCTAACAGTGAACGCAAGTTTGCCACCTGCTTTACCTACAACTGAGCGTTTGTAATCATTCCATTTCATATCCTACAAATTGTTACACCCAGGTATATGTATGAGTCGAAACAAGGCCCCGGGAGTAGACAACATTCCATTAGAACTAATGACAGCCTTAGGAGAGCCAGTCCTGACAAAACTCTACCTCCTGGTGAGCAAGGTGTATGAGACAGGCGAAATTCCCTCAGACTTCAAGAAGAATATAGTAATTCCAATCCCAAAGGAAGCAGGTGTTGACAGATGTGAATAATTACCGAACAATCAGTTTAATAAGTCACTGCTGCAAAATACTACGGCGAATTCCTTATAGACGAATGGAAAAACTGGTAGAAGACGACCTCGGGGTAGATCAGTTTGGATTCCGTAGAAATATGGGAACACGTGAGGCAATACTGACCCTACAACTTATCTTAGAAGCTAGATTAAGGAAAGGCAAACCTACGTTTCAAGCATTTGTAGACTTAGAGACAGGTTTTGAGAATGTTGACTGGCATACTCTCTTTCAAATTCTAAAATTGTAAAATACAGGGAGCGAAATACTATTTACAATTTGTACAGAAAACAGATGGCAGTTATAAGAGTCGAGGAACATGAAAGGGAAGCAGCTGTTGGGAAGGGAGTAAGTCAGGGTTGTAGCCTCTCCCCGATGTTGTTCAATCTGTATACTGAGCAAGCAGTAAAGGAAACAAAAGAAAAATTCGGAGTAGGTATTAAAACCCATAGAGAAGAAATAAAAACTTTGAGGTTCGCCGATGACATTGTAATTCTCTCAGAGACAGCAAAGGACTTGGAAGAGCAGTTGAATGGAATGGATAGCGTCTTGAAAGGAGAATATAAGATGAACATCAACAAAAGCAAAACAAGGATAATGGAATGTAGTCAAATTAAATCGGGTGATGCTGAGGGAATTAGATTAGGAAATGAGACACTTAAAGTAGTAAAGGAGTTTTGCTATTTGGGGAGCAAAATAACTGATGATGGTCGAAGTAGAGAGGATATAAAATGTAGACTGGCAATGGCAAGGAAAGCGTTTCTGAAGAAGAGAAATTTGTTAACATCGAGTATTGATTTAAGTGTCAGGAAGTCATTTCTGAAAGTATTTGTATGGAGTGTAGCCATGTATGGAAGTGAAACATGGACGATAAATAGTTTGGACAAGAAGAGAATAGAAGCTTTCGAAATGTGGTGCTACAGAAGAATGCTGAAGATTAGATAGGTAGATCACATAACTAATGAGGAAGTATTGAATAGGATTGGAGAGAAGAGAAGTTTGTGGCACAACTTGACCAGAAGAAGGGATCGGTTGGTAGGACATGTTCTGAGGCATCAAGGGATCACCAATTTAGTACTAGATGGCAGCGTGGAGGGTAAAAATCGTAGAGGGAGACCAATAGATGAATACACTAAGCAGATTCAGAAGGATGTAGTTTGCAGTAGGTACTGGGAGATGAAGAAGCTTGCACAGGATAGAGTAGCATTGAGAGCTGCATCAAACCAGCCTCAGGACTGAAGAGCACAACAAAACCATGTATGAGTTGGCTGATTCTACGAGGGTTATTCGGAATGTAAGATCCGATCGCTCACGAAATAGAAACCGTAATGAAAATCCAATGAATTTTGCATGGATGTGCTGGAGAGTGTCTCTAATACGCTCGTCGATCGCGTCATGTCGTTCTTTTCCGTTCTGAGCGCACAGTGAGCGTATAAAGATGCCCAGCAAATAGCGTCTTCCACCAAATATGAGTACCTGTGCGGCATTTCGCTTGATTTCGTGCAGCCCACACAACGTAACGGTCATACATTTCATTTTTCATGACAATTCTCGCCCGCCTACTGCAAGCACAATGCGGACGCTGCTGCAGCGTTGCCGACGAGGTGTGTTTGATCACCCACCATACAGCCTGGACTTGGTTCCCTCAGATTTTTGTCTCTGCTCACACGAACCGCTGGTTACGAAGACAACATTCTGGCACAGACAACAAGCTACAGGTCAGAGTAGAGAATTGGCAGAAAGCACAGGCATGACAAGGATATCGGGAAGTTGATAAAACACTATGACAAATATATCAGTCGGAGCTGCAGTTATGTAGAGAAGTAGCTGGGAAGTGTAGCTAACTGTTGCAAATACTGTGGTTTGCATTTCGTGACCGATGGGACCATACTTTCCGAACAGTTCTCGTAGTTATGAATCACTGACATTGTACGCATAGGATACTATGCTTTTTTCGTTTTGTGAAATTCATATTTAACATTTCCGTACGTTTAAAACAAGTTGCCAGTCTTTGCAGCACTTTGAATGTTGTCCAGATCTAGACACAAAGGAATTAATGACGTTTAGCTGGCAGAGGACGCTGACGTACATCAATGCGGAAAGTTGAAAATTTATGCCTGACCATGATTCGAACCCGGGTCGCCGGATCACTAGGCTGATACTCTGACCACCAAGCCATCAGGACACAGTGCTGATAACTACTGCAATGACTACCCTAGCACGTCTCCCGTCAGAAAGAATAGATACCACATACGTATGTTATCCAGAGCTGACTGCTTATTTCTGCAGATTTTTCATCTTGCACTTCAGTATGCAAGTCGGAAAGCCTTCGCATCAAACGTCTAGGGGCGGAGGATCATGTAATCGGGAAAAACTTTTGTTACAGACAAAATGTTTGGTGACTCTTCCCGGTGATACTTCCCGGGAACGCTAAGCGTCTTTTAATGTTGGTTACGTCCATGTGGGGTTGCAGGGCGCAGACACTGCGCAGCGTGTAGGTGCAATGTGTGTTAACTACAACTCAGTCATCTCCTCCATGTTAAAGATAGCAGGCCAAGTTCCTGATTCTGTCTTCACTTAGAAACACTTTCGTAAGGTTTTCTTTTCAAAATTACTCTATCAGTTTGCTGGGTTAGACAATATGCAGAGACAGCACACCTGGTTAATAAACTGTGCTAATTCGATGCAACTTCCTCGTCTCAGGAAGGGCGAATCCAACAAAAAGACGCCTAACGTCACCAGGAATCGTCAACGAGCGTTTTGTCTCCCATAAAAGCTGTTGCCTATGTCTTGACCTATCATACATATACGTTTCCTGCAAAGAGTTTGAAACACCCTGTAGATAAGTACACGTATCAAAAAAAGTTTTGCATCACCCTGGTTCCCAGAACTCCTGAAGATAGACGTTGGCTGTGGATATTGTGTCATAGACACAGTCCCTTTGACTGTTCAGACATGTCACTAAACCGCTCAAAGATGTAAACAACCATGCATGAGTAGCACCTATTATACGGAGGTGGTCCGACAGCAGATCAGTTCCAGTCATCCCACCAGGAAGGAGGTACATAACTCGTGTTCTCTGTAGTTCAGCCACGCCTACCGCGGTTCGATCGCGTTCGCATTGTACTTTGTGCCAGGAAGGGCTCTCAACAAGGGAAGTGTCCAGGCGTCTCGGAGTGAACCAAAGCGACGTTGTTCGGACATGGAGGAGATACAGAGAGACAGGAACTGTCGATGACATGCCTCGCTCAGGCCGCCCAAGGGCTACTACTGCACTGAATGACCGCTACCTACGGATTATGGCTCGGAGGAACCCTGACAGCAACGCCACCGTTTTGAATATTGCTTTCGTGCAGCCACATGACGTCGTGTTACGACTCTAACTGTACACAATAGCACGCATGATGCGCAACTTCACTCCAGACGTCCATGGCGTGGTCCATCTTTGCAATCATGACACCATGCAGCGCGGTACAGATGGTCCCAACAATATGCCGAACGGACCACTCAGCCGGCCGTGGTGGCCGAGCGGTTCTAGGCGCTACAGTCGCAGGTTCGAATCCTGCCTTGGGCATGGGTGTGTGTGATGTCCTTAGGTTAGTTAGGTTTAACTAGTTCTAAGTTCTAGGGGACTAATGACCTCAGCAGTTGAGTCCCATAGTGCTCAGAGCCATTTGAGCCATTGGACCGCTCAGGACTGGCATCACGTTCTCTTCACCGACGATTGTCGCATATGCTTCTACCAGACAATCGTCGGAGACGTGTTTGGAGGCAACCCGGTAAGGCTGAACGCCTTAGATACACTGTCCAGCGAGTGCAGCAAGGTGGAGGTTCCATGTTGTTTTGGGGTGGCATTATGTGGGGCTGACGTACGCTGCTGCTGGTCATGGAAGGTGCCGTAACGGCGGTACGATACGTCAATGCCATTCTCCGACCAATAGTGCAACCATATCAGCAGCATATTGGCGAGGCACTCGTCTTCACGGACGACAATTTGCGCCCCCAATTGTGAACATCTTGTGAATGACTTCCTTCAGGATATCGACATCGCGCGACTAGAGTAGCCAGTAGGTTCTCCAGACATGAACCCTATCGGACATGCCTGGGATAGATTGAAAAGGACTGTTTATGGACGCCGTGACCTATCAACCACTCTGAGGGATCCACGCCGAATCGCCGTTTGGGCAATCTGGACCAACAGTGCCTTGATGAATTTGTGGATAGTATGCCACAATAAATACAGGCATGCATCAATGCAAAAGGACGTGCTACTGGGTATTAGAGGTACCGGTGTGCACAGCAATCTGGACCACTACCTCTGAAGGTCTCGCTGTATCGTAGTACAACATGCAATGTGTGGTTTTCATGAGCAATAAAAATGGCGGAAATGATGTTTATGTTGATCTCTATTTCAGTTTTCTGTACAAGTTTCGTAACTCTCGGAACCTGTGTAAAGTCTGAGGTTACCGTTACTATTGTCTGCAAGGCCATTAACATACAATATGAGTCTCAACACACTTTCGTCCGAGCATTCATGCTATTTATGGAAAGTCCACCGTCCGTCTTGAGACATATACGTTGACTGCTGGGGTACCAAACAAAATTTGTCGTTGTGGTTTTCGTGGTAGGCAGGCCGCAGCATTTTGTCGCGGATGGATGGTAATCGACTGAAGTACAAGGGACAGTCAAATGAAAACGAGACAGATTGAAAAAATAAGTGAATTGTTTTTTATTTCAAAAGTAATTGCCATAACTGTTAATATATTTATCCCACAGTACTACAAGACAAACAATGCCTTCATGGAAAATGTTTGCGGTTGCCTACGGAAACATTATCGTACCCAGGCGTACATCTCTTCATCCGAAGCACATCAACGGTCACGAGTGTCTATCTTCAAGTCTCCAACACTATGGAAATCACATTGAGAGAGATCTGGACTGTACGGAGGATGTTTAAGGGCTTCCTATCGAAATTTCAGTAGCGTAGTCGAAATAACAGACACGGCGTCTCCGGGAAAGTCATAATGAGCTTTTTCTTTAGCTGGAAGGGCCCGCTGCTCCTCGACTTTCTGGAACGCGGCGCCGCAATTAACGTCCAGAGGTACGTGGACACTTTGCAAAAACTGTAGCGCGCCATAAATTCGAAACGACCGGAAATTTTGATCGACGGCGTCATTCTGCTACAGGATAAGGCGCGACCACATGTTTCGCAAGGTAGCCCTTAAACTTCATCCATACAGCCCTATACCTCCCATTCGTGGCTGTCGATTTGCTTCGGAGGAAGAGATGCACACCTGGGTACAACCATGGCTCCGTAGGCAACCGCAGACATACACTACTGGCCATTAAAATTGCTACACCACGAAGATGATGTGCTACAGTCGCGAAATTTAACCGACAGCAAGAAGATGCTGTGATATGCAAATGATTAGCTTTTCAGAGCATTCACACAAGACTGGCGCCGGTGGCGACACCTACAACTTGCTGACATGAGGAAAGTTTCCAACCGATTTCTCATACACAAACAGCAGTTGACCGGCTTGCCTGGTGAAAAGTTGTTGTGATGCCTTAGGTAAGGAGGAGAAATGCGTACCATCACGTTTCCGTCTTTGATAAAGGTCAGATTGTAGCCTATCGCGATTGCGGTTTATCGTATCGCGACATTGCTGCTCGCTTTGGTTGAGATCCGATGACTGTTAGCAGAATATGGAATCGATGGGTTCAGGAGGGTAATACGGAACGCCGTGCTGGATCCCAACTGCCTCGTGTCACTAGCAGTCGAGATGACAGGCATCTTATCCATATGGCTGTAACGGATCGTGCAGCCACGTCTCGATCCCTGAGTCAACAGATGGGGACGTTAGCAAGACAACAACCATGTGCACGAACAGTTCGACGACGTTTGTAGTAGCATGGACTATCAGCTCGGAGATCATGGCTGCGGTTACCCTTGACGCTGCACCACAGACAGGAGCGCCTGCGATGGTGTACTCAACGACGAACCTGGGTGCACGAAAAGCAAAACGTAATTTTTTCGGATGAATCCAGGTTCTGTTTACAACATCATGATGGTCGCATCCGTGTTTGGCGACATCGCGGTGAACGCACGTTGGAAGCGTGTATTCCTCATCGCCATACTGGCGTATCCCCGGCGTGATGGTATGGGGTGCCATTGGTTACACGTCTCGGTCACCTCTTGTTCGCATTGAAGGCACTTTGAACAGTGGACGTTACATTTCAGATGCGTTACGACCCGTGGCTCTACCTTTCATTCGATCCCTGCGAAACCCTAGATTTCAGTAGGATAATGCACGACCGTATGTTGCAGCTCATGTACGGGCCTTTCTGGATACAGAAAACGTGCGACTGCTGCCCTGGCCAACACATTCTCCAGATCTCTCACCAATTGAAAACGTCTGGTCAATGGTGGCCGAGCAACTGGCTGGTAACAATACGCCAGTCACTACTCTTGATGAACTGCGGTATCGTGTTGAAGCTGCATGGGCAGCTGTACCTGTACACGGCATCCAAGGTCTGTTTGACTCAATGCCCAGGCGTATCAAGGCCAGAGGTGGTTGTTCTGGGTACTGATTTCTCAGGATCTATGCACCCAAATTGCGTGAAAATGTAATCACATGTCAGTTGTAGTATAATATATTTGTCCAATGAATACCCGTTTATCATCTGCATTTCTTCTTGGTGCAGCAATTTTAATGGCCGATAGTGTACTAGGTAGTTGTGTAAACCACTGCGCTATCGGGACACTGTGTTTGTCACAACTACGCGGACTATCTCAGCACGCCTTTTGGCCGCCCCACATTCCCACATGACATCACCTATCCGTAGTCCCTGTCCACGTCCTGCATGCTCGCTACTTTGAGATTCCCACAGGAGATCGATCGTGACTGTGCATCTGCACTCGAGGTGGTGGATTCACTGCCCATCGAGGCGAGTCAGTTATATGAATGTGTGGCGTCTGTTCTTTCGGACGTGCACAGTTAAGTTCGACCTCCTGTGGGAGGACGTAGATGGGGACAGTGGATAGCTGGCGCCCTGTGAGGATGGGGGTCAACTGGGAAGTGTGCGAAGCACTTGCTGACACAACTGCCTTGTAAGCAGGAGATCGAATCCCAGTCCAGCACACATTTTCACTCGCTACTGCTGATTACTATGAAGTCGCGATGTAGCGGACATCAATAGTTCCTTCCCTTCCCTTCCCTTTCCTTTCCTTTCTGCCCGATCCACCTTCAATTTATATACCAATACGAGGTTAATGAGGAAGCCCTGCTGTGTCTGCAGACTGCGCATGATGTGGGAGCGCGGCCACATCAGCTACCTGCGCAAGGCGTGGTACTTCACGCGCGTGCGCTGCCTCTCTGAGACGGAGTACGCCAGCGTGGACCTGGTGCCCATGTCGCCCGCCTTCATGCTGCTCGGCTGCGCCATCTTCCTGTCCGGCCTGCTGCTGCTGCTCGAGGTCCGGCAGTACCGTCGGTAAGGCCAACACGTGTCGCGATATTATGAGGAGTTTCGATGTGCCAGTTGCAGCTCTCTCTACGAAAACAAAAATTTATTACACTGAGGTGACAAAAGTTATGGGATAGCGATGTGCACATACACAGATGGCGGTAGTATCGCGTGTACGAGGTATATCTACATCTGCATCCATGCTCCGCAAGCCACCTGACGGTGTGTGGCGGAGGGTAGCTTGAGTACCTCTATCGGTTCTCCCTTCTATTCCAGTCTCGTATTGTTCGTGGAAAGAAGGATTGTCGGTATGCCTCTGTGTGGGCTCTAATCTCTCTGATTTTATCCTCATGGTCTCTTCGCGAGATATACGTAGGAGGGAGCAATATACTGCTTGACTCCTCGGTGAAGGTATGTTCTCGAAACTTCAACAAAAGCCCGTACTGAGCTACTGAGCGTCTCTCCTGCAGAGTCTTCCACTGGAGTTTATCTATCATCTCCGTAACGCTTTCGCGATTACTAAATGATCCTGTAACGAAGCGCGTTGCTATCCGTTGGATCTTCTCTCTCTCTTCTATCACCCCTATCTGGTACGGATCCCACACTGGTGAGCAATATTCACGCAGTGGGCGAACAAATGTACTGCAACCTACTTCCTTTGTTTTCGGACTGCATTTCCTTAGGATTCTTCCAATGAATCTCAGTCTGGCATCTGCTTTACCGACGATCAACTTTATATGATCATTCCATTTTAAATCACTCCTAATGCGCACTCCCAGATAATTTATGGAATTAACTGCTTCCAGTTGCTGATCTGCTATATTGTAGCTAAATGACAAAGCATCTTTCTTTCCATGTATTCGCAGCACATTACACTTGTCTACATTGAGATTCAATTGCCATTCGCTGCACCATACGTCAATTCGTTGCAGATCCTCCTGCATTTCAGTACAATTTTACATTGTTACAACCTCTCGATATACCACAGCATTATCCGCAAAAAGCCTCAGTGAACTTCCGATGTCATCCACAACGTCATTTATGTATATTGTGAATAGCAAAGGTCCTACGACACTCCCCTGTGGTACACCTCAAATCACTCTTACTTCGGAAGACTTCTCTCCATTGAGAATGATATGCTGCCTTCTGTTATCTAGGAACTCTTCAATCCAATCACACACTTAGTCTAATAGTCCGTATGCTCTTACTTTGTTCATTAAACGACTGTGGGGAACTGTATCGAACGCCTTGCAGAAGCCAAGAAACACGGCATCTACCTGGGAACCCGTCTCTATGGCTCTCTGAGTCTCGTGGACGAATGGCGTGAGCAGGGTTTCACACGATCGTCTTTTTCGAAACCAATGCTGATTCCTACAGAGTAGATTTCTAGTCTCCAGAAAAGTCATTATACTCGAACATAATACGTGCTCCAAAATTCTACAACTGATCGACGTTAGAGATATAGGTATACAGTTCTGCACATCTGTTCGACGTCCCTTCTTGAAAACGGGGATGACCTGTGCCCTTTTCCAATCTTTTGGAACGCTACGCTCTTCTAGAGACCTACGGTACACCGCTGCAAGAAGGGGGGCAAGTTCCTTCGCGTACTCTGTGTAAAATCGAACTGGTATCCCATCACCTCCAGCGGCCTTTCCTCTTTTGAGCGATTTTAATTGTTTTTCTATCCCTCTGTCATCTATTTCGATACCTACCATTTTGTCATCTGTGCGACAATCTAGAGAAGGAACTACCCTGCAGTCTTCCTCTGTGAAACACCTTTGGAAAAAGACATTTAGTATTTCGGCCCCTTTAGTCTGTCATCCTCAGATTCAGTACCATTTTGGTCACAGAGTGTCAGGACATTTTGTTTTGATCCACCTACCGCTTAGACATAAGACCAAAATTTCTTAGGATTTTCTGCCAGGTCAGTACATAGAACTTTACTTTTGAATTCGTTGAACGCCTCTCGCATAGCCCTCCTCACACTACATTTCGCTTCGTGTAATTTTTGTTTGTCTGCAAGGCTTTGGCTATGTTTATGTTTGCTGTGATAAAAGGGCAGTGCACTGAATGAGCTATACCCAGGAAATTCACGTGAAAAGGTGTCCGACGTCATTATGGCCGCACCACGGGGCTAACAAACTTTGAACGCGGAATCGTACTTTGAAATAGACGCATCGGACGTTCCATTTCGGGAATAGTTAGAAAAGTAAATATTGAGAGGTCCACAGTGTCAAGAGTATGGCGAGAACACCAGATTTACGCATTACCTCCCAACACGGACAACGCAGTGGCAGATGGCCTTCGCTTAACGACCGGCAGCAGCGGCTTTTTGCGTAGAGCTGCCAGTGACAGAGACAAGCGACACTGAAATAACCGCAGACATCAACGTGGGACGTACGGTGAACGTTTCTGTTAGACAGTGCGACGAAATTTGGCGTTAATGGGCTACGGCAGCAGACGACCGATGCGAGTGCCTTTGCTAACAGCACATCACTTCCAGCGCCTCTCCTGTTCTCGTGACCCTGTCTGTTGGACCCTAGATGACTGAAAAACTGTCGCCTGGTCAGATGAGTCCTGATTTCAGTTGGTAAGAGCTGATGGCAGGGATCGAATGTGGCGCAGACCCCACAAAGCCACGGACCCAAGTTGTCAACTAGGCACTGTGCAAGCTGGCGGCGGCTCCACAACAGTGTGGGCTGTGGTTACATGGAATGGACTGGCTCCTCTGGTCTGACTACGAGGTGCCTTCAAGTTCCGAGGCCTCCGATTTATTTTCTAATTAACTACTCACCCGAAATCGATGAAACTGGCGTTACTTCTCGACGTAATCGCCCTGCAGACGTACACATTTTTCACAAGGCTGACGCCATGATTCCATGACAGCGGCGAAGGCTTCTTTAGGAGTCTGTTTTGACCACTGGAAAATCGCTGAGGCAATAGCAGCACGGCTGGTGAATGTGCGGCCACAGAGAGTGTCTTTCATTGTTGGAAAAAGCCAAAAGTCACTAGCAGCCAGGTCAGGTGAGTAGGTAGCATGAGGAATCACTTCAAAGTTGTTATCACGAAGAAACTGTTGCGTAACGTTAGCTCGATGTGCGGGTGCGTTGTGACGGTGAAACGGCACACGCGCAGCCCTTCCCAGACGTTTTTGTTGCAGTGCAGGAAGGAATTTGTTCTTCAAAACATTTTCGTAGGACGCACCTGTTACCGTAGTGCCCTTTGGAACGCAATGGGTAAGGATTACGCCCTCGCTGTCCCAGAACATGGACACCACTATTTTTTCAGCACTAGCGGTTACCCGAAATTTTTTTGGTGGCGGTGAATCTGTGTGCTTCCATTGAGCTGACTGGCGCTTTGTTTCTGGATTGAAAAATGGCGTCCACGTCTCATCCATTGTCACAACCGACGAAAAGAAAGTCCCTTTCCTGCTGTTGTTGCACGTCAACATTGCTTGGCAACATGCCACACGGGCAGCCGTGTGGTCGTCTGTCAGCATTCGTGGCACCCACCTGGATGACACTTTTCGCATTTTCAGGTCGCCGTGCAGGATTGTGTGCACAGAACCCACAGAAATGCCAACTCTGGAGGCGATCTGTTCAACAGTCATTCGGCGATCCCCCAAAACAATTCTCTCCACTTTCTCCATCGTGTCGTCAGACCGGCTTGTGCGAGCCTGAGTTTGTTTCGGTTTGTTGCCACACGATGTTCTGCCTTCATCAAACTGTCGCACCCACGAACGCACTTTCGACACATCTGTAACTCCATCACCACATGTCTCCTTCAACTGTCGATGAATTTCAAGTGGTTTCACACCACGCAAATTCAGAAAACGAATGATTGCACGCTGTTCAAGTAAGGAAAACGTCGCCATTTTAAGTATTTAAAACAGTTCTCATTCTCGCCGCTGGCGGTAAAATTCCATCTGCCGTACGGTGCTGCCATCTCTGGGACGTATTGACAATGAACGCGGCCTCATTTTAAAACAATGTGCATGTTTCTATCTCTTTCCAGTCCAGAGAGAAAAAATCGGAGGCCTTAGAACTTGAATGCACCTCGTAAAACGATCATTGACTGGAAATGGTTATGTTCAGCTACTTGGAGACCATTTTCAGCAATTAACAGACACACTATGTTCGCAAACAACGGTGTCATATCACTGGGCCATAAATGTTCTCGACTGGTTTGTAGAACAAAGTCGACAATTCGAGCGAATGATTTGGTCGTCCTGATCGCCCGACATGAATCCTATTGAACAGTTATGGGACATAATCGAGAGGTCAGATCACGCACAAAATTCTGCACTGCCAACACTTTCGCAGTTATGGACGGCTGTAGAGGCAGCATGGCTCAATATTTCTGCAGGGGACTTCCAGCGACTTGTTGAGTCCACGCCACGTTGAGCTGCTGCACAACGCCAGGCAGGCCTAAAGGAGGTCCGACACGATATTAGGAGGTATCCCACGACTTTTGTCATCTCATTGCATTGCTCACGAACTCCATGGTCCAGCAGTTTGATTAACTTTATGGGCAGTTTTGAGGTCAGCCGCCTTGTAGAATTTTGCACAGAGCATAACTTAATCATAGCTAACACTTGGTTCAAGAATCATAAAAGAAGGTTGTATACCTGGAAGAATCCTGGGGATACTAAAAGGTATCAGATAGATTATATAATGGTAAGACAGAGATTTAGGAACCAGGTATTAAATTGCTAGACATTTCCAGGGGCAGATGTGGATTCTGACCACAATCTATTGGTTATGAACTGCAGATTGAAACTGAAGAAACTGCAAAAAGGTGGGAATTTAAGGAGATGGGACGTGGATAAACTGATAGAACCAGAAGTTGTAGAGAGTTTCAGGGAGAGCATAAGGGAACAATTGACAGGAATGGGGGAAAGAAATACAGTAGAAGAAGAATGGGTAGCTCTGAGGGATGAAGTAGTGAAGGCAGCAGACGATCAAGTACGTAAAAAGACGAGGGCTAATAGAAATCCTTGGGTAACAGAAGAAATATTGAATTTAATTATGAAAGGAGAAAATATAAAAATGCAGTAAATGAAGCAGGCAAAAAGGAATACAAACGTCTCAAAAATGAGATCGACAGGAAGTGCAAAATGGCGAAGCAGGGATGGCTAGAGGACAAATGTAAGGATGTAGAGGCCTGTCTCACTAGGGGTAAGATAGATACTGCCTACAGGAAAATTAAAGAGACCTTTGGAGAGAAGAGAACCACTTGTATGAAAATCAAGAGCTCAGATGGCTACCCAGTTCTAAGCAAAGAAGGGAAGGCAGAAAGATGGAAGGAGTATATAGAGGGTTTATACAATGGCGATGTACTTGAGGACAATACTATGGAAATGGAAGAGGATGTAGATGAAGACGAAATGGGAGATAAGATACTGCGTGAAGAGTTTGACAGAGCACTGAAAGACTTGAGTCGAAACAAGGCCCCGGGAGTAGATAACATTCCATTAGAACTACTGACGGCCTTAGGAGAGCCAGTCATGACAAAACTCTACCATCTGGTGAGCAAGATGTATGAGACAGGCGAAATACCGTCAGACTTCAAGAAGAATATAATAATTCCAATCCCAAAGAAAGCAGGTGTTGACAGATGTGAAAATTACCGAACTATCAGTTTAATAAGTCACAGTTGCAAAATACTAACGCGAATTCTTTACAGACGAATGGAAAAACTGGTAGAAGCGGACCTCGGGGAAGAGCAGTTTGGATTCCGTAGAAATGTTGGAACACGTGAGGCAATACTAACCTTACGACTTATCTTAGAAGAAAGATTAAGAAAAGGCAAACCTACGTTTCTAGCATTTGTAGACTTAGAGAAAGCTTTTGACAATGTTAACTGGAATACTCTCTTTCAAATTCTGAAGGTGGCAGGGGTAAAATACAGGGAGCGAAAGGCTATTTACAATTTGTACAGAAACCAGATAGCAGTTATAAGAGTCGAGGGGCATGAAAGGGAAGCAGTGGTTGGGAAAGGAGTGAGACAGGGCTGTAGTCTCTCCCCAATGTTATTCAATCTGTACATTGAGCAAGCAGTAAAGGAAAAAAAAGAAAAATTCGGAGTAGGTATTAAAATTCATGGAGAAGAAACAAAAACTTTGAGGTTCGCCGATGACATTGTAATTCTATCAGAGACAGCAAAGGACTTGGAAGAGCAGTTGAACGGAATGGACAGTGTCTTGAAAGGAGGATATAAGATGAACATCAACAAAAGCAAAACGAGGATAATGGAATGTAGTCAAATTAAATCGGGTGATGCTGAGGGAATTAGATTAGGAAATGAGACAGTTAAAGTAGTAAAGGAGTTTTGCTATTTAGGGAGTAAAATAACTGATGATGGTCGAAGTAGAGAGGATATAAAATGTAGACTGGCAATGGCAAGGAAATCGTTTCTGAAGAAGAGAAATTTGTTAACATCGAGTATAGATTTAAGTGTCAGGAAGTCGTTTCTGAAAGTATTTGTATGGAGTGTAGCCATGTATGAAAGTGAAACATGGACGATAACTAGTTTGGACAAGAAGAGAATAGAAGCTTTCGAAATGTGGTGCTACAGAAGAATGCTGAAGATAAGGTGGGTAGATCAGGTAACTAATGAGGAGGTACTGAATAGGATTGGGGAGAAGAGAAGTTTGTGGCACAACTTGACTAGAAGAAGGGATCGGTTGGTAGGACATGTTTTGAGGCATCAAGGGATCACAAATTTAGCATTGGAGGGCAGCGTGGAGGGTAAAAATCCTAGAGGGAGACCAAGAGATGAATACACTAAGCAGATTCAGAAGGATGTAGGCTGCAGTAGGTACTGGGAGATGAAGAAGCTTGCACATGATAGAGTAGCATGGGGAGCTGCATCAAACCAGTCTCAGGACTGAACAACAACACATTATTTTCTGAGAAACACAGAGACACTGATAGGCTTATACAGGATGGTTATGCTAAATGTAGACCAAAAAAAAGGATCAAATGGCTCTGAGCACTATGGGACTTAACATCTGAGGTCATCAGTCCCCTAGAACTTAGAACTACTTAAACCTAACTACTCTAAAGACATCACACACATCCATGCCTGAGGCAGGATTCGAACCTGCGACCGTAGCAGTCTCGCGGTTCCGGACTGAAGCGCCTAGAACCGCTCGGCCACAGCGGCCCGCTATTTCTCGTTGTAACTAAAAAAATGCGTGATTTTTTTTACCAGACGCGTTTTGCTTTATTGAGGTAAAGCGTCATCAGAGATCTGTAATTAAGTTTATTTACATTTTGATTTGCTGTTTAGATCGAAAAACAGTTCGTTAAGAATAGGTTGGTTTGTACTTGCGGTGGGTGACTTTTCGACTTATTCCTCGGTTACATCGGGAAATGCCATCTGCTAGCACATCGTTGTTTTTCTGTGTTAGAAACTGATAATTTTCGTCTACTTCTAGATGTTCCCCAGCACTATGCACTTCTCACAACACACTTTTATGCACAGCACTGTATTCTGTTTGTTTTCGTACTTCATGTAAGTGTTCCTGTTTGTGTTTTGTAGTATTGCCAACATAACATTTCCACTACTTTGTCTTTGACCTACAAATATTCTTTTTTAAATTAGATTATTGTGCGTGTACAATTCTATTTAAGTATGTTTCTGTGTATTTATGTATAAAGGGCGTCGTCCAGGGAATGTTGGGGACGCAATTTCGACATCTGGACTTCGAATGTATGGATAATCCATTCGGCTCATCCATTAGATGCAAGATGAAAGTGTGGCGTCGCAACTAGTGCGCGATCGCCCATTTGTCTATTAAAAGCTTTACTTCAGAATGTATGTGGGCTGCAATGTAAGCCGGTAGAGTATTATACGGTCATTAACGGACGAGTTGTGTCCTGCAGACTGACGTCACGACCATCTGCTGCAGCTGCGCGTGTGAAAGCAGTGGAGTAGCGCTGGCAGGCCACTTACATTACACGAAATTAAAAATATTAATAACTAATAAGGGAATAACCTGAGGAACGTCATATTTGACTTACATCCTTCTGTTGTGAAAACAAACAATATGTCAAAGTCTGAGATCAAAAATAGTTGTATTTTGGAAGTTAGTAAAATTCCATAAAAAACGTAATTTTCCGACAGTCAAGAATTTAAATAAATACAGTGATGTAATAGTTCACCTTCAGTGACTGTGTACGACGATCTTATAACACTTTCAGTGTTCATATATAAATTTGGAAAGTTTTTAGTTTCAGAAAACGTCTGTGACTTTTCTATAAGAATAATTCCAAGAATTCTAAGTAAATATGTGTATTGTGTGCTAGGGTGCGTGTGAATGAGAATGCGTTTGTGAGAGCATGTGGGACGTTCGGCATTATTAAAAATCATTCATGTAATTCTCTACAGAAACTGGCAAGTGTTCCAACTCTGTAACATGGGAAAGAATCCATTAGTGGTTCCCCTACTAGTGAATGTCGGATGTCCAAGTATGTATGCTTATGAATGAGACAGCCAGAACATTCGCGACTACATAATAAATTTCCAGATATAGATTAAAGCTTATAGTTCATTTTGTTTTGTTTATTTAATTAGAGAGTTTTGTGTTACTTAATTCGATGACGTCAATGAGCCTAGAGAAGTGGTTGGTGCTTGCTAGATTTTGGCGCGAGCCGCGCCCTAGAAGTGAGTTCTCATTGGTCGTAAGTGCTGCCAGCCAATGAGGAGCGAGACGGTTGGCCACCTAGCGAGGAGATATAGTTTTGAGGAGTGGGAGAGAGAGAGGGTCGTGACCTAGCTTTGATTGGAGGCGGTTATGCTGGATGTGACTTTTCGCATTATGTGTAAGATGAAGTCTTGGGATGACTTCCGCGTTATGGTCCAGTGCTAATGGTATCTGGTAGTGACCATAAACTGGTTATGAAAACCTTAGAATGTTGTGATAATTCGTTCCGACGAAAATCGCGAGTGAACTTTGAATTATATAGCGTGGCGGTACTGAGTATATTCTTACTGAGTATTTTATGGCGAGCATATACTTTTACTAAAGACAGCCACTGAATATCGTGTGCAGAAGTAATTGGCCGATCATTGACTGTGTTACAAGTAATTGATTTCGGAATTTGGGAAGGTAAAAGTTCTGGCTGTTTTAGGTATGGTGATAACTGTGAGCAGAAACTCTAGTAATTTTCGTAAATGTGGGCTGATGATCTTGATTAACGGCAATAAAGATCTATTGAAGGTTTAAATTTGAACTTCATGTTTAAAGTACGAGTGACATCCCCTTTCCGAATCATTTCTTCAAAGTACATAGACAATTTTCAGCAAATTTTACTTATAGTGGCCCCCGGCGTGTAGCTATGACTTTACAGTTTCCTCAACACTGCTTTTCTGTGATCTCGTAAGTAGCTGCAGTCAGGAGTTTTTACATGCGAAGATCTACCGCTGTAAAGAGGTAGGTGAACAAAAAATTATAAAAGAAATTGCATTGTAGCAGCAACGTATAATCCGTCACAATTGGTGCATCGCACGCATGCACGTAAAAAATCCGTAGCAAAAGGCAGTGGTATGTATCAACTGGATCCCCAGGGTGGTGCAGAAGGAAGTAAATTCAGCAGATGTAAACTGACGGCTGTTGTCGGTCACCAACATCCCCGGAAGGCCCTCAATGGCAAAGATGCGGGAAAGAGCTTGGATGGTATGGGCGGATGTAGTGGAGGACGTGCGGGAGATGTAAAGGAACCCACTGCCTGTGTCCACAAGGTTAAACCTGGAGGAGCGGAGGAATGGGCCCAAAAATCCAAGTTCAAATTCTACAATCAAAGTTCAAATGGGAAAGGGAGTGCTGGCTGCTGCCACTGACAAGAGGGACATGAGGCCACCATGTGGCTGATGACAGGGTCCATCTACTCCAATAGACATGCTGACATGCAAGCCATTTTGTCAGGACAATCCCCCTATGCCCAACGTGTAGGAGCTCCAAGGCTTGCTGGTGGAGGGACGGTGGCAGTACAAACCGCCAAAGATCGTTATCACCCAAGATGAGGAGGACACCATTTCTGACAGACAGGTCCTGAGGGCAGTGCCAGTAGCCCTGGACCTCCAGCTGTGGCAGCTAACAACAGTCTGACGGCCACCCATGCTGAATGTGGTGCATCAGCACCTGGAGTGTCGGGTTGTCTGCTGTGACATGTGCGACTAGCTTGGCATCCACTGGCAAATCAGCTACTGCCTCAGCAGTGGTATCATCCAAGTGGAAACAGGATAACGGGTCAGCATCGAATCAGGATTGGCGCCCACTGGAAGATGAGAGAGAAGATCTGTGTTGGCATGGAGAGCTGTGGCCCAAACACGGATGTTGCAGGATTATTCCACGAGGTAGAATGCCCAGCACTGGAGGCAGCGAGCAGTCCTCTTGGGGATGGCGGACTTTGCACTGAACAACAAGATCAGAGGCTTGTGATCAGTGTATAAGGTGAAGCGATGGTTGTAGATGAAATTGTGGAATTTTTTATACCCAAATATGATAACCAAAGTATCCTTCTCAATTTGGCTGTAGTTACACTGAGCCAGGGAGGGGTAGTGTTTTGGAGGCAAAGGCCACTGGGTGCTCGACTCCATCGCTGATGTGAGACAAGACGGCCCCCCTCACCATAGTCTGATGCATCAGCAGCCAAGATGAGAGGCTTGGGGGGGGGGGGGTCATAAGGGACAAGGCAAGCCAGCATCAGGAGAGAAGACTTCAGATGGCGGAACGCCCTATTACAAGCTGGTGATCAGTATCAGGTAACATTCTTATGGAGGAGGCAGTGAAAGGGGTTCCGCCAGAGCTGCGGCATGTGGGATAAAACGGCGATAGTAATTGAGTTGACCCAGGACTGACTTGAACTGGGAGATGTCCTTTGGGGGCGCAGCTGCTGAATAACCTCGACATACTGGGGCATCGGTCGAATGTCATTAGCACTCAAAACATTGCCGAGGTAGGTCACCTGAGGAACAAAAAAAAGACATTTCTCCTTGTTGCAACGTAAGCTGGCACCCTGAAGAACATGGAAGAGGTGTCAGAGGTTCCAGACCATGTCTGGGCTGGATATGACAGCAACTAAGATGCCATCAGGGTAGTTATCTGTCCCCAGAATGTCTCTTGTCAATGTTTGCAAATAGTGCTGGAAGATGGCTGGAGCGCTGGCGATGCCAAACAGGAGGCAGCTGTAATGGAAAAGCCCAAAAGTGGTATTGATTACCAAGATCGTTTTCGACGACTCGTACAAAGGCAACTGGAGGTAGGCATCCTGCAGCTCATTTTTGGCTAACACCTTGCTGCTAGCCAACCCAGACAATACGTCATAACCCTTGGGTGTAGGATAGGAGTCAATAACAGACTGGGCATTGACAGTGACATTAAAATCCCCACAAATGAGAAAAGATCCGTTTGGGTTCTCAAGGACTACGATGGACGTCGCCCAATGACCATGGTAGGCTGGGGTCAGGATGCCCTCAGCCTCTAGGCGACGAAGCTCCTGCTGTAGTTTGTCACAGAGGGCAAATGGTACCAAGTGAACCTTGTGGAACTTCGGGAACGCTGAGGCGAGGAATTCGATATGGGCTTGAAGCCAGAGATGTGGCAGAGAACATGTCTGGGAAGTCATCCAGAAGCTGCTGTAAGTGATTGTCTGCCAACAACAATTGGACAGCCGGGCCCGAGTCATGTATCTCGAGGCCCAGCAAGGGAAAAAGATCCATTCCCAGTAAGTTTGTGGCCTTGGGAGCGGCGAGGATCAAAACCCGGGCAGTGAAATCGTGAGTGAGGTACTGGACACAAGCCAAGAACCCTCCCTGTAGTCAGATGACGTCATTACTGTAGCTCTTCTGGGAAGTATGAAACAGATGAAGTAGAGGTGAACCCAGCTGATGGTGGGAATCCTCATTGATGTAGGTAGTGGAAGACCCCTTATCGACTTCAAAAGGGAGAGGAGTGCTCTCCAACCACAGAATGATCACTGTCATAGTGAGTGGAAAAACTGACTTCACAAAGGAAATTGGTGGCAGCGGGTCTGTCTCATCCACCACAGAGTCAGAGGCGTCCAAACCAGTGTGGTCCATGGCCATCAACGGTGACGACCGGCCTTGTGATCCCGCTTTCTGCAGGCCGAACAGGTCACCCTCCAGAAGCGGCAATCTTGCCTCTAATATGTGACAAAGCATTGACTACAGGAGGGCAACCGACATCGCTGCTGCTGCGGCCGCCGTTGGCGCAGGTGGGGACCTGCGCTATGGTCCTGGAGGGAGGGTGCAGCCTCAGGAGGAGGCGCCCGCCGCTGCTACGGCGGCAGCGGTGAGTGAACTGGCGTCGCGTGGGGCGGTTGGCAAAGTCCTGGGCCGGGGACTGCAGCATGGAAGCAGAGCGAAAGGACTGCTCATGAGGGCGGATAATGGATAAACAGGCGTCTAAAGAGGGATCTCTCAGCTTCAGAAGATCATTCCATAAGGTGTCACCTGGGGCATGGACGAGAATCATATCAGAAAAGAGTGCCGAACCATAAGACTGCTTGCAATGGAGGTTGCCACAGTAAAAACGACAGTCACGGGAGAGACTTTGCAACATAGCAAAACATTCCCAGTATGACTGCGCGGGAAGCTTCTGACAACAGAAGAACTTGTGACGTGCCACTGCCACGTGGACCTGAGAGTCAAAATAATCCAAAAGGCCAGAAGCCACCACCTCGTAGGAGAGGGCTTGAAGTTCCGTATTGGGAGGAAACTGTTGCAGAAGGTGATAATCTTCTGGGCCCACATCGGCGAGAAAAAATGCGCGACGCTGAACGTCGCCACTGACATCGTGAGCAATAAAGTGTTGCTGCATGAGAGCCACGTAGTTGCCCTAAAGCTCAAGGGATTTGTCGAAAACGCAGGGGGCGCGGCACAGAGCAGCAGAAGCGGGGAAGCTGGGTGCGACCCATGCATAGGCACCCCAAAAGTGTGGGGGGTGGATATCGCCTGTAAACGCTGAATAATGAGTTCGTTCGTTTGTTGCATACTTTCCAGCAGTGCTATAACCCGCGCTGTTTGTTCATTAATATCTAGAGTACCGTCTGCCATAGCGGACAAGAACAGAACAAATGCGGGGAAGTCTTGAACCAATTCGTCGCCACTGAAGTATCTGCACTAGCGGAATAAAAATGCGGGAAACACAAGTCTGAAAACAATTTATTGGACTCACCAAAGCGAGACAAAAATACAATCTTCGAAAGAACAACATACTCGATCCCAACTGCGGATCGTCACAAATATAAAATAACAAATAATAATAGAAATGATCCGTCTCTTCACGGGGGGAGACCACAATAAAACCATTCTACAATGTCAAGATGTTAGTCGACTATACCAAGTCCATATGCAAGAGATCGGTCAGCTGGAAGAGGCATCTTGCATGGAGTGCTGAGGTGGTAGCTCTGTACAGTTCCAAGCGGGATGTCAAACTGCCCTTTGCCGGCAGAGCCCCTCCATATAAAGCCCTTTTGGGGGATGTATCTGCCGGAACTATTTGCGATCATGTGCCTGGCGTGTCAAAGTAGTTCCTGGGCTAACTGCGACCTCTGGTGAAGCTGTTCTGCAGGCTCCACGAACAGGTAGCGGTCCCTGGCGGCCGTAGGTGGAGACCAGGTCTTGAGTTGCATTGTGGCCGGTGGTAAATATTTGTGATGACAATACAGACGACGTAGGCTTTCCTGATCAATATACGCCGCGTGATGCAGGCATCCCGTGTTGGTTGGACGTGAAGTGGAATGCCGATGCAGTAGGCGCTGTGATGTATGAAGTGGGCGGCCACAGCATACTTACCTTGTCAATCCTGGTGTTCTTACCAATTCTGATATGCAAAGAAAGTAAAAATAAAAAAAACTGCAGAACTTTGGTGGGAACAGAACAGAGTTTCTCAATTTCGCAGCCAAATGCGTTGGTCGGCACACCAGCGGCGCTTCTGTTCATCAGCGTCTACCTTATGGTACGTAAGGGACAGTCGTAACAGTTTCTTTCCTACATGTCTATGAAAATGTGCGTTTGCGGACACCATATATGCCTCGAAAGATGTAAAATTTTCAATTAGATATATACAGGGTGAAATGGATTTAAACTGACAAACTCTGGGAGTTTGTAGGGGACATCAAAACAAATATTTTTCCCTAATGTCATTTTTTCCTATGAGGAGTATTTAAACCGGTAGAGGGAGATTTATCTGGCGGCATATTAATTAAACCAACAAACACTTTTCCATTTTTTGTGACCAAGAGACAAGACATTAACACAACTCAATTTCAATTACACTAATTTTCAAAAATGCCTCCCTTGACACGTAAACAAAGGTTAAACCGTCGGATCATGTTCTGTCTGACACGGGAAAAAACCCCAGGAGTATCCTGAATTGTTCCTGCTGCTGCTACTATCCGGGCAACCAGATCCTCTTCTGATGCAGCAGGAGTTGGCTAAACAAGGTTGCGCATCTCTCCCCATACAAAAAAGTCCAGAGGGGACATATCTGGGGATCGAGCAGGCCATGGTACAGGACCACCTGCCAATCCACGTTTCTGGGAACCGTCGGTCCAGGAATCGACGCACACGACGACTGAAACGTGCCAGCGCCCCGTCATGTTGGAACCACATGTGTTGTCTTGTAACGAGCGGGACGTCTTCCAGCAACTTCCTCAAATTGCAGCGTTCTTGCTGTGCGACGGCATCCCTGTCCAGGTGATCTGCTAAATGACCCGGTCTCACGCAGACGTTGGTACACAGCAGCAAAGGTCGTATGATGCGGGATACGGCGATTAGGATATTGTTGTTGATAAACCCGCTGTGCAGCTCGTAGTACGCTATGTAGTACGCACCAACCATATCAGTGTACTCACTCCAAGTGTATCTATCCATTAGTAAACAGAGACAATGCACTACTACACTGGTGGACAGCAGTTGCCTGCAACTGAAGAGCGTAATACGACCTCTAATAACCGTAATACGGCCTCTAACAACTGAAGAGCGTAATATGACCTCCACTGGTTTAAATAATCCTCATAGGAAAAAATGACATTAGGGAAAAATATTTGTTTTGATGTCCCCTACAACCTCCCAGAGTTTGTCAGTTTAAATACTTTTCACCCTGTATATCCCATCAGTTTTGAATCGATTGCATGTCAGGAACTTTAGAAGTAGTTTTCTCAAAAATGGATGGTTGTAGAGCCAAGATATCTTAAAGCCTTTCATTTTAGCATATACACAGCCGACCAGCCAAATGTAAGCTGAATCGGTTGGCTGTGTTTGAAGCCTTCCCGTTTTTAGTGCTATCCGTCCGAAATCGCGGTGGGTAGCTACAGTATAAATCATCCGGCACATAACATCTTTAGACCTAGGAGGCTGTTCTCAGAAGATATAGTTATTTACAAGCAAGTGACATCTTTACACTAAATACTGAGAGACTTGCTGATGATCAGTGTCAGGTACATTGATTGGCATCTGAGTGTCAACATAAAAATGTTCTGTTATGCGTGGAATTAGAAAAAAAAAGATCCGATGCCACATCACCACACGATTGGCCATCAGCCATAGGGGTCAGCCACAGTCTTGTGATAGCTAGGAGTTGAGTTTCCCCCGCGAGTGGATCACGTACACTATGTGATCAAAAGTATCCAGGCACCCCAAAAACATACGTTTTTCATATTAGGTGCATTGTGCTGCCACCTACTGCCAGGTACTCCATATCAGCGACCTCAGTAGTCATTAGACATCGTGAGAGAGCAGAATGGGGCGCTCCGCAGAACTCACGGACTTCGAACTTGGTCAGGTGATTGGGTGTCACTTGTGTCATACGTCTGTATGCGAGATTTCCACACTCCTAAGCATCCCTATGTCCACTGTTTCCGATGTGATAGTGAAGTGGAAACGTGACGGAACACGTACAGCACAAAAGCGTACAGGCCGAACTCGTCTGTTGACTGACAGAGACCGCTGACAGTTGAAGAGGGTAGTAATGTGTAATAGGCAGACGTCTATCCAGATCATCATACAGGAATTCCAAACTGTTTCAGGATCCACTGCAAGTACTATGACAGTTAGGCGGGAAGTGAGAAAACTTGGATTTCATGGTCGAGCGGTTGCTGATAATCCACACATTACACCGGTAAATGCCAAACGACGTTTCGCTTGGTGTAAGGAGCGTAAACGTTGGACTATTGAACAGTGTGAAAACGTCGTGTGGAGTGATGAATCATTGTACACAATGTGGCGATCCGATGGCAGTGTGTAGGTATGACGAATGCCCGGCGAACGTCATCTGTTAGCGTGTGTAGTGCCAACAGTGGTGTTCTGGCGTGGTTGTGTTGCACCCCTTGTTTTTTGCGTGGCACTATCGGAACACAGGCCTACATTGATATTTTAAGCTCCTTCTTGCTTCCCACTGTTCAAGAGCAATTCGGGTATGGCGACTGCATCTTTCAAAACGATCGAGCAGCTGTTCGTAAAGCACGTCCTGTGGCGGAGAGGTTACACGACAATAACATCCCTGTAATGGACTGGCCTGCACAGAGTCCTGACACGAATCCTATAGAACACTTTTGGGATGTTTTGGAACGCCGCCTTCGTGCCAGGCCTCACCGACCGACATCGATACCTCTCCTGAGTGCAGCACTCCGTGAAGTATGGGCTGTAATTCTCCAAGATACCTTCCGGCACCTGATTGGACGTATGCCTGCAAGAGTGGAAGCTGTCATCAAGGCCAAAGGTGGGCCAACATCATACTGAATTCCAGCATTACCGATGGATGGCACCACGAACTTGTAAGTTTTTTTCGGCCAGGTGTCCAGATACTTCTGATCACATAGTGTATATCCAGCCATGGGGAAGGAAGGAGTGTCGCTTAAGCTTACTGGAAGAATGCTAAGTATATTTGACGCAGTAGGTATAATGTGTATCACATTTGAAAGCAAAGTAATTATATTAAATCTGTTCGCTCTATGTGGTGGCTCAAGGTATAAAGAAAATTAATTTAGCCAAATGTAGAATCGTACTTTATCGATACTGCCGAAGCTGGTGCCTCGAAGATTCCTGAGGGTGCCGTGAACTGCGCTTTGAACATCAAGAACGTCCAGGCCGCCGACCAATGAAGACCGCCAGCACCGTGTTACAAGTGGCGGGCACCTGGACACCAGCCTTCTAGCTCAAGATTACTTCCATGTCGCTAGTTGGTGCTGAACGTTACACCGAGTTACCCGTGGTGGGCCTCTGCTTACAGCTAGTCACGGCTGCCACAAGTTGTCAACAGTGTAGCATTTCTTCGCACACTAGTTGACTACAATATATTTAAAGTCCACTTGTGTCGTCAGCGGCTCGTGGTCTCGCGGTCGCGTTGTCAGTTTTCGAGCACGGGGTCCCAGGTTCGAATCCCGGCGGGGTCAGGGATTTTCACCTGCCTCGAGATGACTGGGTGTTTGTATTGTCCTCATCATTTCATGATCATTCCTGACAGTGGCGACATTGGACTGAGCACGGGCGCTGATAACCGTGCAGTCCTCATCATTTCATCATCATTCCTGAAAGTGGCGACATTGGATTGAGCAAAGGTTGGGAATTCGTAGGGGCGCTGATAACCGTGCAGTTGAGCGCCTCACAAACCAAACATCATCATCATCATCCACTTGGGTCACTAATCTAATGGCTGCCTGTGCAGATTCCTACGCCGACAGATCCCCTTGGCCATCTTCCACCCATTTATCATTAGCAACTGGATATAACATTTGGCTCCTCGGAAAATAGCGGCTGCCGACTCGCATCACACCAAGAAAAAATGAATTTAGTGTTTAAATATCACGCACAGATGCAAGTTCGAACGTGTGCCGTAAAAAAAATGAGCGCATACAATCTCAGTTACCATAACTACCAGACAGGAACTTAGAGGCATCACGCTAGCATTTTATTAGTGCCAAATTCTTCCTCACAAATGGAAAAACTATTTTGAGGAGTCGATATACCTTGTTATGACCGTCAGCCAAGGAGAAGAACGGAGACAAAATGGGACTTCAAAATTTTCATAAAGTTCTATTTTAATTTGTAGTAGTCAGCCAGCAGAACAAAAAGACGACATAAAATTTTCGCAATAGGTAACAGAGACAAATAGAACTGCAAATCAGGCGGGCTCAGTGCTATGCATAGGGTGCGTGAGAGTGGACGCTTATCTAGCTGACTGAATGGCCTGGCATGTATACTGAGTAGCATGATTTGTACAGGGTGTCCCACTCAAACCTCCCTGATTTCAAGGAGCCAGGAAAGAAAAACCAAAGTAGATACGACAATGAAAAATGCACCACGTTGTAGAGCAGCTCAAATAATTTATATTCCCACATCAGAAGTGCCAAGTATCGTCGCCAGAGCGCAGCATGGTCACATGAAGTGAAAATGGCGACTCCACAGCAGCGCGCGCAAGCAGTAGTGTAGTTTGCAGAAACAAAACCGCCGTTTACTGTGCAAAGAAATTGTCATCGTGTGTATGAATGTGATCCACCCGACGTGAAAACAATTAAGGAATGGTATAGGAAGTTTCTGGCAACAGGAAGTGTCCTGAAACACTCTGTCGATGCACGTTGCGGAGTTTCAGAAGAGACAGTGGGGGACATCAGACAAACGTTTCTCAGATGCCCACATAAGTCAATTCGTCAAGCATCTCGGCAACTTGATGTACCTCGATCAACAATGCATCATGCAGTTCACCAGCGTCTTCGTATGTGTGCTTACAAAGTGCAAATTCTGAAACATCTGACGCCGAACGACAAACCATGCCGACAACAATTTGCTGTAGATATGATGCAGCGTATTGATATGGATTCCAGCGTCCTGGAAAGATGTTTATTCTCAGATGAGGCAACCTTTCGTTTATCAGGAAGGGTTAACAGGCATAAAGTTCGGATTTGGGGTTCGCAAAATCCGCTCGTTGTCATTGAACGGGTTCGTGATAGCCCTCTACTAAACGTCTGGTGCGGGCTAATGCACGACAGGGTTGTTGGACCGTTCTTCTTTGCGGAACAAACAGTGAATGGGTCAGTGTATCTGGACATGTTGAAGCAGTTTGTGTACCCTCACATACAAGACTTGCAACCCAACATCATTTTTCAACAAGATTGAGCTCCAGCGCATTGGTCAACCGCTGTTCGCAAGTTCCTGGATAGGAAATTTCCCAATCGTTAGATCGGACGCGGAGCACCCAGTACCTGGGCACCACGCTCCCCCGACATTACGCCGCTTGATTTCTTCATGTGGGGATTCGTGAAGAACCGCGTGTAGCGACCAAAGTGGACGATATTCTTACGTTGCGACATCGTATCACTAACGCGATTGCAACAATAACAGGGGAAATGTTACAAAGAACTTTGCAAGAAATTGAACATAGACTCGATATTCTTCGTGCTACAAATGGTTCACATGTAGAGGTGTATTGATGATAAATAAATAAATTCTTTGAGATGCTCTACAATGTGGTGCATTCTTCAATGTCGTATCTACTGTGGTTTTCTTTCCTGGGTCTTTGAAATCAGAGTGGTTTGAGTGGGACACCCTGTTAGTCAGCTGGCTCCCTAGCGGCCCAGACATCCGGACGAGTACCAAAATAATGCGCAGAGAGAGGAAGAGCTTACAAGGTCTAATTCTTCCAGCTTTCATTATTGTTTTAACGATCTTATGTATTATCTGAAATGCAAATGAATTGTTTGTTCTTTTCAAACGCAGTACTACAATACGATTCAAAAATTTTGTTTTGTTATAGAGGAATTTCTGTGTTGTGGAAAGGTAATTAATGTCTGTGTGGTGGGACAGGATAGGGGGAGGAGGGAGTAGGCGCCAAATGATGTGTCGCTTGCGTGGAAAATCATTCTCGAACCGGCCCTGCCTACTTCTGAGGCGTTAATGGCGCAATGTTGCTCTTCATTTGTTCTTTTCTCTTTCAGGTCGCAGACTGAAGTGATCCCTGTGGTGCCAAACCTCTCCGGTCAGAATCTGAAGAAGAAACTTGGAAACTTACAAACAGGACGGCAGAAAGTACGTTTCAGTTCAGCGACACTCATCAAATTGCTACCGTCTCTCGACAAAAACATCTATTAGGAGCAGGTCGAACCTTCACAATAAATTCATGACAGCTGAGAATCTCATAATCTGCATGCTGGCCAACTTCGCTACATCCTCTCGCCGCTGCAGGAAAATGCCGCTCTCTATCACAACTCTGCAATGAACATACTTCTAGAATTTCTGCACAAGTGAGTAGGTGAACTATATCTCCACATAAGTAACCATTTGATACGAATTTTGCTTTCGTCACGTTATTACATCACCATGAAAGGCCCAAGTATTGGTAGGAATAAAAGAGAGTATTTCATAAACGTAATAGTTTTGTTGTGCAAAGTAGTAATCAGTGCTGTATTTTACTTTTTACATGCATTTTTATTTAATACAGTGCCTTCAGTGACTCATTAGGCTTTGTGATTGTAAACAACCACACTTGGTGTTATTGCCTGTTAAAAATGAATATTCACAACAATAATAAAGATTATTGCAACACATTATTGAATTTCTCTTAGTTAAATACCGGTACAACAATTTTAATGACAATGAATCGCCAACAACAGTTATTGGTACTCTTTGGTCCACTACATCTTTCAATAGCACAATGGATATTGGAAAAATTAACTGGCAAAAATAGAGAGTGAGTACGCATTGCAATAAAAAATTTCACATTACGGAACAGAATTTAAAAAAAATACTCACACAGTTTAAATATGGTAGCAAAAAATTACAATAATTAGACTTTCAATTTATGAATGCTGTGTTTCATAATTCAAGAACTATGTTACTAAGTCAACTTTTACTTGTACATACAGGGGTTGGACAAAAATATGGAAACACAACGGGAAATTCACTACTGTCCATTAAAATTGCTACACCAAGAAGAAATTCAGATGATAAACGGGTATTCATTGGACAAATATATTATACTACAAAAGACATGTGACTACATTTTCACGCAATTTGGGTGCGTAGATCCTGAGAGATTAGTACCCAGAACGCCCACCTCTGGACGTAATAACGGCCTTGATACGCCTGGGCATTAAGTCAAACAGACTTTGGATGGCGTGTACAGGTACAGCTGTCCATGCACCTTCAACACGATACCACAGTTCATCAAGAGTAGTGACTGGCGTATTGTGACGAGCCAGTTGCTCGGCCACCATTGACCAGACGATTTCAGTTGGTGAGAGATCTGGAGAATGTGCTGGCCGGGGCAGCAGTCGAACATTTTCTGTATCCAGAAAGACCCGTACAGGACCTGCAAAGTGCGGTCGTGCATTATCCTGCTGGAATGTAGGGTTTCGCAAGGATCGAATGAAGGGTAGAGCTAGGCGTCGTAACACATATGAAATGTAACGTCCCCTGTTCAAAGTGCCGTCAATGCGAATAAGAGGTGACCGAGACGTGTAACCAATGGCACCCCATACCATCGCGCTGGGTGATAAGCCAGTATGGCGATGGCGAATGCACGCTTCCAAGGTGCGTTCTCCGCGATGTCGCCAAACACGGATGCGACCATCATGATGCTGTAAACAGAACCTGGATTCATCCGAAAAAATGACGTTTTGCCATTCGCGCACCCAGGTTCGTCGTTGAGTTCACCATCGCAGGCGCTCCCGTCTGTGGTGCAGCGTCAAGGGTAACCGCAGCCATGATCTCCGAGCTGATAGTCCATGCTGCTACAAACGTCGTCGAACTGTTCGTGTAGATAGTTGTTGTCTTGCAAACGTCCCCGTCTGTTGACTCAGGGATCGAGACGTGGCTGCACGATCCGTTACAGCCATGCGGATAAGATGCCTGTCATCTCGACTGCTAGTGATACGCGGCCGTTGGGATACAGCACGGCGTTCCGTATTACCCTCCTGAACACACCGATTCCATATTCTGCTAACAGCCATTGGATCTCGACCAACGCGAGCAGCAATGTCGCGATACGATAAACCGCAATCGCCATAGGCTACAATCCGACCTTTATCAAAGTCGGAAACGTGACGGTACGCATTTCTCCTCCTTACACGAGGCATCACAACAACGTTTCACCAGGCAACGCCGGTCAGCTGATGTTTGTGTATGAGAAATCAGTTGGAAACTTTCCTCATGTCAGCACGTTGTAGGTGTCGCCACCGGCGCCAACCTTGTGTGAATGCTTTGAAAAGCTAATCATTTGCATATGACAGCATCTTCTTCCTGTCGGTTAAATTTCGCGTCTGTAGCACGTCATCTTCGTGGTGTAGCAATTTTAATGGCCAGTAGTGTACATGCTTAAACATAACTGCGGCTACCGGCCACGGCTGCAGATTAACCTGTTGTATTTGATCACGAACGGCGCCTGTGCAACGTCATCAGTACGTTGCTATTGTGAGTAGTGGCCAGAACAGCGTTATGTGTAGCTGTGAGTGCGTTTGTCAGAGCTATGTTAGTTCGAATGTGGGAAAATTCTTCATGCTCATATGGAAACCGAAGTGTTATGTGTTTCAAGACGCACCGCATCGAAGATTTATACCGCACACGGCGAAAACGGAAAAAGATCATGCTCTAAGTCACAACGTGGTTATGTTGAGCGATCGTGACCGACGGTCATTGAAGAGGATTGTGAAGAAAAATAAAAGGACGACAGTTGCAAAAGTCACTGCAGAACTCAATGCCGCACTCGCGAACGCTGTCAGAACTAAAATAATGTGAAGGGACCTCCATAAGGTGGAAATTGCAGGGCGATTTGTAATTCCAGAACCACTCATCAGTGATACAAATGCCCGGACCGTGAAAACGTTCTACCGAAGCCATAAAACCTGGACTGTGGAACAATAGAAGATCATTTGGTCGGATGAGTCTCCTTTTACACTGTTTCCATCTTCTGGCCGAGATTAGGTCGTAACAGCGAAACATGAAGTGAGTTAGGTGACGATTTATGCGCGTATATCATGGTATTTCGCGGTCGCCATGGTTACTCGTTGTTGGTAAGGATTATGTGACCATTAGGGCTGATCAGGTCCATCCCAATGCTGATGCTGTGTTCGAAGACTACAAGGGCCCTGGTCAGCCAGATCGCACCATCCAGGACTGATTTAGTGACACGAGGATGAATTGACGTATCTCCCCTAGCCTGCACAGCCGCCAGATCTCAATGTTATTGAGCCTCTCTGGTCTGTTTTGGAGACCTCTATCCACATCATCGCTGTTACCTGAACTTGAGATTATTTAGTAGGACGAATGGTATAAGATATCCTTGAAAACGGTACAGGAACCGTATTTATCCATTCCGAGATGACTAGCAGCTGTTTTGAACGCCATCGGGTTTCCTACACAGTAATAAGCACGTGTTGCCATATTTTTGTCCAACCTTTCTGTATACTCGGCAAAACATTGTCAAGACCACAGTGGAGGATATTTATCATTGCTACAAACGCTAGCGTTTCTTCTCATTCTACTAGGGCACTGAGAGCAGAGAGAATGATTGCTGTAATTGTTTAATCTTGTTTCGGCAGTATGATATGTAGGCTCCTGCAGAATGTTTCCCGATTCTTCCCTTAACATTTATTCTTCAAAATTCACGTGTGAGTTTTTCGCGTGATAATTCGCGTCTGTGTTCAAGTATCTGACAGTTCAGATTGTTGAACATTCCGTGACGCTCTCCCGTCAGAGGAAAAAAAAAAAAAACGAAAAAAATCTGTGCCGTCCTTAAAATGACACTTGGCCGGAGGACGCGGAGAAGACGGCGCCAGTCTGCCGATAGGAGAGTAATATACCAGTGCACAGTATGCTGGCTCTGTCAAAGCTATAGGTATTTATGGCTCAATGCTCTCGGTAGAAGACGGCAGGCGAGGTGAGAGGATCCTATAAGTGTGAGAATGCAACTTTCTCGTCCAAAAACTACCTGTAGCTGCCCCTCATGTGCACGCATCAAAAAACGTTTTGCATCACCTGTACAGAAAATTGGAGTAGAGATCAACACAAGCATCATTTCTGCCCTTTTTATTGCTCATGAAAACCACACATTGCATGTTGTACCACCATACAGCGAGACCTTCAGAGATGGTGGTCCAGATTGCTGTACACACCGGTACATCTAATACCCAGTAGCACGTCCTCAAGCATTGATGCATGCCTGTATTCGTCGTGGCATACTAACCACAAGTTCATCAAGGCAGTGTCGGTCCAGATTGTCCCACTCTTCAACGGCGATTTGGCGTAGACCCTTCACTGTGGTTGGTTGGTCACGTCGTCCATAAACAGCCCTTTTCAATCTGTCCCAGATATGTTCGATAGCGTTCATGTCTGGAGGACATACTGGCCACTCTAGTAGCGGTGTCGTTATTCTGAAGGCAGTCATTCACAATATGTACTCGATGGGGGCGCGTATTGTCGTCCATGACGACGAATGCCTCGCCAATATGCTGCCGATATGGTTGCACTATCGGTCGGAGGATGGCATTCACGTATCGTACAGCCGTTACGGCGCTTCCATGACCACGAGCAGTGTACGTCGGCCCCACACAATGTCACCCCAAAACAGCAGGGAACCTCCACCTTGCTGCAGTCCCTGGACAGTGTGTCTAAGGCGTTCAGCCTGGCCGCGTTGCCTCTAAACACTTCTCCGACGATTGTCTGGTTGAAGGCATATGCGGCACTCGTCAGTGAAGAGAACGTGATGCCAATCCTGAGAGGTCCATTCGGCATGTTGTTGGACTCATCTGTACCGGGCTGCATGGTGTCGTGGTTGCAAAGATGGACCTCGCCGTGGACGTCGGGAGTGAAGCTGCGCATCATGCAGCCTGTTGCGCACAGTTTGAGTCGTACCACGACATCGTGTGGCTGCACGAAAGCATTATTCAACATGGTGGAGTTTGCTGCCAGGGTTCCTCCGAGCCATAATGCGTAGGTAGCGGTCATCCACTGCAGCAGTAGCCCTTGGGCGGCCTGAGCGAGGCGTGTCATAGACAGTTCCTGTCTCTCTGTATCAATTCCATGTCCAAACAACATCGCTTTGGTTCACTCCAAGACGCCTGGATACTTCCTTTGTTGAGAGCCCTTCCTGGCACAAAGTAAAAATGCGGACGCGATCGAACCGCAGTACTGACCGTCTAGGCATGATTGAACTACAGACAACACGAGCCGTGTACCTCCTTCTTGGTGGAATGACTGGAAATGATCGGCTGTCGGACCCCCTCCGTCAAATAGGCGCTGCTCATGCATGGTTGTTTACATCTTTGGGCGGGTTTAGTGACACCTCTGAACAGTCAAAGGGACTGTGTCTGTGATACAATATCCACAGTCAACGTATATTTTCAGGAGTTCTGGGAACCGGGGTGATGCAAAACTTTTTTTTATGTGTGCATATGAAGCAGATGTAGATTAAAACTGAAGAAACTGCAAAAAGGTGGGAATTTAAGGAGATGGGACCTGGATAAACTAAAAGAACCAGAGGTTGTACAGAGATTCAGGGAGAGCATGAGGGAGCAATTGACAGGAATGGGGGAAAGAAATACAGTAGAAGAAGAATGGGTAGCTATGAGGGATGAAGTAGTGAAGGCAGCAGAGGATCAAGTAGGTAAAAAGACGAGGGCTAGTAGAAATCCTTGGGTAACAGAAGAAATATTGAATTTAATTGATGAAAGAAGAAAATATAAAAATGCAGTAAATGAAGCAGGCAAAAAGGAATACAAACGTCTCAAAAATGAGATCGACAGGAAGTGCAAAATGGATAAGCAGGGATGGCTAGGGGACAAATGTAAGGATGTAGAGGCTTATCTCACTAGGGGTAAGATAGATACTGTCTACAGGAAAATTAGAGAGACCTTTGGAGAAAAGAGAACCACTTGTATGAATATCAAGAGCTCAGATGGAAACCCAGTTCTAAGCAAAGAAGGGAAAGCAGAAAGGTGGAAGGAGTATATAGAGGGTCTATACAAGGGCGATGTACTTGAGGACAATATTATGGAAATGGAGGAGGATGTAGATGAAGATGAAATGGGAGATACGATAGTGCGTGAAGAGTTTGACAGAGCATTGAAAGACCTGAGTCGAAACAAGGCCCCCGGAGTAGACAACATTCCATTGGAACTACTGACGGCCTTGGGAGAGCCAGTCCTGACAAAACTCTACCATCTGGTGAGCAAGATGTATGAAACAGGCGAAATACCCTCAGACTTCAAGAAGAATATAATAATTCCAATCCCAAAGAAATCAGGTGTAGACCGATGTGAAAATTACCGAACAATCAGTTTAATAACCCAAAGCTGCAAAATACTAACACGAATTCTTTGCAGACGAATGGAAAAACTAGTAGAAGCCGACCTCGGGGAAGATCAGTTTGGATTCCGAAGAAATACTGGAACACGTGAGGCAATACTGACCTTACGACTTATCTTAGAAGAAAGATTAAGGAAAGGTAAACCTACGTTTCTAGCATTTGTAGACTTAGAGAAAGCTTTTGACAATGTTGACTCGAGTACTCTCTTTCAAATTCTAAAGGTGGCAGGGGTAAAATACAGGGCGCGAAAGGCTATTTATAATTTGTACAGAAACCAGATGGCAGTTATAAGAGTCGAGGGACATGAAAGGAAAGCAGTTGTTGGGAAGGGAGTAAGACAGGGTTGTAGCCTCTCCCCGATGTTATTCGATCTGTACACTGAGCAAGCAGTAAAGGAAACAAAAGAAAAATTCGGAGTAGGTATTAAAATCCATGGAGAAGAAATAAAAACTTCGAGGTTCGCCGATGACATTGTAACTCTGTCAGAGACAGCAAAGGACTTGGAAGAGCAGTTGAATGGAATGGATAGCGTTTTGAAAGGAGGATATAAGATGAACATCAACAAAAGCAAAACAAGGATAATGGAATGTAGTCGAATTAAGTCGGGTGATGCTGAGGGAATTAGATTAGGAAATGAGACACTTAAAGTAGTAAACGAGTTTTGCTATTTGGGGAGCAAAATAACTGACGATGGTCGAAGTAGAGAGGATATAAAATGTAGACTGGCAATGGCAAGGAAAGCGTTTCTGAAGAAGAGAAATTTATTAACATCGAGTATAAATTTAAGTGTCAGGAAGTCATTTCTGAAAGTATTTGTATGGAGTGTAGCCATGTATGGAAATGAAACATGGACGATAAATAGTTTGGACAAGAAGAGAATAGAAGCTTTCGAAATGTGGTGCTACAGAAGAATGCTGAAGATTAGATGGGTAGATCACGTAACTAATGAGGAAATATTGAATAGGATTGGGGAGAAGAGAAGTTTGTGGCACAACTTGACCAGAAGAAGGGATCGGTTGGTAGGACATGTTCTGAGGCATCAAGGGATCACCAATTTAATATTGGAGGGCAGCGTGGAGGGTAAAAATCGTAGAGGGAGACCAAGAGATGAATACACTAAGCAGGTTCAGAAGGATGTAGGTTACAGTAGGTACTGGGAGATGAAGAAGCTTGCACACGATAGAGTAGCATGGAGAGCTGCATCAAACCAGTCTCAGGACTGAAGACCACAACAACAACAACATGCTGTTACAGCGTGATTACCTGTAAATACCACATTATTGCAATAAATGCTCAAAATGATGTCCGTCAACCTCAATGCATTTGGCAATACGTGTAACGACATTCCTCTCAACAGCGAGTAGTTCGCCTTCCGTAATGTTCGCAAATGCATTGACAATGCCCTGACGCATGTTGTCAGGCGTTGTCGGTGGATCACGATGGCAAATATCCTTCAACTTTCCCCACAGAAAGAAATACGGGGACGTCAGATCCAGTGAATGTGCGGGCCACGGTATGGTGCTTCGACGACCAATCCACCTGTCATGAAATATGCTATTCAATACCGCTTCAACCGCGCGCGAGCTATGTGCCAGACATCCGTCATGTTGGAAGTACATCGCCATTCTGTCATGCAGTGAAACATCTTGTAGTAACAGCGGTAGAATACAACGTAGGAAATCAGCATGCATTGCATCATTTAGATTGCCATCGATAAAATGGGCGCCAATTATCCTTCCTCCAAAAATGCCGCACCAAACATAAACCCGCCAAGGTCGCTGATGTTCCACTTGTCGCAGCCATCGCGGATTTTCCGTTGCCCAATAGTGCATATTATGCCGGTTTACGTTACCGCTATTGGTGAATGACGCTTCGTCACTAAATAGAACGCGTGCAAAAAATCTGTCATCATCCCGTAATTTCTCTTGTGCCCAGTGGCAGAACTGTACACGACGTTCAAAGTCGTCGCCATGCAATTCCTGGTGCATTGAAATATGGTACGGGTGCAACTGATGTAAATGTAGCATTCTCAACACCGACTCTTTTGAGATTCCCGATTCTCGCACAATTTGTCTGCTACTGATGTGCGGATTAGCCGCGACAAAAGCTAAAACACCTACTTGGGCATCATCATTTGTTGCAGGTCGTGGTTGACGTTTCACACGTGGCTGAACACTTCCCGTTTCCTTAAATAACGTAACTATCCGGCGAACGGTCCGGACACTTGGATGATGTCGTCCAGGATACCGAACAGCATACACAGCACACGCCCGGTGGGCATTTTGATCACAATAGCCGTACGTCAACACGATATCGACCTTTTCCGCAATTGGGAAACGGTCCATTTTAACACGGGTAATGTATCACGAAGCAAATACCGTCCCCACTGGCGGAACGTTACGTGATACCACGTACTTATACGTTTGTGGCTATTACAGCGCCATGTATCACAAAGCGAAAAAAGTGGTCCAACTAAAACATTCATATTTCTTTACGTACTACACGAATATGTAATAAAAAGTGGGGGTTCCTATTTTAAAAAACGCAGTTGATATCCGTTTGACCTATGGCAGCACCATCTAGCGGGCCAACCACAGCGCCATCTGGTTTCCCCCTTCAAGCTAGACGAGTTTTGTTCTTTGTAGTTTTTTCGTTTGATGCTTATTTCAAGATGGCAGATGCGCAAGTGAGTGAAGAAGAACTCGATAAACTTTGCTGTAGTCCTCATATCTCATTGAAATTTAAACAGCATGAAACCTCTGGTGGAAGACTATTATGGTGTAGTGTGCTGTATCGACAAGTAACATACCCCTTCATACACCTCAACAATGTAGATATTCCGTCTTTCAGCATTACTACAGTCAGGGTTGCCAAGTTAGCGGAATTTCCGCTAAATTTGACGGATTTTACACACTGTCAGCGGGAGAAATTTTGCATTTAGCGCCAAAAGATTTTTAACGGATCTGTGGATTGATGTCTGCAACAATATTTTTCCGTTTAATTCAGTCTTTCCATTATACAATTTGAAATTATATTTAGCGTGAAAAATCCTAAACTGGCAACAATATGGCTCCAGCTAACTCTTAATAATCACATTTCGATATATTGTTTCCCCTGCCTCAACACAACAGAACAATCCTTTCCAAGCTTAGTACCGAGCGAGGTGGCGCAGTGGTTAGCACACTGGACTCGCATTCGGGAGGACGACGGTTCAATCCCGTCTCCGGCCATCCCGATTTAGGTTTTCCGTGATTTCCCTAAATCGCTTCAGGCAAATGCCGGGATGGTTCCTTTGAAAGGGCACGGCCGATTTCCTTCCCCATTCTTCCCTCACCCGAGCTTGCGCTCCGTCTCTAATGACCTCGTTGTCGACGGGACGTTAAACACTAATATCCTCCTCCTCCTCCTCCAATCTTAGTTCTTTGCTTTTAGCATTGCAGTTATTATTAATGTTTGTGCTGCAGTTAATCGCTTTGTAATCGGTGATTTTTCTTTACTTTTTTATTAGTTGTCTCATCAAAATGTCGAAGCAAAAAGACAAAAAGTACAACCAAAAGTTTAGAAAAAAGTGGCGTAGCAACAAACAAATGAGATCTCCGCCGAGCCTTCTAATGTACGATGTCTATTTTGGCATTGCAATTTAAATTCGCGTCTGTCGGATTTATTGAATCATTCAAAAAGCTAAAAGTATTTAAAAGTTGCAGCACTCTTTTCTTCACAGGGGCAGTTGAAACTAGATGCACATGTAGTTAGGCAGTTCAATGAAGTTTCTGTTGCAGAAGCTGCATTACGTTTATTTGTGGCTAACCATTGCGCTATAAGTCCTGTAGATCACATCTGCAACCTTTCAAAAAGGTGGGTTTGCATAGAAGCAAGTGTAGCGGTGTGCATGTGTGTGTGTATCTATTGAACCGAGGACCTAGAAACAACGGAGAGGCTTCGTCCCGCCGTAGCCCTCAGTGGTTCACAACCCCACAGCAGGCCACGGTAGTCCACCCACGTCAGCGCCGCCCCACACCGAACACAGGGTTATTGTGCGGTTCCACCCTCAGAAAGTTATTCAGTGCAGTAAATGACGGAGCTAATCCATTGAAAATAGTTCAGAAGTGCAATACACGTTGGATGTCTATTTTAGAGGCTGTTCCTCGTGCTTTGTCTCAGTGGGTCGAACTAAAAACCCACTCTGAGATAGCAGCGCTTCATGAGAAGTGCTATACTGCCCAAGTACTTCATAGTATGTACAGTGATGACATAAATAAAATTTATCTTACTTTTCTGAAACTTTACTTGGAAGAATTTCAGTTGGTAAATAAGGAATTCCAGTCAATTCTGCAGGCCAATCACGGCTCCTAAACGATGTTGTTTTACTAATCAGTACCAACTGTTGTACCAGGGTATATAGGCGATCTTTTAACAGCGGATGTTCGCAAATATAAGTCGCCAAGAATATACTTAGGTCACGAAGTCGAAGTTTTACTGCAGAATATGAATCCATGCAACAAAATTTCATCTGAGTTTGAGAATGCCATAAGGAAAAGATGTGAATATTTTCTTGTATCCCTTGGTGCTGAGCTGCAACGCCACTTGCCCCAAAATGTGTTGCAAAAACTATCCTTAATTGCTGCAAGGGAATGCTTGATAGTGATCAGAAAACCAATAATCGCTGACTAAGGAAATGCGCTTGTCAGACAGTACAGTAACAATAATTGATTTTCGGTGGTCCAAGGTCACTACTGTCCAATGGCAACAAATCAACAACAATGCGGCGTTCTGGAATGAAATTAGGCCACACAGAGGTGCCGGCGGCTTTCCGAGAACTCTCAGATCTGACTATTATGCTTTTGGTTTCTCCATGGTCCAATGCATAAGTGGAAAGGGCCTTTAGCCAAATAAATTTGATAAAAACGTCTCTCTGGAACAGACTAACTATTAGTATGGTGAACGCCATAGCTACAATAAGAGTTGGTCATAAGCGCTTTGGTAAGTGCTGTCACTATTACGAGCTGCCAGAGAATGTTCTCTAAGAAATCGCCACCGTGACAGCGTACGCCCCAGGGATACTTTAACGCAGTCCCAGTGCTTCAGCAGACAACCTACATCCGGATGAGGAGGAAAATGAAATACTGTGGCTTGAACTGCATTAATATGTTGAGTGGAATCTGAACTCAGTAAACTTCCTTTTAGTTGTAGTAGTAGTATTAGTAATAATAATAATAACATGCCATGACGATGACAAAAAATTTCTTTGTGAGTTATCAGTGCATTGAAATTTCGTTTTTAGGAGGGTAAATAACATTAATATGCATTTAGCGAATTTTAGCGGAATTTTAACTTCAGTTTATCGGAATAAATTTTTCTGTGTTGGCAACGCTGACCACAGTACGACACATTTCGATATGAAGTCTTCTGTTCAATTACTCACTTTCAGATGTTTTGGTCAAACATATAACGGGGTACCTAAAACTGGGTGAAATCGTGCATAGCATGCCATAAGGATAGTGACAGGACATACTACACTCCTGGAAATTGAAATAAGAACACCGTGAATTCATTGTCCCAGGAAGGGGAAACTTTATTGACACATTCCTGGGGTCAGATACATCACATGATCACACTGACAGAACCACAGGCACATAGACACAGGCAACAGAGCATGCACAATGTCGGCACTAGTACAGTGTATATCCACCTTTCGCAGCAATGCTGGCTGCTATTCTCCCATGGAGACGATCATAGAGATGCTGGATGTAGTCCTGTGGAACGGCTTGCCATGCCATTTCCACCTGGCGCCTCAGTTGGACCAGCGTTCGTGCTGGACGTGCAGACCGCGTGACACGACGCTTCATCCAGTCCCAAACATGCTCAATGGGGGACAGATCCGGAGATCTTGCTGGCCAGGGTAGTTGACTTACACCTTCTAGAGCACGTTGGGTGGCACGGGATACATGCGGACGTGCATTGTCCTGTTGGAACAGCAAGTTCCCTTGCCGGTCTAGGAATGGTAGAACGATGGGTTCGATGACGGTTTGGATGTACCGTGCACTATTCAGTGTCCCCTCGACGATCACCAGTGGTGTACGGCCAGTGTAGGAGATGGCTCCCCACACCATGATGCCGGGTGTTGGCCCTGTGTGCCTCGGTCGTATGCAGTCCTGATTGTGGCGCTCACCTGCACGGCGCCAAACACGCATATGACCATCATTGGCACCAAGGCAGAAGCGACTCTCATCGCTGAAGACGACACGTCTCCATTCGTCCCTCCATTCACGCCTGTCGCGACACCACTGGAGGCGGGCTGCACGATGTTGGGGCGTGAGCGGAAGACGGCCTAATGGTGTGCGGGACCGTAGCCCAGCTTCATGGAGACGGTTGTGAATGGTCCTCGCCGATACCCCAGGAGCAACAGTGTCCCTAATTTGCTGGGAAGTGGCGGTGCGGTCCCCTACGGCACTGCATAGGATCCTACGGTCTTGGCGTGCATCCGTGCGTCGCTGCGGTCCGGTCCCAGGTCGACGGGCACGTGCACCTTCCGCCGACCACTGGCGACAACATCGATGTACTGTGGAGACCTCACGCCCCACGTGTTGAGCAATTCGGCGGTACGTCCACCCGGCCTCCCGCATGCCCACTATACGCCCTCGCTCAAAGTCCGTCAACTGCACATACGGTTCAAGTCCTCTCTGTCGCGGCATGCTACCAGTGTTAAAGACTGCGATGGAGCTCCGTATGCCACGGCAAACTGGCTGACACTGACGGCGGCGGTGCACAAATGCTGCGCAGCTAGCGCCATTCGACGGCCAACACCGCGGTTCCTGGTGCGTCCGCTGTGCCGTGCGTGTGATCATTGCTTGTACAGCCCTCTCGCAGTGTCCGGAGCAAGTATGGTGGGTCTGACACACCGGTGTCAATGTGTTCTTTTTTCCATTTCCAGGAGTGTATTTTATTTATTTATTTATTTGTCCATATAAATCTCTTTTTAAGTACATATATTGTACACAGGATATTGGACAGAAAACATTTTTTGGCTATTGGATTTTCAAATATCAAACATAAATTTTATAAATTTTTATGACAAATTGGATCTATAAAGTTAATAATTACAAATTTTTGAAATACTGTATATTTATAACTTATTTCTACAATTAAAGATACAAATTACATTTTTTCTTGCATAAGATACTGTGAGACTGAATAGTAGCAGTTTTTCAGAAGGTAGGATGTCACAGACTTTTTAAAGCTTTGTAGTTCAGTAAGAGATTTTATATGTCTTGGTAATCTGTTGTAAAGTTTTGTTCCTGCATGATATACACCTTTTTGGCATAATGTGGTGTTACAATGATTGACGTGTATGTCACTGTCTGACCTGGTACTGTAATCATGGACACTTTTGTTTTGAGGAAAAAGGTTTTCTTTTCTCAGTATGCTTTTTTTGACATGCGTGACTATTTCCAGTATATAAATGCAGGGAAGGGGTAGGATCTTTAGATCTTTAAAGAAAGGTTTGCGTGATTTTCTGCTACTCACTTGTTTCATTATTCTTATAATTGCCTTTTGTTTCCTGAAAACTGTTATGGCCTGATGTACATTTCCCCAGAAAATGATACCGTACTTCAGTATTGAATGTACACGAGCAAAGTATACAGCCCTAACTGTTTCTGCACTAGTACTGTTGCAGAGAATTCTTACCACATAGCTCATTTTTGCTAGTTTTGAATTTAGGGCTGTGATATGAGTGTTCCATTTAAGATTTTCCTGGATATGAATCCCAAGAAATTTAGTTTCATTGACAGAACTAATGTTTTGGTTATCTATACATATTACAGGTTGTGCCGGATTTTTATTTTGATCAGTGTGGAAATTCATTAGTACAGTTTTTTGGGGATTAACTATTAGCCTGTTTCTGGTAAACCATTCAGACACTCCTTTTGTAATATCTTTTGCAGATGCAGTAAAATTTTCTTCATTATTCCCTTCAATCAATAGACTGGTGTCATCTGCAAACAGTACTGGTTCAGAATCCCTAACGTGTGATGGAAAATCATTAATGTAGACCAAAAAAAGAAAGGGACCTAAAATGGAGCCCTGTGGAACACCATGAGTTGGTCCACATGGTTCTGAAACGTGTACCTGGAGTTCATTTCCTTCTGTGTACTTAATTTCAGTTACCTGAGAACGATATTCCAAATATGATTTGATCCACTGATTTGGCACACCTCTTACACCATACCATTCGAGCTTCCTCAGGAGTATAGAATGATCAATCACATCAAAAGCTTTTGTTAGGTCCAAGAATAAACCTGAGATATTTCTGTGGTTGTCCACTGCATTTACGACATGGTTTATCAGATTGAAAGTGGCAGTTTCAATTGATCTCTGTGGTCTGAAGCCATGTTGACACCCAGAAATAATATTATTCTTGTTGAAGAATGTAATTAGTTTTGAAAGGAACACTTTTTCAATAATTTTCGAAAACCCTGACAATAGAGACACAGGCCTATAGTTACCCATACATTGATGATCACCTTTTTTATATAGGGGTATTACTTTTGCCATTTTCAGTTGCTGAGGGAAGACACCACATGATAAGGATGAATTGCATATGTCCAATAAAGGTGAAAGTATTTGTCTTGCTGTTATTTTTATAATATAATCTGGAATATCATCAATACCAGTTGAGTACTTACTCTTCAGTGAATTAATGGTATTTAGGAGCTCTGTTGGGCTTACTGGACTGAGGAACATGGATATATTATTTATTTCAATAGATGAAAGTTCTTTCCATGTTGTATTAGGTGAATTTCCAAATTTTTCCTTCACTAATTTCCCAGCAACAGTTGCATAGTAAGAATTGAAACTATTTGCAACTTCCCTAGGGTCAGTGACATTCTTGCCATCATGTGATACCACAATATTTTTGTGAGTTGTCTTCTTCCCAGTAAGATCCTGCACAGCTTTCCACATGGACTTAGTTTTATTGGATGACTTCATAATATATTTGTCATTTTCCTTAATTTTTGCCTCCTTTATGATGCGTTTCAAAACTAGCTTGTATTTTTTGAAATAATTAATAAATTCTGGACTGCTGTTAGTTTTTGACTGCAGAAAAAGTTCCCGCTTCCTTTTACAAGATACTCTGATGCCTGATGTAATCCAGTTTCTGAATCTATCTGTGCTCTTGGAAATAACTTTCCTTTGTGGAAAAGCTATGTCAAAGTTATGCTTGAATATATTCAAAAAATGTTCCATCTTTTCGTTAGTATTAGAGGTATCATATACTTCTCTCCAAGATTGTTCACTGATTAGGTACTGGAAGCATTCAATATTTTTCCCACTATAAATCCTTTTATGGATAACATTTTCTATACTGGTCGAAGTGTGATTTACAGGTATGGTCAGTAATTGTGAAAGGTGGTCACTATAGCCGGTATCAAAGTTTTCTGATGTACACTTGTCCATGTTTACACATACCTGATCAAGGAGAGTGACACTAGTTTTAGTTACATGTGTTGGAGAGCTAACAGTAAGACAAAGATTGTAGGCTTTTATAATATTTAAAAACGTTTCCCTGTGAGGGCTATAGCTCAGAAAGTCAATATTAAAATCACCACATAGTACCACTGTTTTCCCAGTTGTCTTAAGTTTGCCTAAAGCAAGGTCCAATTTTTTGAAAAAAAACACTTATGTTGCTAACAGGAGATCTATACACACATAAAATAATAGTGTTTTCAGACATTAACTCTACAGCTGTGATTTCAAAGTCTCTTTCACAACCAAGTTTGCAAACAGATGTTATACTCTTATAATCTACATTTTCTTTTACATATATACAAGTTCCCCCATGTTTTGATTCCATTCTACAAAAGCAGTTTGCAAGGTTAAAATGTAATATTTTTAAGTACTGAAAATACTCATTTTGTAACCAATGCTCACAAAAACATAACACTGAAACATCTTTCCATTCACTATTGAGGAGTATATTTATTTCATCAACTTTGTTTGTTAATGACTGTACATTCTGGTGTACAATCTTCAGTCTATATTTGCAATTTAATTCTGCATCACATTTATTTGTGTTACAGTCTACTTCCCTAAAAAATGCCTTTCACCCTTTTTATAAGACATTGCATCTTTCTTTATGACCCATTTGTCCAAAGTACTTTGGACTGCTTCTATATTAGGCCTATTGTGATTCCAATTTACTAGACGACAGATTTCTTCAACCAAAAATTGTTTCCCAATGTGATTTAAATGAAGGCCATGGCTGGTGTGCATGGACCTGTCTAACGTGCTTACATTTATTAAGTTCACGTACAGAAACTTTTTGCATACAGTATCTATCTCTTTGTTTACTCTTTCTATTAACTTATTTACACATGACCAAGGAGGAAGGTCGTATCTGTGTGGTTGATTTACAACAGCTACATTTGTGTTGCTTAATTTGGGTAGCACACTTTCAAGAACAGTTATGAGTTCACTACCTTTATCTCTGGCAACATCATTCGCACCTGCAAAAATTACGACACAGTCTTTTGGGTTAAGGTTTTCACACGATTTTACCACTGTTTTTGTCACTTCTGCAATGCCTGCTCCTGGTTTGACAAAAGCTTGGACACTTGCGTTAGTTTGTGTATCTGCTACCTTTTCTGCTATCTGACGTCCATGATTATCGGCAAAAATCAACACTTTTTGTTCTTTTTTGCGCACTTGAGGCCAGTCGACTGATTTTTTAATCACATTTCTTTGTTTAGGATGCGACATGCGCGAAAAATTTACAGTGCACGGCTGTTGTTGTTTGTAATTATTATCTGGACTCATATGTTCCTGATTGACATTGTTTGTGGAATCACGTTTGTCATTATAACTATTTGATGCACTTACTTTATTATTTCCAAGTTTTGTACTGGTTTCCACAGTAGTTCTTCCTTTGATTACATCACTCGTAGCTGATATTTCTTCCAGGTTCAGACCATGCTCTGTTTGTTGAGTTTTACAGCCAAGATGTTGCAACTGTTTCTCCAATAAGGCTACAGTCCTTTTAAGTTTACTGATTTCACTGTTTTTTGCAGTTAAATCGAGACGAAAATCATCGCAATGTTTACATGTCGATGTCACTGAATTTGCATTTGCTACGGTTTTTTCACTAGATTTTGATCTTGTAATGATTTCGTTTGCGTTTTTTGCTTTAACTTCGCAGCAGTAACATTTTCCAGGTCGAACAACGATACTTTTTTTTGCACTGAATACATAAAGACTCATTCTTTTTTACGTTTTTCGCGGAACTCGATTTTCGTGAGCCTTTTTTCACCGCCATCTTGCAAACTAAATAAGCTATTGGCCAGTTATGTGATGTTTGAGCAGAAAGCATGGCACAAGCACTTTATAACTCCTGGACCACTATATTTGTAGCACCTAACGAAATAGTGACTGACCAAAGAGCACACTTCCTATCAGAGCTCTCTCATGCGTTAGGTAAGATTTGTGGTTATAACTTTGACTACGATATACCACACCCCATAAAGGAAGTTATCAAAAGTATCGACCAGGAATATTTAGAAAACAAAAACAGAAGTATTGTGTTGATTGGGGGAGCCAATGATGTTTATAGAAATGAACTAGCATCTGCTATCGGTAACCTGAAGCAAGTTTTACATTCTGCAAGAGAGAGCATCGTAATTGTAACTGGGATACCTAACAGACACGATCTGAAGTCTACATCCAGCGTAAATTTCGAAATTAAAAAGGCAAACAGGCAGTTCCACAAGATCTGCAAAATGTACCCAAATGCACATTTTCTTAGTGTGGACTTTCTTCAAAGGTGCAACTACACGAAACATGGAATGCACCTGAACAGAAGTGGCAAAAGGTTACTCAGTGAAAAAATTGTATGTACACTAGAAAGACAAAGTTTGCAAGATAATAGTCTTCACAATACAGCCATCCCAATGATGTAGATTATCCCAAAATAGTCGAGCAGCTATCAGCATCAGTTGATTACCACTTCAAAAGCAATGGTACTGTAAATACAACTCCTGCTAACATGCCAACAGAGAGAACAGTGACAGAAGCAGTAGGTCTACCTGAAAAGGTGAAGTCAACAAAAGCTACATTAACAGGAGTGTCAGTCCCAGCCATGACAGAATCACCCAGGCAGCCTATAGTACCACCAGCAACCACAAATGTGAAGACAACTACAACAGTTCGAATGGTGTCTAGTGGAAGAAATGTGCCGCCTTCCCGTTTCAATGATTTTTTATGTGCAGGCCTGAAGAAGAAAAAGCCAATACCCTAAACAGTGTCAAATGTTAACTACCACATGACTTTAGGCAGACTCCTCTGGAATCTCAGTCAAGAAATAACAGCACTGACAAAATAAAGAAGGTAGGGTTATCAATTTTTCATCAAAATGTGAGAAGCCTCCCTAACAAAATAGACCAATTGCTTATCAACATTAATGAGAAAGACTGTATAAATAATGCCCAGATATTGTGCTTCACTGAGCACCATGTTACTAGCAACTGCATCATGCCCTTTTTACCGAGTTACAACTTAGCAACCCAATACTGTAAATAAAGAAATGGGGGGAGTGGCAATATATGTTAAGGAAAATTTTGACTAAAAAGTAATTGACATTACAAAACACTGTATGGACCAACATTTTGAAGCATGTGCCACTGAAATAAAAACTAATGTCAATTCATTAATAGTCCTGGCTGTTTACAGGGCACCATCAGGAAATACAAAAATGTTTTTTAGTCTCATGGACCAGGTATTGTCTGTTTTATTTTCAAAAACAAAGGATATTGTAGCCTTAGGTGATTTTAATGTAGACTGTCTGACTGATAATAACAATAGAAGTAACTTCCAGAATGTGATGTCCACTTATAACCTGAATTCAGTAATCAATTTTCCCACTAGAATCACACCAGATTCTCAAACTATGATAGTCAATGTATTTTTAAATGTAAGTAGATACCAGAACATTAATGTAAACCAGGTTATAAATGGTCTCACAGACCATTATGGTGAATTAATCACTCTTTACAGTGTTAACCCTCTTGTTAAACTATCTCCCCAGTAGAAAAGTATAAGAATAATGAACAAAGAGGCAAAAGAATCCTTCAACTGTAAGTTGGAGCTAATGGAATGGTCCTTTATTTACAACACTGATAATGCTAATGACAAATTTAACTATTTTATAAATGATTTTTCTGCCCTTTTCGAAGAATATTTTCCAAAGAAATGGGTCAAAAATATTAATCCAAATTCCGTAAGTAAGCCTTGGATCACAGAAGGTATTAAACAGTCATGCAGAACTAAGAGAGAAATTTATGCTAAAATCAGAACAACTGATGATACACAAAAATGGAATCATTATAGATTGTTCTGCAGAATCTTAAAGAAAGTAATACAGAAGTCAAAAGTCCTTTTCTATAAGGAGAAAATAGATAAATCTAATAATAAAATGAAAACAAATTTGGAACATTATAAAAAGTGAGACAAAGACAAAAAGAAGCGACACAGATGACCTAAAAATCAGGCATGGGGTAACTTAATAGAAAACCAAAAACGTGTGGCTGAAATTTTTAGCAAACATTTCCTGTCAGTAACCCAACAAATTGGCTGTAGGCCCTGTGTTGAGGAAGCTATGACTTTATGTCAGGATGCATACTCTAACATAATACAAGAAATGTACATTAATCCTATCACTGTAGAGGAAATTCAAACAGTCATCTGGTCTTTAAAGTGTAAGAACTCTGCAGGAGTAGATAATGTATCCAATAATTTATTGAAATTTTCACGTAAATGGATTAGTGATATTCTGTGCCATATTTTTGATGCTTCATTTCGACAAGGCATTTTTCCTGAAAGATTCAAGTATGCCATTGTGAAGCCCCTACACAAGAAGGGTGATAGAGCTGAGCTCACTAACTACCAACCTATTTCACTGTTAACAGGCTTCTCCAAAATTCTCGAAAAATTAATACACAATAAAATACTGAACACCTCACAATGAACAGACTTATCAACAAGAGCCAGTTTGGCTTTCAAAGGGGCTGTTCAACTGAGGATGCAGTGTATGCACTTACAAATGAAGTACTTGAATGTCTAAATCAAAAAATGATAGGAACTGGTGTTTTCTGTGACTTATCAAAGGTATTTGATTGTGTAGATCACCACATTCTCATGCAGAAAGCCAAACTACTTGGAATAAGGGGTGTCGCAGGTAACTGGCTGCAATCTTATCTTCAGGAAAAACACAGAAAGTAATTTTAAACAACTCAGATGAGTCAAGGGATACCTCCGCTCAGTCTGAATGGACTTCTATTAGTTGTGGTGTGCCTCAAGGCTCAATTCTGGGGCCACTGTTGTTTTTTATGTTTATAAATGATTTACCATTGTGTGCAAGCCTGCCTTGCAAATTTACTCTTTTTGCTGACAATACCACCATCTTCATGAGTGGAGAATCAGATGTTAATTTTGAGGAGTCAGTTAACAACATACTCTCTGAAGTGATTAACTGGTTCAGTGATAATGGTCTCTCTCTAAACTCATATAAGACAAATTTTATCCAGTTCCATACAAAAACAAAAAAAGTGAGAGAATTAAATGTAACATGTGGAAATCACCCAATAGAAAGAATGGATGTGTCTAAATTTCTTGGAGTACATATTGATAGCAAAATGAACTGGTCCTCCCAGACCCTAAAAAAATTGAGCTCGGCTATGTATGCTATCAGAATGATGTCTTCCATTGGAGATTTAACCACTATGAAGTCCACATACTGTTGGTATATTTTCACTCCGTTGTGTGTTACGCAATTATCTTCTGGGGAAATTTAGCTTTGGCAAAGAAAATTTTTGTGGCCCAGAAAAGGGCTATTAGAATTATGTGCAGAGTACCCCCTAGGACATCATGCCGTAACCTTTTCAAAAAGCTGCAAATAATGACCACTGTATCCCAGTACATATATTTGCTGATGTGTTTTGTAATTAAGAACCCTGCACAATTTCCATCAAATAAGAACTATCACAAATATAATACAAGACGGAAAGAAAATCCTCATTGTGAACTTAAGAACCTGACAGTTGTTCAGAGAGGTGTCAAATGTCCAGGAACAAAAATTTTTAACTATCTCCCTGACCAGATAAAATGTTTAAGAGAAAATGAATCTTTTTTTAAAGCAAAACTAAAGGAATATTTGTTAAATATGTCTGTTTATACATTAGAAGAGTTTTATGATGCAAAAAGGGAAATAGCATTTAGATAGAATTATCCATCTTGTTAACAAAGAAATGTGCTTGCAATTTTTCTCCAAATTAAAACATGAAATTTTTTATTAACACTCAAAGAAATCTGCTGTTATATGTACAATATTTGTTTTTCCTCTAAACTTTGTATTAACTATATGCAGTTATGTAGAACATTTTTTATATATTTAATGAAGACTGTTTTGTATCTTTTTGTATGTTTGTTGTTTTGTATGTTTGACTCGTTCCACATCTCATGTGACGTGCTCACAATATGAGATTTACAGAACATGAAATAAATAAATAAATCTGGGGATGATCAGTTATGTCAGATGTGTTAAAGACTTAACTTGAAATACTTGCATTGGTAGGATTTAGTCTTGAGTCCACTGACCCACTATTCTTTTGTTTTTTATTCCATTTATGGTCTGCCTGTCTTGTTTATCTCCTTTTTTGTTTTGTCTTCTTCAGTATTGATACCAACGGTCTTGCCGCAGTGGTAACACCAGTTTCCATCAGATCACCGAAGTTAAGTGTCGTCGGGTTTGGCTAGCAGTTGGATGGGTCGCTGTCTGAATCTGCCAAGCGCTTTTGGCGAATGGGGTGCACTTAGCCCTTGTGAGGCCAATTGAGGAGCTACTTGTTTGAGGTGTAGCAGCTCCGGTCACGAAAACTGACAGTGGCCAGGAGAGCAGTGTGCTGACCACGTGCCCCTTGACATCTAAATCCAGTGACGCCTATTGGCTGAGGATGACATGGTTTCTGGTTGGTACCATTGGGCCTCCTGGGGTCTGTTCAGTAATCATAAGATGCTATTGATATCTAGCCATGGATGTCCACATAAGAGTGAGGACCCAAGTAATATGTGTTAACTGTTGCTGTTACGTACCTATTTACACACTCAGGTGATATATATTGGCTGAAATCAGTTATTTTAAGTTCCTGTGACAGTCCAGCCTTTAATCTGTTATGTGCACCCTTCTGATTTCAGATAGTGAAAACAATAGATGCATGTATTATTTGTCATTAGTATTCAGAACTGATATTTCCAGGAAATTATTGTAATTTGTTGAGCTTTGGAGATTATTATTTATCTGCTTCTTTCCTGGAAATTGTGGTATGTTGTTCACAATTCTTGTGTATTATTCTCAGAGGTGCATCAGAGTACTGCTATTGCTGCAGTCAGCAGGGTTATGATGTCCAGTCATTGCCCTGCTGGATTAAGAAACTTGAAACCTTTTGAATATGTGTATAATGATTTCCTTTTCTGTTTCATATCTTACTCATCCTACTTGCAAGTTGAAGAACAGACAGCAACACTGTGAGTGAAGTAATGAATTTCATATAAGCATAAGACTATCTCTTTCAAGCTATGATGGCCCTAATGAGCTCTTGCAATACCTTAGGTCACAGTATAGCTGCCACATATACAAATGCTGTCCTGACTATCATGACCACTTATGCAATTAGCACCTGGGGATGCTAATCCAAGCGGACTGACTCAAATATCATACCCCCACCTGCCACCTTCTTTTGAGCATGGACCTTCTTTGGGATGACGGCAACTGCAACTGTGGAGCCTTAGACTATCCTCACCTCAAGAAGTCCACTTGTTCGCCAATTTACCTCAACTACTATCTCTGCATTGAGATGATTGTTGTTCTGCCAACAAGTGAGAGTAGAATTTTTAGTCAGTCAGTTCTCAACTGTGCTTCAGTGAACGTAGAATTACATCCTCTGAATATGGATATTAGTAGTGAAAAATACTTTGGTTATGTATTTGTCTCTTTCCTTTCTTTTGGTAAACTTGTATGATTATCTTATTATTGACAGTTTTGCTATTATTAGTACTATTGGCTTCTTGGTTGAGGGCAAACCATCCATCTCTGTTTTAACCTTTTCTGTGTTGTGAAGAATTATTCTTATTCTTATTGTATGAGGTTTCAGGCTTACAGTTGGATCATGTTGACTTCTTGGCACAATATTTTGGCTAGCAACTGTTCAGCCATCTTTAGTTGTCCACCACTGGAGACTGCTAGTTCACGGTGATGACTTTATAGCAAAAATTGACATGAAGATGAATGCACATTGGTGGCTGTCACAGGAGTCGACTGACATCTCTGCCCAAACTCTTTGCCTTTACATATGTCTGCTTGTGTCTGTATATGTGCGGATGGATATGTGTGTGTGTGTGTGTGTGTGCGAGTGTATACCTGTCCCTTTTCCCCCCTAAGGTAAGTCTTTCTGCTCCCAGGATTGGAATGACTACTTACCCTCTCCCTTAAAACCCACATCCTTTTGTCTTTCCCTCTCCTTCCCTCTTTCCTGACGAAGCAACCGTTGGTTGCGAAAACTTGAATTTTGTGTGTATGTTTGTGTTTGTTTGTGTGCCTATCAACATGCCAGCGCTTTCGTGTGGTAAGTTACTGCATCTTTGTTTTTAGATATAATTTTCCCACGTGGAATGTTTCCCTCTATTATATACATACATACTTACATAGATACACAATCTGCAAGCCACCATGTGGTGCAAGGCAGAGGGTACCTTGTACCGCTACCAGCCATTCCCTTTCCTGTTTCACTTACAAATGGAGCAAGGAAAAATAGCTGATTATATGCCTCTGGGAGAGTTCTAATGTCTTTACCTTCTCTTCATGGACGTTACTCAAAATATATGTTGGTAGCAGTAGAATTGTTCTGCAGGTAACAATAAATGCCATTTCTCTAAATTTTCTCAATAGTGTTTCATGAAAAGAATGTTGTCTTCCCTCCAGGAATTCCTATCATTTCTATAATACTTGAGTGTTGATTGAGCCTATCAGTGGCACACCTCAGTGTCATCTTTAATCTGACCTTGTGGGGATCCCAAACACTCTAGCAGTATTCAAGAATGGCCTGCAGAAGTGCTTCAATTTTGGTCTCCTTTATAGCTGAGCTACACTTTCAAGAATTCTCTCCATGAACTATAGTCAACAATTCACACTTCCTACAACTAACCTTTGTGCTCATTCCATGTCATGTTGCTTTGCAATGTTATGCCTATATGTATGTCAAACAGTGCACTACTAATACTGTATTCGAACATTATGGGAATGTTTTCCCTTCTCTTCTACATTAGCTTATATTTTTCTACATTTAGACCAAGTTCCTATTTGTCACACCAAATAAAAATTGTCATATTATAGCCCCCTACAGTCACTCAAAAACAACAGTTTCCCATACATTACAGTGTCATAAAAAGTCACAGATTGCTTCTCATCCTGGTCGACAGATCATTTATGTGTGTGGAGAACAAGAGTTGTCCTATGATATTTCCCAGTATCTTTGTCTCTGAGGAACACTTGCTGTCCAGGACAACATACTAGTCTCCAACAATTGTCTTTGAGACTCTGACATAACCTGATTACCTACTGATTATGTTATCTATGTATTGGCTTTATTTTAACTTGTTAGTCAGCTCCACTTGAAGAAATTTTATTCATAACATTTCATTTAGTCTGTGACCTCTAATACTTATTTCTGGTGTCAATAAGTTCTTTTTGTCACATTTGTGTTACTGAAATTATTCACGAAAGCTGATCTCAGGTATTGCATTGCATATTTTGCTGAGCCTGACTACTCTAACTAATTGGTTACCAATATAAGCATCTGATCAAAGAGCTTCGTGACACAAAACTTGTCACAAAATTATCATCTATGCTTCATGCTGTCTGTTATTTATTATCTCTATTTCTGCTAATCTCCTCCTAAACTACATGTCATGTTGTCTTTGTTCTTTGTTTAGCTGGCTGATGTGGCTCTCCTTGTCTAATAATCCTTTATACCTCATGTGATCCATGTGGCTTATTTTCTTTTCTCTCTCTCTCTTTTGAAAGCTTTAGTATAATTTAATATCTAATCCGTGTTTGGGGGGACTTAGTTTTTGAGTAAGAAGAAAAGACTATTAATAAATATGTTTCATTCTTCATTCTTGTTGCAGGCATTATTTATCTCTTTAATCTGTTTCCTAACATACTTATTTCTTAACACGAGGAGCTGCACATCATGATCTGCGAGTTCATTTCTGATGATGTAGCATTATCTCAATCCTCCATATTTGCTCTACATATGTGCTAACTTAAGTCTTGTAACACTTAGCATATCTACACTGATGGTCACAAAGTTCAGGGAGGTAGATTATATTAACAGGGGTTGGTAGTTCTAAGTCATAAAAAGTAGTTTTTTCTACTTATCCTCAGTCCATATGGAATAGGGATAGCTAGTATCTTACTCTCACAGTATTGTAAATGGATGGAAGAAAGTCTGATAATTTTCTACTAACTACCTTTACCACCAAAGAAATTTCATGGAATTTTGCTGTTTATTTACTTTCTAAAACTCGACATTTGTTTCAGTTATAACCTCTCTTACAATTTGAACAGTGGAAAGTCCAGTATAGAAAAATGATGATATGGATGAATAGATTGCTTATCACCACATAGAAGAGGCAGATAGGCGTAATGAAAAAAATGCTAGGAAAATTCTACTTTAGGACTATGTTCTTCATCAGAAGTAGAAACCACACACTTTCACACAAGCACAGCTCACACACACATGGCCACTGTCTTGCTAAGTCCTGACTGCATCTGCATCTGAGGTGAGAAGCAATATAGCTGGGGTGGGAAGTGGGGGTGTGGAGGAGGTGCTGGGAGCAGAGGTAAGAGAAAGCCGTTTAGGGGTGGGGAAGATGCTAATGCTGGCTGTCGGAGTGTGCAAATATGTGGTGGGGACAGGATAGGGCTGCTGAGTGGCATGATCAGAAACTGGGAGGTCCAGCCGTCTCTTGGTCACAATTTGGTAGTGGCCATTCATGAAGACACACAGCGTATTAGTAGTCATGCCCATGTAGAATGTGGCACTGAGGTTTCAGTTAAGTCCTAGCTCACATGGCTGCTTTCACAGGTGGCACTACCATTGACTGGATATGAGACGCCTGTGACAGGGCTGGAGGAGGTGGTATTGGGTGATGTATAGGATATGTCTTGCCTTTATGTACAGGGTGATTATAATTAAAGTTAAACTTTAAAAACACTGTAGAAATAACACCACTGGTCAGAATGACATCAAATTGCAACGGAATATTATTGTAGAAGGGTGAAAATGTATGGCATAAGAAGACAAATAGTGTGAAAATTGATCAATAGATGGCACTGTATGCATCAGAATACATAAATGGAAACACCTGTCATGTGCTCAACCCATTGAAGTTGGTATAAACACACTGGGTACATGGCTTTTCCTCCTTTCGCATCTTTGATGATCCCCATGACTGTCTCAATGCAGGCTTGAGCTCTGCTTGTAAAGCTGTATTACAAGAATGATGACTATGCACACATCACTCTGCTGAAGTTTCGGAAACTGAAGGGTTTGAAAAAAGGTGTTGGTATGATGACTGCCGTGTGTCTGGAGAAAATGATTCGGAAATTCGAAAAGACGGGTTTATTCGGTGTGCAACTTGGTAGAGGGAGAAAACTAATTGATTCGGTATCAGTGGAAGCAGTGGCCACAGTAATGCAGGAGGAGATGAGTGTTGGTGTGCAAACATGTAGTGCAAGGAGAATTGCCCGAACATTGGACATACCCATGAGCACAGTGTGTAAAATCCTACAAAACATCCTTCTTTGCTATCCATTCAAAGTACCCACGTGCATGAGTTGCTTCCTGTTGACCTGCCAGCAAGAGAGACCTTTGCTTTAGAATTTCTTGCTTTCATGGAAGTGGACAATGATTGGCTGTGGAAGATTTTGTGCACAGACGAAGCCCACTTCCATCTGACAGGATATATCAGTACACAGAATTGTCAGATGTGGGCAATGGAAAATCCACACGCAAATCAACAAGTGCCACTTCATCCTGAGAAGCTCACTGTGTGGTGCGAGTTTATGGCATCATTTATCATAGGGCCATACTTTTTTGAAAAGACAGGTGCTTCCATCCTATTACCTGTATTGTAAGTGCTATGAGTCTCTTTCATGCAACCTTGTCATTCCAACTCTCCAATAGAGTGGATTTGTGGGTGGGATCGTTTTTATGCAAGATGGCGCACCTCCACACATTGCAAATCCAGTTAAGCAGCTGCTGAAGCGCCATTTCAGAAATGCTAGAATTATCAGCTGCCATTTTTCTACAGCCTGGCCATCCCGATCACTTGTTCTTAATCCGTGTGACTTCTGGCTGTGGGGCTATCTGAAAGATGTTGTGTTCAGTGTTCTGATTGCAGACGTATCTGCATTGAAGGTGTGCATTGCGCAACAGATTCTGTATGTGACCCCGGAAAAACTTCGCTAAGTTGTGGAACATGCTCTTTCTCAATTTCAGCTTGTTGCAGAAAATGGTGGACAGCTTATTGAACATGTTTTGTGTCAGTCAAGTGGAAATTAATAATCCTATTTGAGTTTGATTGATGCTTTTTACGTGGTTTTTGGCCTCAGGACAATTACAAACAAATGTTAGTGATGCTTTTTATGCACTTTTTGGCCTCAGGAGAATTAAAAACTGATTTCTCCCAGCCGATGTGGTATGACCTTGCCGTAGTGGATCGTCTTATATAACTAACGGTGTCACATCTGTATACCCATGCACACTGAGTAGTATGGTTTGTTTAACATCAGACGTACACCTTAGGCATTGTTGTATGATTCATTTGTCATTTCTAGTCGAACACTATTAAATTATGATGCTTACAGTGCCATCTATTGCTACATGTTGTAACTATTTACTTTTCTTCTGACATATGATTTCCCCCTTCTCCAGATTTGACGTAGTTCTGACCAGTGGTGTTATTTCTACAGTGGTTTCAAAGTTTAATTATAATCGCCCTGTGTATTACAGGGATATGAGCCGTGAGGAAAGGAATGGGGGCAGGGGTGGAGTAGAGGTGGACAAGGATATATTGTGTAGATTGGGTGGGTGGCGGAATACCACTGTGGGTTGGTTGGGTGCCATAGTGAAGAGGACGTTTCTCATTTCAGGATGTAATGAGAGGAGGTTGAAACTCTGGCAGATAATGTGACTTATTTGCTCCAGTACTAGGAGGTTCCAAGTCATTAGAGGAATGCTCCTTTGTGGCTAAAATGTGGGTATATGGAGGATTGTAGGTGACTAGGGAAACAAGGCATGGGAGATCTGTGTCTGGACAAGGTTTGGATGACAATTTTGCTCTGTGAAGGCCTCAGGGAGACACTTGGCATATTTGGAGAAGGACTGCTCATCACCGAAAATGCAATGCCCATGGGTGGCTAGGCTGTATGAAAGGGACTTCTTGGTGTGGAAAGTGTGGCAGCTGTTGATGTGGAGTTCTTGTTGGTGGTTGGTAGGTTTGATGTGGGTGAGGGTACTGATTTAGCCATGCTTGGAGTGGAACTCGACATCAAGGAATGAGGCTTGTTGGAATGAAGAGAACCAGATGAAGTGAATGGGGAAGAAGGTGTTGAGGTTACAGAGAAATGTTGATTATAATGATATCAATGATAACTAGAATTTGCATTTATTGGTTTTTAGCTTACATCATACACACAGCTCACACTTGCATAAAATATACAGGTATTTATAGTACATACATGTACTGCAGCATACATACCATATAATCAGCGCAAAATTGAATATTATAGAACACTTTTGTGCAGTAGGGCAACGGCATTGACGCAGTGGATACACCAGTTCCAGTCAGGTCACTGAAGTTAAGCGCTGTCGGATGTGGCTGGCACTTAGATGGGTGACCACCTGGGCTGCCATGCACTGATGCCATTTTTTGGGATGCACTCAGCCTCATGATGCCAATTGAGGAGCTACTTGACCGAATAGTAGCGCTCCGGTCAAAGAAAACCATCATAACGATTGGGAGAGCGGTGTGCTGATCACATGCCTCTCCTATCCAGACCGAGCGAGGTGGCGCAGTGGTTAGACACTGGACTCGCATTCGGAAGGCCGACGGTTCAATCCCGTGTCCGCCCATCCTGATTTAGGTTTTCCGTGATTTCCCTAAATCACTCCAGGCAAATGCCGGGATGGTTCCTCTGAAAGGGCACGGCCGACTTCCTTCCCCATCCTTTCCTAATCCGATGAGACCGATGACCACGCTGTCTGGTCTCCTTCCCCAAACCAACCAACCAATCTCCTATCCACATCCTCATCTGAAGATGACACGGCAGTTGAATGGTCCCAATGAGCCACTTATGGCCTGAAGATGGAGCGCTTTGTGCAGTACATTGTCATTGATATGTTGATCTTAGATGTAGATATTTGCAGCAACTGTGAATCTGTACATTGTATGGGAAAATCTGTGGTTCTTTGCTACTAACAAAGCAGCTTCTTTAGCTAAGTGGTCAATTGCTTCATTGCCAGTGATCCCACAGTGTGATATAACCCAAGCAAAATTAACAGAATGGTCTTCTTCACGCACTGATTCCAACATATCAATAATCCTGTATAAGTGAGGTTTACAGTCAAACAGGTGCTAAAATTTTTAAGTACTGTTAGAGCAGATAAAGAGTCACTGAGTAGGAAATCTAGAGATGCTGTCATCTGTGAGCAGAAATTAAGTGCTTCTAGCATTACAGGAAATTCCGCAGTCACAATACTTGCCTTATTGCCTTAACTGGTAATTCAAATAGCTCAGACATATGCAAATATAGTACACAGTTAAGTATTTTGGGTGTTTAGGTAGGATTCCTCTTGTGGTCTTTGAATAAGTTACCATAGGGTGGTCCCATGTGGGTGGCCACTGCTGTACCATGGATTTGTTCATAGGTGATACCTTCAAAGAAGAAGTAATTATGAGTGATGATGTTGCTGGTCATGCTGACCAGGAAGGAGTCTGTATGTTTGGAGTCAGTCAGTCATTGGGAGGGCAGCGATCAACAGCAGCAAGGCTATGGGCATTGGGGATGTTAGTGTAGAGGGAGGCGGCAATTTTATACAGTTCCACACAAAAAATAAAACTCTAGAAAATACAGTAATTGCTCATGGCAGCCAGGAACTAGAACAGGTGCAATCCACTAAATTCCTGGGGGTTCACATTGGCAGTAGGCTCAACTGCGAACAGCATGTGTCCCTTACTCTAAAAAGGCTTTCATCAGCAACTTTTGCTCTAAGAATCATTACTCATTTTGGGGACATCAACATTTTAAAATCAGCTTACTTTGGGTACTTTCACTCATTAATGAGTTACGGAATAATATTCTGGGGTAATTCACCAGCCTCAAAAAAAATCTTAACTGCTCAGAAGAGAGCAGTCAGAATCATGTGTGGGGTTCCTCCACGAACCTCATGTAGAAAACTTTTCACACAGTTAGGTATTCTGACCGCAACATGTCAGTACATATACTCTCTGATGAATGTAGTTAATAAAGACTATGCTCAGTATGAAACAAATTGTTCATACCATAACTACAATACTAGAGGTAAAGATGATCTACATGTTGAACTAAAAAAATTATCACTTGTACAGAAGGGAGTAAAGTATGCTGCTATAAAGACTTTTAATGCACTGCCTAATCATATTAAATGTACAAGAGAAAATGAAACACTGTTCAAAGGTACGTTAAAAAAATACCTGCTTGACCATCCACTGTACTCCTTAGATGAATTCTTTTCCAGAAGTAATACCGTCCCTTAATAATAGATGTATTTAGTCTCTTAGTTATTAGATGGACGATACAATATTATGTTAAGGTTATAGTGTTAATGTTATAGTTATAATGTTATATTGTGAATTGCTACACTAGTTAAATGAGAGCTTATAAATGAGAAAAAGTGATACTTATTAATATCTATATCATTGTATTATATTACTATTCTGTAGCATTAATTGTATTTGTACAATTGTATTGACACGTTCCACATCCAGGCGAATCACTCACATGTACGGATCTATGGAATACGCATACCAAATAAATAAAAATAAAAGTGATGAACGGGGTGCTGGTTGGCAAAGGAACAGGAACTGTGGAGACAGTGGAGGAAATGGTTGGTGTCTTTTATAAAGGAAGATGAGTTATGATTATGGGTGCCTTAAAGGTATTGGTATCTTGCAGGTAGTGGTATCTTTATTATTAGTGTAGTTGGCAAACAATGACCATACAGAATTGAAGTAGTAATTATGACTTTAGACAAATTCATATTAAATATGGAAAATGAAGTGAGCAGTTCCCATATCTGTGAAATGGATTTGTGATTGTGCAATACCCTGTAGTAAACACCAAATCCTGACCATAGAATGTTGTATATTTTCAATAAACACTATGGTATATAGAAAGCTTGGTTGAAGTTTCTAGGTAATAGTTCTCTTTCAGTGTAAGAAAGTAACTGTGTTGTGCATCTGAGTCCCTAATGGGAAACTCGACAAAACTATAGATTGTAGAAATATTTATTTATTCAGGGATCATCTGGTTATGGTATAGGATTCATCATCATAAGACAATGAAAATAAATAAATCAAAATATATGAAGATGTTTTTTTTGTGGATGGTACAAGGGGTCAGCCATGGCCCTGCTGAGTGAACCAACCCACCATTTGCCTGAAATGATATGGGAGAACCACAGGAAACCTGAACCAAGGTGGCTGGAGAGGGAAAACTGCATCCTCCCATATATGAGTTCAACGTCTTAAAAACTGTGCCACTCCCCTATTTGGTTGATCCCTACTGTCAACCAAAACACCACACTTTTCATTTTCCATTTGTTCTTATCTATTACTTTCACTTATAAAGTAAGCAAATAGTTGTAGTTACCAAATTTGTGTGTGCACCATGTCATAGTTCACACATGAAGTTTGTGCTTGATTCGGCCATTAGAGGCCACCCAAGCTGGTAGTACAATAGCAGTTGCATGCACAGCCTACCAGATGTGCCCCCATTACAACCAACGACTATATAGGCTGAGTGCAAGGCTCCACCGGTTGCTTGTGCTTTGTCTGTTGTATGTACTTTTTCTCTCATGTGTTCATGCTTTTTCATGTAATAAATTTACAGTGTTCTTGGGTTAGAACATTTTGGCAATGGGTACAGTATTTGATTCTGTGTGTTCCACTTCAGTCATTGTTCATTTGAGTTTAATTTCCATGGAGACAGTGCTTAATCTCTTCTTGATCAACAGCAGTCACTGATAGTTGCTATTTCCAGTTTAATGACTACATTGGCACAAATTGCAGCCCTACCAGTGACATTCCTACTGCCATTCCCTACATATGATGATGCAGCAGAAGACTGGGACACTTTTGAGATTTGTCTGTGACAACATTTTTAGCATTTAGGATAAAAGACGTAACCTTTTGCAAAGCTCTCTTTTTTGTCATGGATCTCACCTCATATGCATCAGTTGTGTCAGCTTGCCCCCTTACAAGAACCTTCAAGTCTTTCTTTTGCTCAAATGTGCATCTTACTTTCTAGTTATCACTATAAACATACTCACATTATTGCTGCTTGTGTGGAGTTTTGGAACAGTCATACAGGGCATGGGCAGCAGAACTAATTGGATTTAGACATTGTTCTAATTTGACAAATGTTCCTAAAAATCTTAGGTTGAACAGATGGTTCAAGATGTAATCATCTGGTTATGGTATGGGATTCATCATCATAATACAACGAAAATAAATAGTTCCTTGAGAGGGAAGTTTGAGAGTGAGCTCTACAGTGTGAAAATCCTACACTTACAGAAGTATTAAACACAGCTCAGTCATTTAAAGTTTCACAGGCTGCAGATAGTCAGATAGCAGCCTGGTCCAAAGTTTCAGAAATTAGCTCCTCTCACCCCTCCCACCCATCAGTCAGTTTGTACAGGAATGGCGAAGCTATTATATCAGTTCAACAGATATCTCAGCATTGTATAGGTAATCATCGTTCATGATAACAATGATCCACATCACAACAGCAACAACTTCATGCTTCACTACATCTTCATGCTTCACTGCCTTCATGCCCATGCTGTTTCATTCAGCACAAACAGATCACATACTCCAAGTGCTGTGAAATGTGTAATAGTTACCATAAAAAAGGATACATTACTTCTGTGTGCAACTCTCTTCTGAACCTGAATGAGGACAAAATAAATATGGATGTGAACACTTTTGTGGCGGCGTTCGTAGCGACAAACAATTCGCTGTAGAAACGGCTTACGAAGTCACCGCCACACTTTTAATAGCGGGCCGACCGGTCCGCTGGAACAGTGAACAGAAAGGTGAAAAACCCAAACACTCTGATTAAATAAAAGTCGGTACTTATCTTTATTAACGAAGATACAGAAACACAGTAGTGAACTCCGTGTCCACAGAAATCTGTCTAGTTCGAGTCGGAGCGGCTAGGTCAGCATTGGCTGACGACAAACAACAACTCTGCTGCGATGAACATACAACTGACTAGCAAGTACACAATTCAGTGGCGAGTATACAACTGAGCGGCGAATACAGAACTGTCCTAGCGCTCGCGACTCCAGCACTTAAGAAACCAGAAGCCAGCGGTGGCGCACGCAGACTTGCGGCGATTTCCTGTCTCGCTGGCACTGCTTATGCGGACGGCGTCCGGACTTTGATGCTGCCAACCTTTTGGCAGCGGGCTCGGGTGGCATTACTGGCTAGGATATAACACTCCTCCCCCCCCAAATCGCCGCACCGTCGTTGAATAATGACGTGGCGAGCGTCGACGGTGGGGGAGGGGTCTGGCCGCAGGCGTAGCAGAAGAGACCGGGGCGGAGACTGTTGTCGGTGGCAGTCCCCGGTCCGCACCCCAGCATTGGCTGCGCGGGGCCTCGGGAAACACCGACTGAAAACCGAGGTCAGGGTGCACGCCTGTGACCACGGGCGCAGCTTCTGGTACTGGACGCGACGGGGCATCAGGACCCACGAAGAGAGGCAGCGTCTGCTGACGCTGCGTCGACGGCTGCTGAGTGGGCGCCGGACAAGGCGCTGCGGTGTCAGACTCCTTGGGGGTGCCCAAGGAAAGCGGCTGCAGGACAGGCTGCACAGCCACCGCTTGGGAAGGCGGCCCGGCTGAGGGGTCGACGTCCATCAGCTCCGAAGGCAGTGGCGACTGAAGAGGGACCGCAGGCGGCGGAGCGACCACCTGGGGAGATCCTGGATGAAGCTGTGCGGGAGCCATCATCGGGACGGGCTGTCGGCGTGGTAGCAGCGATGGCTGCTGCTGCTGCCCTGGGGGCGGCAGCGAAGTCGGAAGGCGCGGCTGGAATCCGCCGCGGACCAAATCTGTGGACAAAGAACGAGCGGCAGAATCCGGGCGGCCAGCGCGGCGCAACTGATTCTGATGCCTCCTGTGCACCCCAGTAGCACCTTGAACAGTATAAAAACCGCGACCCTGGACACTTATCACGGTACCACGTTCCCAACGACGGCGACCGTGATAAACTCTGAAAAAAACGGCGTCGTTGCGCTGAAAACGCGTGCGATGCTCAGAAGCGGCGGGTCGATCCGGGGGGTGCAACAACCGTAGTAGGGTGCGGTGACGACGGCCGTGGAGAAGCTCCGCAGGCGAAGGTCGTCGCGTGGCGTGGTCCGGTACGACGACATGAACGTGATGAGGGCCTGCTGACGAGAGTGCGTAGCACGAAGGCGGTCCATATGATCCTTGAATGTGCGTACAAAACGTTCCGCTGCACCATTCGATTGAGGGTGGAACGGCGGAGTAAGAACATGGCGAATGCCATTGGCATAACAAAAACTTTCAAATTCAGCAGAGGTAAATTGTGGACCATTGTCAGACACTAAAACTTCTGGAAGACCCTCAACACGAAAAATTGAAGTCAACGCCTGTATAGTTTGTGCAGACGTTGTAGACTGCATGGGCACAACAAACGGACAATTACTAAATGCATCTATCACGATGAGCCAACGAGAATTCCAATATGGACCAGCGAAATCAATATGTACTCGCTGCCAGGGACCGGCAGGGCGTGCCCACTCAAAATAGCGGTGAGGCGGAGCAGCTTGGTGTTCGGCACACGTCGAACAATCTGTAGACATCTGCGTAATCTGCTTATCAATGCCGATCCATGTACAACGACGGCGGGCAAGCTGCTTGGTGCGGACCACTCCCCAATGACCTTGATGCAACAAGTCGAGGACCTTGGATTGGAGCACTTGGGGAACCACTACACGAAGCTGGTCATTCTCGGTGCGTAACAGCAAAACTCCGTGCGAAACAGACAACAGATGACGTTGCGTATAATAGCGACGAACCACAGGATCCGGTATGTCCTTTGCCTTGGACGGCCAACCACGTTGAACAAAACGTAATAGTAAACTCAGGTGAGGATCCGTAGCTGTCTCACGTGCCACCTGACGATAATCAATCGGAAAATCCCGGAGGGATTGATGCTCATCGGCGTCAATCTAATGGCAAGAGTCGTCAGAGGAATCGAAGACATCATCCGCAGCAATCGGCAATCTAGAAAGCGCGTCAGCGTTTGCATGCTGAGCTGTAGGGCGATACAGTATCTCATACTGGTATTGTGATAACAAAAGAGCCCAACGTTGTAGTCTCTGAGCTGTCCGCTGAGGAACTGGTTTAGACGGATGAAACAAAATGAACATTTATCAATGTTGCAACGTAGGCCTGCCTGAGACAACACTGTAAACAAACACTCCAAATTACGGAAATGTTCAGCAGGCGTCCGACCGGACACAACAATATCGTCTAAATAGTTGCAACACGATGGCACATTAGCCAGAAGTTGTGACAAAAAACGCTGAAAAACAGCTGGAGCTGACGCACAACCAAAAGGCAAACGCAGAAAACGGAACAACCCCAACGACGTGTTTATGACAAAATACTGTTGTGATTGCTCGTCGAGGGGCAATTGCAAATATGCTTCACGGAGATCAATTTTGGAAAAGAAACGAGCTTCCCCTAACTTATCCATCAGCTCGTCCGGTCTAGGCAAAGGAAAAGAATCAATGACAGTCTGAGGATTAACTGTCGACTTAAAATCAGCACACAAACGTAACTTGCCAGACGGTTTCCTTATAATAACTAAGCGAGAAGCCCACTGGCTCGCTGAAACGGGTTGAATAACACCGTTGTTTTGCCAACGACGAAGTTCATCTGCTACAGGTGCCCGGAGGGCGTGAGGCACTGGACGAGCACGAAAAAATCGAGGCTGAGCATTATCTTTTAACGTAATATGAGCGGCAAAGTTCGCAGCACAACCTAGTTCGTCTTTAAATATGTCACTGTATTGTTTACACAAATCGGTTATGCTGTCTTGAGGAACAACAACAGAATTAATTTAAAACAAATTGTCTTGGATAGACAGGCCAAACAAGTCAAAACAGTCTAATCCGAAAATGTTTACACTGTCTGTAGCGCGGAGCACTGTAAATGAAACTGTTTTTGTATTGCCACGGAATGTGGCTGGCACGCTACATACACCTAACACAGGAATTTGTTCTCCACTATAAGTAGCCAAAGAATGTTTTGCCGCTGAAAGTTTAGGGCGGCCGATAGCCGCATACGTAGCACTATTTATGAGAGTCACAGACGCACCAGTGTCTAATTGAAAATTGAAGGTCTTATCCTGGATGCGTAGCTTCACAAATAGTTTATTACACTGTCTCTGGATCGGTGCAGTGGAGGCGGAAGACACAAAATCAGCGCGTTTAGCGCGTGTTCGCTGCTTACGACAACTCGTGGGTTGGGCGGGTGGAACAACAACTCCCGCTTCACTTGCAGTCTGTACATTACGTTTTACAGCGTTTGAATTACGCTTGGGTCGCATAGCAGAGGGCTGGGTGGGTGGCTTATTGCGAACAAGTTTATTACCCACACGAACCGTGGAAGAGTCTTTAAACGCGACCTTCTGGGCGGGCTGGCTTTGAAGAACATGAATATCCATGGGCTGGGCAGCACTAGAATTGTTCTTGCGTTTACGCAAACAAACAGTCTGGATGTGTCCTTTCCTTTGACAAAAGTGACAAACCGCGTTTCTTAACGGGCAACGTTCACGAGGATGAGCAAGAACACACTTAGGGCAAGACTTAACTCTATCATTTTGCACACGCGGCTGACGAATGTGTTTAACATGACGCGGCCGGCTAGTGTTTACAGTCTGACTCTGCCGGTGGGGCCGCGGGCGTGACAGAACTTGCTTAGCACAGGCAATTTGAGAAATACATGGCTGATCTAACTCACACTCAGCATAGTCAAACGTATCTTCGGCTTCAATGATGTTCATCACAGTCTCTAATGACGGGTCAGGCAACTTGAAGATAGCAGCACGAATACGAGAATCTGCAATGTTTTGAGTAATAGCGTCTCGTAGCATGACATCACTGTAGGAGGCTCCACACACACAATTAAATCGGCACTGACGGGCGAGGCCCCCTAAATCTGTTAACCACTGTTTGTTAGATTGATGTGGCAGTTTCTTTAATCTGAAGAACTTGAATCTGGCTGCTGCCACATGAACTCGCGACTCGAAATACTCAGCAAGCTTGTTAACAACAACGTCATAGTCTAAAGCTTCTGGCTGGGATTCCGGGAACAACTTACAAAGTAGTCGATAGACTTCCACGCCTGCAGTGGAAATTAAATAAAGCTGCCGCTCAGTACCTGTGATTTTGTAGACTGTCATGTGCGCCTGCAACTGCGCGAAATAATCTCGCCATTCTTCTCTTGATGCATCAAAAGCACGGAAAGGTGGTGCTGCCTGTGCTTGTTCCTTTTGTGTTGGAGGATTAGCCGCTTGTTTGGCGATTGCTTCCACCAGACTTTGTACACTCCTGGAAATGGAAAAAAGAACACATTGACACCGGTGTGTCAGACCCACCATACTTGCTCCGGACACTGCGAGAGGGCTGTACAAGCAATGATCACACGCACGGCACAGCGGACACTCCAGGAACCGCGGTGTTGGCCGTCGAATGGCGCTAGCTGCGCAGCATTTGTGCACCGCCGCCGTCAGTGTCAGCCAGTTTGCCGTGGCATACGGAGCTCCATCGCAGTCTTTAACACTGGTAGCATGCCGCGACAGTGTGGACGTGAACCGTATGTGCAGTTGACGGACTTTGAGCGAGGGCGTATAGTGGGCATGTGGGAGGCCGGGTGCACGTACCGCCGAATTGCTCAACACGTGGGGCGTGAAGTCTCCACAGTACATTGATGTTGTCGCCAGTGGTCGGCGGAAGGTGCACGTGCCCGTTGATCTGGGACCGGACCGCAGCGACGCACGGATGCACGCCAAGACCGTAGGATCCTACGCAGTGCCGTAGGGGACCGCCCGCCACTTCCCAGCAAATTAGGGACACTGTTGCTCCTGGGGTATCGGCGAGGACCATTCGCAACCGTCTCCATGAAGCTGGGCTACGGCCCCGCACACCGTTAGGCCGTCTTCCGCTCACGCCCCAACATCGTGCAGCGCGCCTCCAGTGGTGTCGCGACAGGCGTGAATGGAGGGACGAATGGAGACGTGTCGTCTTCAGCGATGAGGGTCGCTTCTGCCTTGGTGCCAATGATGGTCGTATGCATGTTTGGCGCCGTGCAGGTGAGCGCCACAGTCAGGACTGCATACGACCGAGGCACACAGGGCCAACACCGGCATCATGGTGTGGGGAGCGATCTCTTACACTGGCCGTACACCACTGGTGATCGTCGAGGGGACACTGAATAGTGCACGGTACATCCAAACCATCATCGAACCCATCGTTCTACCATTCCTAGACCGGCAAGGGAACTTGCTGTTCCAACAGGACAATGCACGTCCGCATGTATCCCGTGCCACCCAACGTTCTCTAGAAGGTGTAAGTCAACTACCCTGGCCAGCAAGATCTCCAGATCTGTCCCCCATTGAGCATGTTTGGGACTGGATGAAGCGTCGTCTCACGCGGTCTGCACGTCCAGCACGAACGCTGGTCCAACTGAGGCGCCAGGTGGAAATGGCATGGCAAGCCGTTCCACAGGACTACATCCAGCATCTCTACGATCGTCTCCATGGGAGAATAGCAGCCTGCATTGCTGCGAAATGTGGATATACACTGTGCCAGTGCCGACATTGTGCATGCTCTGTTGCCTGTGTCTATGTGCCTGTGGTTCTGTCAGTGTGATCATGTGATGTATCTGACCCCAGGAATGTGTCAATAAAGTTTCCCCTTCCTGGGACAATGAATTCACGGTGTTCTTATTTCAATTTCCAGGAGTGTATTTGCTGACTCTGTAACAAGATCAACTGTTGTAATTCGGCAGACATAGTGAACACAAATTAAACCAGCCCCAAAAATTTTATCGCTATAATTAGTATAACCAGAAACAAGTTGAACCAGCCCTGCACACGAGTTCGGAAGCCCTCATCGCCAGTTTTGTGGCGGCGTTCGTAGCGACAAACAATTCGCTGTAGAAACGGCTTACGAAGTCACCGCCACACTTTTAATAGCGGGCCGACTGGTCCGCTGGAACAGTGAACAGAAAGGTGAAAAACCCAAACACTCTGATTAAATAAAAGTCGGTACTTATCTTTATTAACGAAGATACAGAAACACAGTAGTGAACTCCGTGTCCACAGAAATCTGTCTAGTTCGAGTCGGAGCGGCTAGGTCAGCATCGGCTGACGACAAACAACAACTCTGCTGCGATGAACACACAACTGACTAGCAAGTACACAATTCGGTGGCGAGTATACAACTGAGCGGCGAATACAGAACTGTCCTAGCGCTCGCGACTCCAGCACTTAAGAAACCAGAAGCCAGCGGTGGCGCGCGCAGACTTGCGGCGATTTCCTGTCTCGCTGGCGCTGCTTATGCGGACGGCGTCCGGACTTTGATGCTGCCAACCTTTTGGCAGCGGGCTCGGGTGGCATTACTGGCTAGGATATAACAAACACTGTGTCAGCAGTGTCAGTGTCTCCAAGCAAGCTATACACTGAAGTACGTGTGTTTAACAAACCACGGAGTATGCTGGTGGACATGGGTGCAGCAGCAAACGCTGATAAATTCTCAAACTTATGTGTGTTTGGATTCTCACCCTCTGGCTTCCGTGTCATGGAAGCTGGTGAGTTATAAGAAGTGGTTTTCTGCACTTGTGATTTATAAGACTGTGCTTTGTTCATCAAAATTCCGAGTTGTGGGCAACACTTTCACTGAAAATCTATTTGGTTTGGATGCTTTTAAACTTTTTGGATTCTCCATTGATGACAATGATTGTACATTTGGTTTCTGATCAAGTTCCATATCAACAGTTAGATGCTCTCTGTGCTGAATTTTACTCTTCATTTTCTCCAGGTTATACAATGGAATTTCAGGCTCATATTATGATGAAACAGTCTGCCCGCTCCCCTTTTTTTCAGGCCCACCCAGTACTGGTAACTTTACAGGATAAAATAAAATCAGAATTAGATCAGCTACAACCCCTTGATGTTATTCAACCCCTTTCTTCCACTGAATTGTCAACACCACTGTTGATATTTAAAAAAAAAGAACCCTACTGGTAAATTAAATATCTGCAGTCATTTTAAAAAATCAATTAATGCACAGTCAGTCATTGATACTTATTCTTCACCACATCCTGATGAGCTGTTAGCAGAATTATCAGGGGGCCATTATGTTTCAGAGATCGATTTAGCAGATGCCCCTTTACAGCTGCTGCTAGACGAGGAAACTAAACATCTTCCAGTTATCAATACACAATTTGGGCTTTATCAATACCAGCATTTGCCTTTTGGTGAGGCAAGTGCACCACCTATTTTCAATGCTTTTTAGAGCAACTTATTGTGTCAGTGCCAGGGTGCGTCAACTATATAGATGACGTAGTAGTGTCTGGTGCCTCTACGGAGCAACATTTGCAGAACCTTCATGCTCTGTTTTCTGTTTTCCAGTCTGCAGGGTTAAAGTGGGTTTTCTGTTTTCCAGTCAGCAGGGTTAAAGTGCAATCTGGACAAGACAAAGTTTTTTCAAACATCTATTATTTAATGGGGTTTTGAAGTGTTGTCTGCTGGTACTAAACCATTGCACCCGTGTACTGATGCTATTGTTGTGTTGTCTCAAGGGAATTACTGTCATATTTAGGTAAAGTTGCACACTACCACAAATTCATACTGTACACTGCTACTGTGGCACAACCACTCCATGTGTTACCACGTAAAAATGTTCCTATCAATGGTACCTGGGTTGTGACTGGGCATTCAAGTTGTTTAAATCTAGCCTGCAGTCAGCCCCTTGTTTGTTCACTTTTCAGGCAGGCCAGCATCTTGTGTTAGCCTTGGATCCATTCCAGTTGAGCCCTGCCACCATCCTCACTCTTGAGTATGCAGACTGATCAGAACGCCCTACTGCATATGCTTCTAAAACTTTAAATTCAGCACAACAGCTTTATTCTCAAGTAGAGAAAGAAACTTTAGCAATGCCCTAAAAAAATTTCGTTTTTCTACACTGGTCTATGTTTCACTTGATCACCTGCCACAAACCACTAGTGTCTCTTTTCAACCTTTTGGTGTCCTTGCTGGACAAAGGGTTGCTTACAGCAGTGGACCCTTTGCCTGTCATGATACAGTTATGAGATATATGTTTGACCTGTGGCACAGCATGCAAATGCTGATGTGTTATTGCATTTGATGATTAGTCCAGATCCAGAGTTGATAACGAGGATTTACTTCATTTTCATTTAGATGTGGCAACTCAAAATGTTGTTAGTGGTTCTTCTACTTCGAGCACTAAAATTACAGCTGCCATTGCCATGGATTCTATGGAAAGTTTTTTCTTTTGTGCAACACGGTTGGCTGGAAAAACCTCCCGGCCTGCTTCTGATCCTTTAAGAAATTATTTTGCATTTGGGATGGAGTTTTGCTGTTACCTACAGAGGACACTGCTCCCTGTGTTGTATTCCTATCTGACTTTCAGTGTGAGGTTATTCGTTTATTTCCTGTGGACCACTGGGTGCATCACATACAAAAGCGTTAGTGCGCAGGCTTGTTTTTTGGCCAGGCACTAATGGAGAAATAGTGCGAGTTATTGCAGCCTCCCCACAATGTCCCACCTATCTTCCCCCCCCCCCCCCCCCCCCCCTCTGACACCCCCATACATCTTTGTCACCATCATCATCTCCACAGTGTGCTTAGGAATGAATTCATGCAGATTTTGTGGGATCTTTTATGAATTTCTACTGGCTTGTTATAACTGATGCACATTCTAAGTTTCCATATGTGGTGCATTGTCTGTATAGTTCTATGGCAGCAAGAATTTCAGCTCACTCAAAAATTTTTGCATTGGAAAGTTTTCCATATTTGTTAGTTACAGGCAGTGGCCTCCAGTTCATACCTCAGAAATTTGAAGATTTTTGTAAAAAAGAGTGGTGTTTTCCATGTCACAGCTCCTCTTTTCCACCCTCAATCAAATGGGGAAGCATAAAGACTAGTAAAACATTTAAGACTCAGATGAAAAAATATGTTTCAGATGTGTCACTGGAAGTGGCTTTTAACTGGTTCCTGGGTTCTATAGATTGACCCCCATTGGAGATAAGTGTCTGGCAAATTGCTCCACAGCCATCAGTGCAGACTATGCTACATCTTGTGATGAAGCAAGTGGGGATCTCTTTACTTCCTCTCTTATTTTGCCATCTGCCTCCTTAAATTTATTTTATTTTTATTTTTTGCCTAATTGCTTTTAACATGCATGAATATAATCTGCATTTCCATAAAAGAGAAAGGTTGTCCCTCAGTCTTGGAGTATAGTACCAGGTCTAATTTTGTGCTTAGTTTTGTGTATGTAATTAATTTCCTAATTTATCTTGACCATTCCTAGTTAATACTTTTTATATTGGGTGACATCAGTAATTGTTTTGTGACTTAAATTCTATTGTTGATTTATAAACAAGTATAAATTCTGTACTAATTATAAACATTTTGAAGAAGGATTCTTTAAGTATTTATTTGGCTCTATTCAAAAACATTAATTAATTCCAAAATAATTACCAGGTTTGTTTCAGTACCTGTTATTGTGGGACATATAAAAGCTCGATTTTTGATCCCAAGACAGTCAGTCCACAGTTGATTTTCAGACCGGAAGTCTGTATCAGTTAGCATAACAATAATTCATTAACTTAACAGTGGAATTAATATAACACCAATAGGCTGAGTGTTAAAACAATGACAGTGTCTGTTCAATTTATTTGAGAATTAGTGTCATATGCATCTTATTATTCTTCAGTAACTGTGAACTGTGTGGTTAGGTATTTACTGCTCATAGATGTTCAGCAGAAAACTATTGCAGCAGTATGCTGATGTTTGCCTGCAACGTATTAATAAGGCTTATCAAAAGTTAACCAGTGGCGAAGTGGCCATATAACTGTGTAATATTGAGTGATTGTGAACAGTGAAAGTAAAGAACTATGAAATGTAACTGTGCAACTTTTGGCTACATCATTTACAGTAGTCAGTGTTGAACTCCCTCCCCCCCCCCTCCCCTCCTATTTTTCAGCCAGTATAACAATGCAGTACGTCGACATTGAGGACTATCAACAAAGAAGTGAAGCAGGCGAATGTCACAATCTACATCAACCGATGCCAAGACATCTGCTGACACCGGCGCCACAATGCTTCTGGCCTGGCACAGCTGTATGAGCTCACAGTTTTGGCCACTGACGAAAATGAGTGCCAGCGATCGTCAGGAGTCATCAAGGCTGATGCCTCTATGTTGTCCACATTGCTGATGGGAGGGTGTCATGACACCCTGACCAGCTACAACCTCATATGGGCAGCTGCGCACTGGGAGTACTTCTGCCACTCTCACATCCTCCAGCCACCCACATGTCTCTGACATCACGGCCGGTGCCCTCGCCTTCTCTGCCACCACTGCCAATGTCTTCACAAAGGTCTCCTCTGCTGTAGGTGCCCCTTCAGATGTCGGGAGAGGGGAGGGGGGGGGGGGGGCAAAGCGGAACTCCAGATCCCACACTGTTGCTGCTGACACATCCTCCACTGCTGCCTCCATTGCAACCAGCACCACCTGTACAGCCATCCTCACCACAGCCTCCAGACTTGGTCATGGAAATGGAAACTATGCCATGTTGCCTGTCCTATCATATGGTCTCTCACAGGGGTGGGCACTGTACCTGTTGGTGTTCACACCACTTCCACCCTATGCACCAGTGGCCAGTGGCAGTGTCGCATGACTATGACAACGACATAAGATATGGACGTGAGCACAGTGGTCATTTCTTCATAAAGGAAGAGAAGTGCTGTAACTATCAAATTTGTGTGTGTGCCACTTCATAGTTCATGCATGAAGTTTGTGCTCGATTCAGCCACCAGAGGCCACATGGCTTGCTAATATGACAGCAGTTGCATGTGCAGCCTGACAGCTACACCCCTATTTAGAACTAATGACTATATAGGCCAGAGCACAAGGCTCCACCAGCTACTTGTGTATTGTGTGTAGTATGCACTCTGTCTCCAATGTGTTCATGCTTTCTCATATAATAAAGTTACAGTTGTCTTTTGTTAGAACACAAATTTGTTTTAAAATAAGGTTTCTTCTTCTGGATGCAGTCTGACAAAGTGAATGTCATCTGTATCTATATTGTGGAAACAATATCAAAAGCTGTTGAGAGGCTAATGTCTTGCATGTTGTGTAGAGTCAGATACATCATCCACATAAATACTATAAATGATTATCTGTTTGTATCTGATGGTAACTAGTAATAATTAAAATTAATGATAATAATAGAAGTTTTCATAGCAGCTGATTCTGGTACAATATTATTTTTGAGTAATATTTGTTAATCACTGATTTGAATTTTTCAGTGAATGTTTATTATTTTCAGAACATCAGATGACGAGGGAATATCTTTACTAGCAATAATATAGGTTTGGACACCAAAAAATGTACAAAAAGGAGAACAAATAACTAGGTCACATGATGTTACAATTACTGTTAACTGACAGGCCATTAACATAAGTATTGAAATTTAGAGAGCCTTCATCATGCTAATCTTATGAAACACTGTTCTGTAGCTATTTTATTGTTTTATACCTTTTGTAACGTAACTCTTTTCGGAAATGAGTGACGTATAATTTAAGTGTTAAAATATGGGTGTAAATGGCAGAATCGATAATTCCAAGGCTGTAAGTTGTTTTTACTTTTTTGATAACATATGATATTATCCTTTCATCATGAAATTAGATTTAGCAGTTAGTTTTGTTGCTTGTTACTAATTCTGTTGAGAATTCTGCATGTGTTAAGATAAAGAACCAAAATCAAATCATATTTTAAAATCAAATTCCGAATCAAAATAGCAATTCAGTTAAAAAAACTATTAGGGGTATTTTTTAAAATAAGGTCCATTTGTGAATGAGAATGACACACAATCACTGCAGTGCACTTGTGCATCTGCTTCCAGCATCTTTTGCATATTTAGACATCTTTTGCAGCTGTATTGTTTGTCTATGTTCTGAGTGCAGAAGTTTACAGTGTTTAAGAAAACTGAGTTTCCTGTCAGCTATGAGATACAATCAGTAATTTCATTCTTGAGCACAAGAAACTGTGACATGCCATACAACACGAGCAGCATGGCCTACTGTCTTCTGGTGAGGTGTTGCCCCAAGATAATGCAAGGCCACATATTTCTGCATAAACACAAGGCCCAGTCATGTATTTTGGATGGGAATAACTGGATCATCCACCTTACAGTCCTGGTCCTGCACACAGTGATTTCACTTGTTTTGGAACTTAAACTGGTTTCTTGGTGGCCAATGGTTCAACAGTGATTGAGAAGTGAAAACTGCACTCATGCGTTGAGTTTCTCACAGGTGGCACATTCTTTGATGTCAGAATTTAAAAATTTGTTGAGCAGTGTGACAAATGTTCGAGCAGCAATGGAAATTATCTAGAATAATAGGTAAAAGTATGTGTAAATGGACTAAAATACTTTTTAATGATTATTTTCAGTAATTTTCTTCTTATTAAAATTTTGGTCTTATTTTTAAAAATATCCCTTGTAAATAATGAGAGAGAATTGTTGGCCAGTACATTCATAATTTCACACCAATGGTTTGTTGGTGTGAAATGCAGTTGGCACCCCCGCAAATTCCTAAGTTTAATGTGTAACTGCCAGAAGATTCATTGTCGTATCACTGTTAGTTATTGTTCAGTGCTGTATTGAGTAGCACATTGTGTCATACAGTTAACAAGTTTCGAGATGGCAGAGTTAGAGGAGCAATGCATCTGCATTAAATTTTGCATGAAACTCAAGAAACGTTTTACAGAGACACACCAAACGACGCAGGAAGCCTACGGTGATGAGTGCGTAAGCCATCTTCAGCATTATGAATGATTCATATGGTTTAAAAATGGCTGGATGGAAGTAACAGATAACCCTAATTCAGGATGCTTTTTGACATCTACTGATGACACTCATGTCAGGAACATCAACAAAATTGTGCCTACCAATTGAGACTGACTGTCTGAGAGATTGTAGAAGAATGTAACATTTCAGTTGGATCATGTCATGTCATCCTGACGCAACACCTTGGAATGCATTGTGTTGCCAGCAAGTTTGTCTCATGGCACATGAGTCAAAGTCAAGACTAGAAAGCCCTTAGCTTCGCAGTCAGTGAAGAGCTTTTGGACCATACAGATGTGAATGAAATGTTCCCTAAGAGGATCATAACTGGTGATGAGACATGGGTCTATGGTTATGATGTTGAAATGAAGGTTCAATCTTTACAATGGCTCGGGAAGGGTTCTCTAAGGCCAAAAAAAGCTTGTCAGGTCGGGTCAAATGTCAAACCCGTACTGATAGTTTTCTTTGACTTTGAAGGATTATTTCATTATGGATTCATGCAGGGACAAAAAGATAATCGATGGTACTATTGGAACGTGTTGCAACACATGTGAGAAAATGTGAGAAGGAAACAGCCTGAAATGTGACAAGACAATTCATGGCTCTTGCATCACATTAATGCACCTGCATATTCATCTTTGTTGGTGCGTGGCTGTTGCACAAAAAAATGAAATAGCTGTGCTGCCTCCATACTCTCCAGTCCTGGTCGCCCCTGTGAACCTTTTTTTTTTTTTTTTTTTTTTTTTTGTACAAAGTTGAGAACTCCATTGAAAGGATGAAGATTTGCAACAATAGACAGGACAGAAGAAGATTCACAGGAAGCACTTTGCACAATCTACATGAGGTGTATCGTCATGATTTTTTCAACAGGAAAAATATGTGCTGCCCCAGACCCCAGTAAATACACTGCACTTTCCTGGTAATCAGATTCTAGGCTGTGGTTCACTGGCAGAACACTTAGAAGGTGCAACAGGTCTACTAAAGGGACTGCTTACACCACATTTGTCCACCCTATTCTGGAGTATTACTGTGCGGTGTGGGATTCGCATCAGGTGGGACTGATGAATGGCATCGAAAAAGTTCAAAGAAGGGCAGCTCTTTTTGCATTATCATAAAATAGGAGGGATAGTGCCACAGTCATGATATGTGGATTGGATTGGCAATTATTAAAACAAAGATGTTTTTCGTTGTGACAGGGTCTTCTCAAGAAATTTAAATCACCAGTTTTCTCCTCTAATTGCAAAATCCTTCTATTGTCACCCAACTACATTGGGAGAAATGATCATCACAATAAAATAAGAGAAATTAGGGCTCGCATGGAAAAATTTAAGTGTTCGTTTTTCCCGCTCGCCATTCAAGAGAGGAATGGCAGAAAGACATCTTGAAGTTGCTTCATTGAGCCCTCTGCCAGGCACTTTACTGTGAATAGCAGAGTAACCATGTAGATGTAGATGAAGGGGACCAGGAACATGATGATGATGATGTTTGGTTTGTGGGGCACTCAACTGCACTGTCATCAGTGCCCCTACAAAGTCTCAATTTTTACACAGTCCAATTTTTTACGTAGTCCAATTGAGCCACTGTCACGAATGATGATGAGTATGATGAAATGATGAGGACAACACAAACACCCAGTCTCTGGGCAGAGAAAAATCCCCAACCCGACGGGGAATCAAACCCGAGAACATCATCAGAAGGAGAAGAATAGGAGCATCTTGAAACCTCTTCACAAACACTATATTGGCATGCTCAACACAAATACACTGGTCAACAAAGGCAAACTCCAATGGCTCATGAATGTTCTGGAAAATTTTCACATCAAAATGCTCGCAAGACAAGATATATATTTCACAGGCAAAAACCACTTCAACACAGAAAACTACAGGATGTACAAAGGAAAACCTGCTGTCAGAAGAGAAACACTAAAAATATTTGGCACAGGATTTGAGGTTCACAAATCAGTCATAGACAACATCTTAGATTTCAGTTCAGTGTCAGAAAGAAACTCTACACTAACCTTAAGATCAGGAAACAAAAGATACACAATCATTCATGAACGTGCACTGACAAACAATCACAACAGGAATAAACCACAAGAAGTGAATAACTTTTGGGAAGACATGGAAGAAATAACAAATAAAAAACCAGAAAGACATGTTAAACTGCTCGTCGGAAAAATTGAAGAAATTATCACCAAGAGGCATCAAACACTCAAAAGTAAAATCATCCTGGATTGGCCCCCCAAATATTCGAAGGAAACAACGCCAGCAAGACCTCACTCACCAACATCAACAACAAAAGAAGGAACTAGGTGCCTCCAATATTCAGGCACAATGAATGCAGTAACAGCTCTACCAATTGCAGACCCAGCTCAAACACCAGCAGCAATATTATCAACAGCAGGTGCAGCAGCTGAACAACTACCAGGGGAACCAGACACAGAAGAAAATGCTGCTGCAGATGATAATAGAAGAATAGGTGCAGTCGGGAAAAGAAAAGCAGTACTTCCAGCACACCTGAATGATTTTTTATTGACAGGGTAAAGGTAAGTGATCAATTAAATATGCCAAAGTCTAACAATATGCCAAAGCCTAACAAACCCTTTAATTTCATGCTGATTCATCAAAATGTCCAATCATTGCTAAACAAATTAAGTGAAGTTGAAATTTTATGTACTGATGAGCTAAAAAACGTTTCTGTAGTGTGTATAACTGAATACTGGCTGCCTAAAGATGCAATGTCAGTCACAAAACTTGCAGACTTCAATCTTTCTTCATCATTTTCTAGAATTACATCCAGTCATGGAGGGTCATGTATATTTGTTAAAGGTGGCATTGATTATTGTAACATAAAATGCATTGAACTGTTAGCTGAAGAGAAAATTTTTGAAGTATCCACAGTTGAACTCTCTGCATTAAAATTAATAATCATCTGTGTATATAGGAGCCCTGATGGGAACTTAAATGATTTCTGTCACCAACTAGAAGCAGCTTTAAATACTATAAAAAACTTCAACAAAACAGTGATCATATGTGGAGATTTTAATATTGATTTTCAAGAAATCTCAAAAGACCAGCAAAGCTTGATGACCCTACTGGAAACATATAACATAAAAGCCACCATAGACTCTCCTACAAGAGTTACACCAACAACTAGCTCAACAATTGATCAGATATTAATAAACACAAATGTAAATCACAATTTATGTGCCGGAAATCTTAATACTGGCTTCAGTGATCACTATGCACAGTTTATTGCTTTGCACACCCCAAGTGAAACAACTGAGAAAGAGGAACTTGTAAAAGAAGCAATTCACTAGCAAACAAATAAACCTTTTTGTACAGAGACTAAGTGAAGAAACTTGGTATGAAGTGTATACCTGTGAAAATACTAACAAAAAGTTTGAAAAATTCATGGAAATCTTCATGTCATACTTTGAAGCTGCATTTCCATTAAAAAAGCAAAAATGTCAACCTAACTTCAAGAAGAACAAATGGATTACAATAGGTATTAGAATATCTTGTGCAGAGAAAAGAAGATTACACGATATAGCAAAGACACAGAACATGCCTCATGAATTTCATTTGTACCTGAAGAATTACACGAGGATCCTCAAAAATGTTGTAAGGAAAGCTAAAACAATGGCAAATGACAAATACATTGAAAACTCAAAAAACAAGTCTAAAGCTATATGGAAAGTTATAAAAAATCAAACAAGTGAAACTAAACAATATAAAAATGTGAACTTATGTTATGAAGGACAAATGATTTCTTGCCCAACAGAAATTGCAGCGACCTTCAACAAATATTTTGCAAGCGTAAGTGAAGAGTTGGTGAGTGGACTGGAAGAACACAACAAAATATTACCTCCAACATGCAATAGTGTGAGAAATGTGTCTACATCTTTGTTCCTTTCAACCACAAATTCTGAAGAAATTTTATCAGTTATAAAAACCTTGAAAACAGGCTACTCATGTGGAATTGATGGAATACCAGATGCAATTATTAAAAAATGCTGTCTTGCCTTAGCTGAACCCTTGACACATTTGTGCAACAGCTCACTGGCATCAGGAACCTTCCCTTCATGCTTAAAAACAGCAAAGCTGAAACCACTGTTCAAAAAAGGAAACCCAGAATGTGTTTCAAATTATAGACCAATAGCCCTACTGCCTGTATTTTCTAAAATTTTAGAAGAAGTTTTTTATAAGAGATTGTCTGATTTCCTAAATAAAAATAAGATTCTCTCTCCTTCACAGCATGGCTTCAGGAAAGGCTATTCAACTGAAAGTGCAATATTTGAATTTCTTAATGAAATCTATACTAAACTGGATGCAGGTGAGTTTGTGACAGACATATGTCTTGATTTATCTAAAGCTTTTGACGTCATTGACCATAGTGCCCTACTGCAGAAGCTTGACCAGTTAGGAATTAGAGGTATATCCAATGAGTGGCTCAAGACATACCTATGTGGTCGCAAACAGGTGGTTGAAGTGCAATATACTGACCATAACAAAATCAGCTACTACTATTCAGGATATGAAAATGTGAAATATGGTGTCCCTCAAGGATCAGTATTAGGACCCATTCTGTTTCTCCTCTATGTCAATGATCTTATGTACAACAAGTATTGCCAAACTACCCTCCAATTTGCAGATGATACAAGCTTCCTTATTAGTGGTAAAACAGAAGAAAAACTTAAAGACTCCGCTATCCAAACAATGAATATTGTAGAACAGTGGTTCAGCTACAACAAGCTAATTATAAACAAAGAAAAGACAGTAGCACTGAATTTCTATAATGTAAAAGGAAGACACCACCCAAACATAGAAATAGAACTTAGGGACAGAGGTCTTGAAAGTGTTGACAGCACTACATTTCTGGGACTCTGGCTCCAGAACAACACAAAATGGGCGGTACATATTGAATATTTTCAAAGAAAACTAAGCAAAACCTGTTACATGATACGGATCTTAAAAACTTGTTGCAGCAAAGCCAGCCTGTTAAATGTATACTACTCCTATGTGCATTCTGTAATTAAATATGGCATAATCTTCTGGGGCAATACAACAACAAATATTAAACTTTTCAGGATGCAAAAGAGAATACTAAGAATTATTGAAGGGGTAAACAATACGAAATCGTGCAGACCTATATTCAAAAAACTGTCAGTTCTTCCTCTTCCTTGCATTTTTATCTATGAAACATCAGTTTTCATCAAACAATATATCAATAGACACCCAGATATCTTATTAAAAAATGAAGATATACATGCACACAATACAAGGCAAAAATCTGACCTTCATGTGAAACGGGTGAGAACATCATTGTGCCAAAAAGGCACACTACATACTGGGATAAAGATTTTCAATAATCTACCTAAACATATTAAATCAATAGGTAAACTCTGTGGTTTTAAGGCTGAAGTAAAGGCATATTTAATTGATCATTGCTTTTACAGTCTGACAGAATATATAAAAGCCAAACAACAAAAATAAAGATGCATTATTAATATTCTAATTTGTATGTTGCCTGTAATGTTTGTTGTATTTATGAATCTGTGCTAAATTACTTCAATATCTAGTCCTTAGGATTGCAATACAAACTGTATTTTATCTTGTAAATACCTAACCATGTCCAATATCCTTGTATATATTCTATACATATAGGATTTGAAGGACTAAATAAATAAATAAAAATTGTTTTAGGAGACTTACCAGCCTCCAAATAATTGCTTCAAAAAAGCAGATGTATCTCTGGAAACAAATAATAAAGAAAACTACAATATTCTTCAAAATTATTTTGATAAACTCCTCAATGTTGAGAAGCCTATAGAAAAATTACTCTTCACAAAAATAATACCAAACCCAGATTCATAGCCGCCTTCAATAACAGAGGTACAAGAGATTATCAAAACAACTAAAGAGCAACGGAGCCCCAGGAGGAGATCTGGAAACTCAAAGACCAAACCATCCATGAAATTCTTATGTAAATATGGAATATAAAGAAAATTCCACAGGAATGGAAACGTGTTGATTCACCCATTTCACAAAAAGAGCAACCAGACAGACCCTAATATCTACAGAGGTATCTCATTATTGCTGGTCACTTACAAAATTCTCTCCAAGGCATTACTCAACAGACTAAAACCACAAGCTGATACAAAAATATATGAATACCAAGCAGGCTACAGAAAAGAAGAGCCAATACTGAAAAAGTTTGGAACCTGTGAATGCTTCTTAATTTCAGACAGATGAAAGCACTGTTGTCACATTCATGGACTTGAAGGCCTATGACTCCATAATCTGACAGATTCTCTTTGACACATTAGAAGAATATGGAATAGACAGAAAAACTAGGACACTCATACAACAGACACTTATAAACACCACATCCAAAATAAAATTTGGAGGCAAAATTTCAGATCCATTTGAGATATATACAGTGGTCAGACAAGGAGATGGCCTCTCACTGCTTTTATTCAAAATTGTCTTGGACAAAATTATCAAACAATGGGAAGAAAAAGTAAAAAGAAATAAATTAGGAAGAATGTGTTCAAACAAGATCATCATAAAATGCCTGGCAGAGTGGATTAAACAAGGCATCCTGTGTACAAAGAACAGAAAAACTTCAGAAAGCATACAAAGTGACATGGGCACACTACAATAAAAGACATATTTCAAGACAGGCTAAACTCAGCCACTAGAGTACAGTTGTACTACCAGAAGCAATCTATGCATCAGAAATGACCACAGTCAGAGCATCAGGCAGACAGAAAAAATAGAACGTAAAATCCTCAGAACATTTTTTGGAACAGTACGTAGAAATGGTACAGAGATGAAGAGACAAACCAAAGAATTACATGAACACACACTAAGGTTCATGGACATGATCAGAAAATGCCAACTAACATTCTATGGACACATACAAAGAATGAACAACAACAGACTCCAAAAGAAGATTTTGACGTAGTTAACAGTTCAATAAAAAAAATGGTTTCAAGAAACAGAAGAAGACCTAAAACAAGCAGTGATCAGTATTGAAATGATAAATGAAAGAGACAAATTCAAAAACAAAATTATGAGCACAAAATTTGAAGTGAAAGAAACGAAGAAAACAGGTGAAATATGGACAGAGCAAAGGAAACAGGAACACATGCAAAGAGTGAAGAGGTTTTTGGAAGAGAAAAAGAATATGGAAACAAGAAAAAAAGAATAATCATGTAACATTCAAGTTAATCACTGTCCTGGAAGCAAAAATATATTGTTGGTCAAGAGCATGCAACAAGTCAAAGCCTGTGCACATGATGAGCTGTGTAAAATTCCCCCTCTGTGATCACTTAAAAGTGTATTAGGATGTCATGCACTTAGGTGACAAAAGTGATGGAATAGTGATATGTACATATAATGGTGATAGATCACTTGCATCAGAGAAGCTGTCATTTGAATTCAGCTGATTCATGTGGGAAGGTGTCCAACATGATTGTGGCTGCATGACATGAATTAACAGACTTTGACCACAGAATGGGAGTTGGAGATAGACACATGGGACATTCCATTTCAGAAATCATTAGGGTATTCAGTATTCTGAGATCCACAGTGTCAAGAGTGTGCCAAGAACACCAAATTTCAGGCATTATTTCTCACCACGGACAACACAGTGGCAGATGGCCTTTACTTAATGACCAAGGGCAGTGGTGTTTGTGTCGAGTTGTCAGTGCTGACAGACAACTAACAATGCGTGAAATAAACACAGAAATCAAAGTGGGACATACGATGAACGTATCCATCAGAACAGTGTGATGAAATTTGGCGTTAATGGCCTATATGGCAGCAAGTGACCAACATGAGTGGCTTTGCTAACAGTGTGACATCACCTACAGTGCTCCTCCTGGGCCCATGACCATATCGGTTGGATCGTAGATGACTGGAAAACTGTGGACTGGTCAGATGAGTCCTGATTTTAGTTGGTAACAGCTGACGGTAGGGTTCGAGTGTGGTACAGATACCATAAAGCGATGGACTCAAATTGTCAGCACAGCACTCTACAAGCTGGTTGTTGAACATAATGGTGTGGACTGTGTTTACCTGGTCCAGCTAAACCAACCATCGACTGGAGATGATTGCGACAATGATGAGATTTTTATGAATAATAGTGTGTCATGTCACCAGGCTGCAATTGTTTTCAATTGGCTTGAAGAACATTCTGGACAATTTGAGTGAATGATTCGGCCTCCCTGAATGCCCGAAATGAACCCCATCAAACATTTATGGGGCATAATTGAGGGGTCAGTTTGTGCACAAAATCCTGCACAGCAACACTTTTGGAATTATGGACAGCTATAGAAACAGTGTGGCTCAGTATTTCAGCAGGAGACTTCTGTCAGCTAGATGAGTCCATTCCATGTCGAGTTGTTTCACTACGTTGGGCTAAAGGAGATCTGACACAATATTGGAAGGTATCCCATGACTTTTGTCACCTCATTGAACAGTACAATACAGTAACTGAGATGAGTGTTATGACTAATGTAAATCGTTACACTTAGAAGATAAAATGACAGTGCTTGATAAAGTTGAAGGTGATGATTCCACTCAAGGTCTTTTGCCAGATTTCTGCATTGCTAAGCTGATTTTTTTATGACATTAAGTAATATAAAAATAAAACTTTTTCCTTTTGAGTGTGCATATCGACAACTCAACTCTTCTGTTGTTTCATGAGTAGCCTCCTTTAATCCCAAAATATTGATGGAAAATTAGTAAACAAATAAAGGAAACTTTGCACTTTTTTGCTAAAATAAAACAGAGTAGCCACAAAATAAAAGTGGACCATGAAACCAAAATTTACCATCACTGATGATGTTGTGTATATCCAGTAAAGCAATAATGCTGTGTCAGTGTTCCTGTAAGAGGAATCACACTGCAGGCTGCAGAGAAAGATCTGTAGAAAATTTATGCCAAATGGCTTTCAAGACTAATGTTGGATGGCTGGTCAGATCAAATTGGCATAACATCTTTAACAGAAATGTTTGTGGGAGAAATTTCAGTGCAGATGTTGCAAGTGTTGAACCATTTCATGAAGAATTAAAGACTGTTAGAAAAGAGTGAACTTCGTCTCTGGCACATGTCTACAAAGCAGATGAAAGTAGCTGGTTTTGAAAATCCATCCCTGAAAATACACAGTATCTTCCAGTCATCTATAAAGCTAACAAAAAGGCTTATGTTACCACACAAAACTGAAAACTGACTATGTTATTGATTTTAGGCAATGCTTCTCATCCTCCTGATTTGTCTAGTGACGATGGATTGATTAAGTGAATGTTTTACACTCCAAACACTATTTCACTGACCCAGCACATGGATCAAGAAGCAGTCCTTACTCTTAATCACCTTTATGAATGCAAGTAATTTTATGAGTGTATGGATTTCTTCAACAATGAAACAGAATTTGGTCTCAAGCGAATACAAGATTTATATTTCCAGGGTGCTTGTGGAGCTACAGCCATGGAAGAATGGTGGTTATTTGTGACTGACTGGATAAAGATACAGAAGATTTTGACAACCAGATTCTGACTGAGGATGAAATAATGGACAAGGAGTTTCTAGGAAAGAAGAGGAGGTCAGTGGTATTAGTGAATCTACACATAATAGTCCTGAGTTTAAACTCTCGCGTATAAAGAAATCTTATCAACTTTGTTAATCAAGATTACCAAAAGCATTACCATACACTAAAAGTGAAAAAAGAACAGTGCAAAAAGATCTTGACCACAAATAAGTTCATTAAATGTATTTACAGTTGTGAATGTGGACAACCGTCAGCTATGTAATGTAATGAGGACAATGAAAATTTGTGCTGGACTGTAACTCAAACTCAGATTTCCCACATTTGGAATAACACAGGCACTGCAATATCATACAAATAAGTTCCTTCTTTATGCCATTATCAGCACACATCTGTGGTGAAAATATTACCATGGCATCATTTTCTGCGAATGGTCACCAGAGTGCATTAGTGTTGTTTGTGTTTAGTGCTTTTGCCGGGCTTAGTAGCTTATACAAGTGGCATGAACAGCATCAGCTGTTGAGTGATTTCTGTGAAGGACATGGAGATGCCATGGTAATGTGTGAGACAGCATTATCAGCACCTGTCAGAGTTTGAAAGGGGTCTCATTGTGGGTCTTCACTTGGCTGGCTGATCAAATCGAGCAAGAATGAGATTTTTGAGGCACTCAGATATGACAGTGGTCTGATGTTGGACTGCATGGTAAGACTGGGGTACGATGATAAAGGCAGGAGTTGAATGCATGAAGGCAGATACACTTGTCATCAAGGTTCTTGTCGACCACATCTGACCAGCATAAGGGAGGATCACAATATTGTGCATCCAGCACGTTGTAACCCCTTTACATTTGTTCCTGCCATCGTGGAACAAGTAAATGACTGCCTGCAACATTCTGTATTGTCCTACGCTGTTCATCAAAGACTGACTGCAGCTGTACTAGGAAATTACCATCCACTGAATAGGCTGTCATTAACACCAAAACACAAACAGCTGCATTTGGAGTGGTACTGTGGCTGGAAGATGTTCTTCCAATGTTTTGAAGAGGTGCAGTACTATTACTTCTGGCACCATGGCGTGGGTAGCCATGGGTATGGCTTCAGGTCACGGTTGATAGTGCTTGAGTGAACTCTGACAGTAAAAAGGTATGCCACAGACATCATAAGTCCTCAGTTGTTACCTCTGACATGACAGTATCATGATGCCGTTTTTCAACAGGACAATGCTCATCCACACATGGTATGTCTCTAAATGAACTGCCTGCATGATGTTCAGGAACTTCAGTGACCAGCAAGATCTTGAGATATGAGCCCAATCGCACATGCATGGGACCAGCTTGGACATCAACTCTGATTCAGTGCCAATATGCAGGACAACGAGGACCCATTACCACAGTGGTGAGCCCACTTGCCTCAGGAGAGAATACAGTGGCCTTGTGATACCCTTTCAAGTGAATCAGTATGTACATCCAGACCAGTGGAAGTACAAAGCTGCACTGATAAGTGGCCACATTCTTCCAAGTTTTTTCGTAAATCTGGCTCATTGATATAACATGAAATCCCTTTCTGTGTGCATCACATTTGTTCATTATTGTGAAATCAGTACATTAGCTATTTTAAATTAAATGTACTGTATGGCATTCACATAATATTACAGCGAATCTAATTTTTATTTCACCTATTTACACTGTATGTTATATTCCTAACTATAGCATCAGATAACTATTTTATCAAACATTTCTGTAATTTATACTTTCAATAACTTAGACTAAGATTTGTCCAGATTAGTCATAATTAGTGAGATTTCATTGTATATCAAAGACTGGGGTATGATGATAAAGGCAGGAGTTGAATGCAATGTAGTACATTGCTTGTGCTACTTTCAGCTCAAGTTAATTTCATGACTGGACGGAGCAAGATAGCAGTTATTGTTATAAGATAAGGGAATGATGCATAGAGATCACTTCAGTCATTACAGAGCAGCACATCACACAACAGCACGAAATTACTGAACCTTAAAGTGTAGAAACCAAATGCAATGAAAACCTGCAAGAGGACAAAGAAAGTATTAATCCCAATGCTGAATTATTATCAGAAACCATAAAATTACAACTAGTGATGTAGCATATAAACAGGAATCAGTAAATGGGGTAGAATGGTCCAAATTTTTTTGAGTGTACATGTTGATGACGGCTTGTGCTGGAAGAAGCGTATTATTGTGCTGCTCAGACAATTAAGTTGAAATACTTTTGCTCTTCATATAATTACTAGTCCTGGAAACAAACGAATCAACCTCTGAACATACTTTCACATTTCCTCTCAATTATTGTACAAAAGCAAGCAGTGAGAGTAATATATGGTGTTTGGCCACAACTGTCTTGTAGGTATCTTTAAATTTTTGATCATTTGCCCAATTAAATAAAATGTCTGAGCAGTGGCAGGGCAAGTTATATGTCTAACCTAAACTAATTTCTTCTGGAGAACTCTTCATATTCCACAGATGAATTTTAGTTTAAAAACTGGTAACATGTAAAAAAAAAAAAAAAAAAAAAAAAAAAAGTGGGGGGGGGGGGGGGGGGGAGAGAGAAATATAATTTTTAAGTGGAATGGCAGAGTAGGGTTGAAAAGTAATATGTTCATTAAAGTTATAACAAATTCTGTATACATATACTATAAACTGACTAGTTCTACATAATTTTGATCAAAAAATATTCAACTATCTATGGAACATGTAACTAACAAACTAAATCAGGATGTGTAGAATAATGGCAGCCATTCATTGACTTTGAATTTAAAGCCAGTGGCAGTAATAGGACACCTGCAGAAATCATTTTATGAAATTACAAGATACTTTATAAGATGCAGTTTAATATGAATATTTGTTAATGGAAGTTAATGACACTAGAGGGGAAAAGCATTAAGTTAGCTCAGTTTAAGAACTATCAGGAAATTTATTCTTGAATGGAAGACATGAAAAATTGCAGTTAATACCAAAATCAACGAATATACATTTTTAAATGAAATTGCAACAAATGAGATGTTATAATTTTGCTGTTCATGTTTTTTCCTTCAGAGTTATTCCACAGATGTTGATATTTATTTCTATGGAAATCAAATGCTCCAGTTGCTAATTATGTTGCAGTTTTATTCACACAACCAACTGTAACTCAGCTATCAGTAACTTTCAAGTATGTTAAGTACTTAGGCAGAGGACAGCTCAGTCATAATAATATGTGTTATATGATTGAGTGTGAAGAAAACTACAACATAATTAGCAAACAGGGCATTTGATTTCTAAGAATTTATAATTCACCTTATCCCTGTCCAAAACTTTACAATATTTGAAGAACTTGGAGTGTTTTGCAGGATATTATCCTATTTATAAGATGTTGGATACAGAGATCATCAAAGCAAGTGGCTTATAGCTTGTTGTTGCCACCAATCACATTTCACATTACCTGCACAGTGGCTCCATTGTCTCATTTTCTCCTTGGCACTTCCCTACCTTGGCAGTATCCTACTTAGCATCTACTATTCCAGGCAACTTCCATTGTATCCAAGGGCGGGTGTCTGGCTCAGTCAAGCACCTGCAGAGAAGAAATATAAAAATAACAGTAATAGAAGTAATAATTTTTATTTGATCTGCAGACAGTGGGTTTTGTATCCATCAGGTCAATTTCAAATGTTGCCTTACAATTTTGTTTTGCATTACTATAAGGGTAACCTACGCCGTAGTAAGTTTTTTGTTCTTTAAATGCATTTTTATGATTAACGTCTCTTAAGCTGTACCACATTTTGTGTACAATAAAGATTCCTGTCACTTCCATAACTCCACCCAGTAAGCTTTTCAAATGAGAGCAGGATGTTTCTCAAAGAAGAAGAAGGAAGAAGAGAACGATATCAGCATGCAACCACTATCACATTTCACTTGCAGCCTGTTCCCACTAGTAGAAACTTCATTATGCACAGAGGTTGGTGCTGTTATGTGCTGAGTAACATTTGATGGAGTAGTTCCAGTTCATTTGTTGGAGTAGTTCTCACTCAGCCTGTATCAGAGTACAGAAGATGTTGAGAGTAGCAGCTACATGACACGTCTAGTATGACATGAGCTGGAAAGGCATATTCTGTACCAAAAACATTTGTTTTCTTTCACACATGGTGGTTCTTGTAACTACGAACTCTGTAAAGAGACAATAACAGTTGTCTTCAGTCTTACATTGCTAGGTTTCTGACCAGCTTACATATAAATCATACTGTACTTTTCTTGTTCCATAGATGGAAGGCACAGACATGATGTTAGCTGGCTCTTGCTACAATAGATGTGTAAGGAGATTTGTTAGATTTATCTACATTCACTGATAAGCCAAAACATTATGACCACTGCCCACTGTGGCTTTGGAAGCCACCTCTTGGCATTGCGGGCACTTGGTGCAGTAGCAATAGTATGTGAGCAGAGAAGACACAGATGGGAGATCATCCTACATAAGATATTGCTACAAATGGAGTAATCCACTGAGTGAAGTATACTTAACAGAAAATCTAGGTAAAGGATGGGAATCATTCTGCAAAAGATTAGGCCATTACATAGATGTTGCATGTCCATTGGATGTAGAGAAATAAATAAGAAGAAGAATAAAAATTGGGTCACAGTAGAGGTAAAAAGGAAGATGTGAAAAGCATGTATGAAAATTGTCAGTTAAGCAAACCTGAGAAAATAGGGTAGCATAATCGTCGCTAGGCAATGAAAACCTCGTAACTCAAATTGGTCAAATTTTACAGGAAAAACAAAAAACTAATTATAGAAATCACATGAGGACCTGATTAGTTAAATGTAGTGGTTTCTGCTACACCATATGGATCCGGTCATTGGTACATAAGACTTTATTATGCACTTCAAATTGTCTGCTGGTTTTTGGAGTTACGAGGTTTTCACAGTTATTTTTTTGGTAGTGATGGAGATAAGAGGCATGTAACGACTGCACGGTTAAGAATTGAAATGAATTTGTTTTAAAAAAAACTTACTTAAATTTTACATTATTTGTGTATTATGAAACGTCTGTAACGATACATTGTTACAGATATAAAGTGAAATGAATAATTTCACTTTGATCAAAATATTGGAATCTGGATGTCAATAAATTGCAGTGTTTAAAAAACATAGAAACAATGTTGTTAGCTTTAATTAACCTTTTCTTACTGTAAACATTTGTGCAGTTTATTAACATTTATTATTGTTACTATTGCTGCTACACTGACAGTCATAGGTGGCTGTAAACAAGTTTAATTTCGGCTGCATTTTTTTATGCACGGACATGTTCTCTCATTACAAATGTGTCATAAAATGAATGCACGTCCTTAGGAAGGACCAGCTTTAGTTGTTGCAAATGCGTTACTTTTTTGCGCTGATCTTTAGTGGTGAACTGTAGAGAGGGGGCACTGTAAGTGAGCTGGGTATGTTTGACATCCTTCTTGGAAGTGGTTCCCATGTATCGCTGAATTTCAATTTATATTCCATTTTTCCGGAGGGATCATACTTCAGACACCGGATATCAGTCACTGTTGGATCCCCAATTTTGGATCCTGGCCGAATAGATGAATACAACGAGAGTTTATCATAGGACTTGAACACCGTGTGGTCCAAATAATTGACAACATAAGGTCTAGGACTTTGTCTTGCGGTAGCACAAACTTCTACATAGCCAGCAGGAGTATAAATGTGTCTGTTTTTTAACTTCCTTTCTATGGTCGAGTGCATAGAATCACACTCCATTTGAGTGTCACCTTTCTCCAGAAATTTTTGCACTATTGTAATGCCTTTCTGATTGGCGAGATAAGCCAGTGCATTACTCATGACTGAGTTTCGATTCTGGTACGTGCATCCGTCCTATGATAAGCACAAAGTATTCAGAAACATAGTCTTGCAGACAGTTTTTCTCTGTCCTTCTACTACAAAATTGTAATATAGTGTGTTAGAACGGTGAGATTTATTAGATTCTGAATTATTTCTGCGTCTTTTAACTGGAACGTAGTAGACATGGCTTCTAACAAAAATTTTTCTTTCACCCCAAGACATATCCTGCCAGAAATGATTAAATATTCGCTGTCTCTGCTCTTCTGTAATATCCTTGCAATTCCTGTTCCGATTTAAGGAAGAATGTTTACAAGTACATCGTGGTTTCATTTCCCTCCTGCTCCTGCTCATTGTTGGTCTCGTTTTGCCAAACTCATCTTTTTGCATTCCTAAATAATCCTGTCCCCTCATACGTTTTTCTTTCTGCAAACTTTGAAGTGATTGATTGCTTTTCCTTTTACAGCGCTGCTTAGTACTCTTCACTCCCACATCAACTTCGTCATCGTCGTCTTCCTTGCTCTTGTTACTGCCATGGTCATTTTTGTTTTTATCTGGATCGTACGCATCACTACTGCCACTGGAGATATCATCCTCGCTGCTGTGTTCGAAAAGACTTTCAAACTCAGAAGTGGAATTCGCCTCTGTATTGGCTTCTTTTTCCGCATTATCTGTAGTGTAAACCATAACGTCATCAATAATATTTAAATAATTTAATCACCCCAACTTCCAAACAAGGATCTTACTTCCAGTTACAACAATATAAACTACGGTTTACCATCATTTTGTGGGTCTACCCTTTCTTTTGGTGTAGGACAAGGAGGAACCTGACTAGAATCGTCTTCCGGTGATTTTATACTATATGATGCGTTGTCGGCTTGTTTCACAAGGTGAAGAGTGAATTTACTCTTTTTACCCATAGCTGAAAACAAAGTAGTTACTGTAGAATGTATAGGATTCTGTTCAGTTCTAAAATTAGAACCTCCTATGTACCGAGCGCAGTCTGCTTTACGCGCGATGAAAAACTCGTAAGTCAACATTGTATTTAACGAGGTCATTATTAATTCTGTACATTAAAATACAATACATAAATACCTAGAAATACTAACACGTACCTGTAGCAATAAAGCAGTGTTGGGTCTGTCAGTCAAAAACGTTACTATCACGTCAAAAAACGTTTAAATCTCGGAGTATGTGTTCGCCCTGCACACTAACAATGGCGATTATCGGAGATAAGAGGTTTACAGCACAAACTACATATCGCTGGAGATGTGAGGTTTTCATTATTGCCGCTAGATGGCAACACCGTTCAACTCGAAGATGGAAGGTTTCAGCAGCCTATGTGGCATAATTTTCTACTTTTTATAATGCAGTTACGTGGATTTCATTGTCAGATGGAGTTACGAGGTTTTCATTGCCTAGCGACGATATAGGGAAAAGAAGAAACCATACACCACAGTGATAAAAGAGACTAAATCGACATATTATGAAAACAAGATAGCAACCTCAACAAATATCACTAAGACCATATGGTCTCTCATAAATGAAACAGGTAAGGTGTAGGTGAGGAAAACACTGATAATGTAACACTTGAGGTAAATGGGAGGGAACTCAGGGATGCATAAAATGTCAGCAGTGCTTTAAACAAACATTATATTGAAGTTGTGGACAAATTAATAACTCAAATAATACTCCCAAAATAAACACAATAAACATTCCACATGAAACAAAATGCTTATTCCTGACCCCAACTAATGAAAGAGAAATTGTAAAAATAATACATAGTCTAAAAACAAAAACACAAAGGGACTAGATGGTATATCCTCTAAACTAATTAAATGCTGTTTACAATGGGTAGTAAAGCCATAGCCTGTCTGATACATTTATCTATAGAAAAAGGAATATTACCAATGTGCATGAAAAAGGATAAAGTAATCCCTATATATAAAGGAGGCTGCAAAAAAAGACCCAGGAAATTACAGACTTATAACTATTACATCTGTACTCTCTAAAATAATAGAACCCATAATAAAAGACAGAAAATTAAATTTTATACAAACATACAATATTCTCAATGATGAACAACATGGATTCAGAAAGGGCAAATCTACCAAAACAGCAATAGCAGAATTCGTAACGCTTGTAACTAAAGCACTTGATGAACAGAAGAAAGTCTGTGGTATGTTACTGGACCTATCGAAAGCATTTGATTGTATACGTCATGACATTCTATTAGAAAAGCTTCACTGTTATGTTATCAGGGGGAAAGAATAGACATTATTAAGTCACTCTTGGAAAATAGGAAGCAGTGTGTAGAAATAAAGAAAAAACTGGAAAATAATATTACAAGTGTCTTTTCAAATTTTGAAATTGTGAAATATGGACCTCCTCAAGGATCTGCCCTTGGTCCACTACTTTTCATTTTATATGTCAATGGTATGAACCAATCAGTATCTGATAGTGTAGTCAAGTATGCAGATGGCAGTTCATTTGTTGTTACCAATTCTACAACAGATGACCTGCATGAGAAGGCTTTGCTAAATATGAAAAATGGAAACAATTATTTCAGGGAAAACAATTTCTTTATAAATGGAAACAAAACAACATATATGCAGATACTGTACATGCAAACAAAAAACACACTTTGGACAACATCATAGTCAGGCTAGGAGACCTAGAACTAAAGGAGACAGACAGCTATAAATTTCTAGGTGTAACAATGGATAGGTATGTGGCATGGAGAATCACATAAATAACATGTGCAGCAAAATAGGTTCAAGCATATTTCTGACGAGAAAAATGTCAAAGTCAATAAACATACACACTCTACAAACAATGTGCTATGGACTAGTCCATTCACACCTTTCATATGGCACCCTGGCTTGTGAAAATTCTGTAAATGTGCACACACAAAGGGTATTAAGATTACAAAAAAGAGCCATATGATGCATTGCAAAAATATCACCTAGAGAATCCTGCAGACATAGATCCAGGGAGCTAAAAATTAAAAAAAAAACTAATTGCACTGCATTGGTAAATGAAAAATATCATGATGATAACCCAAGAATAAAAAATAACTATCATATTGAAGGAAGTAGGCTAAAATTAACAGCCAAAGAACCTGTAAATGCTGAGCGCATACTGTACAACAGTTTATCACAATTTATAAAGATGATAGAAAGTATGTCTCTTTTTAAAAGAAAATTAAAAATACATCTTATCAATATTTGCCCTTACAGTGTTAAAGAATATCTTGAAATAAAAAATTAAATAGTGTGTCAGTATCATTTTTTATAATTTATTTTAATGACATTTTCTGTGAAAATTCTATAAAATGTATATGTATATATGTACTATCTTTTTGCGACTAGCTGTGTATATGGGAGATTTATGTAAACATCAAGTGTCCAAAATCGTTGTAAGAAATGATCCTTGGACAAATAAGGAATAAAGAATAAATAAGGAATAAGTGACTGTGATGGAGGGCAGATTATTGTTATGCAAAGCCTGTGAACAAATACCTGGAAAATGGCAAAGCTGGTTGAATATTCACATGCTACTGTTGTGATCATCTACAGAAATAAGTAGAAGAACAGTGAAACTAACACTAGGTGCTAAATGGTTGGAAGTCCATGACTCTTCACAGAACATGGCATTCAGAGGCTTGTCTGCTCTGTAAATTGGGATAGACGGTGATCTATGCCATCTCTGCGAAAAGAACACAATGCTGGTGCCCGTACAAGTGTTTTGGAGTACAGCGTTCATCATGTACTGTTGAACATGAGGCTTCACAGCAGACCACCCCTATGCGTTCACATGTTGATCCAATGATATCATTAATTATGATTGCAGTGGACATGGGACCATCAGGATTTGATTGTTGATCGATGGAAACTTGTCAGTTCTTTGGGTGAATCATACTTTTGATACACTAGGTCAACGGTTGTCTCCACAAACACCCTCATCGAGGTGAATAGAAGTTCAAAATATGCAGTGCACCACAGTTACAGGCTAGTGGGAGAGGTATTATGCTAGGGGAGATGTTCTCCTGCACTTGCATGGGACCTGTGGTAGTAATCAAAGATATTCTGACAGCTGCAAACCACCTGCATCTCTTCATGCTTTGATGTCTTCCCTGATGGCGATGTCATTTTTCAGCAGCACAATTGTCCATGACTTGGAGCCATAACTGTGTTACAGTGATTTGAGGAACATTATAGTGAACTCACGTTGATGTCTCAATGACCAAATTCATCTGGTGTAAGTCTTGTGGAACGCATCTGGGTTGCTATCAGGTGCCATCACCACATACGCAAATCAGCTGCCCAATATTTACATGACTTACATATAATGTCACATACCTCCACAAACCTACCTACAAACTGATACACAGAATCAGTGATGTATTTCATTCTAGAGATGGACGACCAAGCTATTAAACAGGTGGTCATAATGTTTTGGTTCATCAGCATATATTAATAACTTTTGCTGTGTACAGCAAGTGTTAGGAGTGGTTGTTGAATAAATTACAGGGAATCAATGTTACAACATTTCTCTGAAATACTTCATTTTTTTGTACTTCGCAGCAACTGCACTTTTAAGATAACTTACTTGGTCGTAGGTTATTTTTCCTTGTCAGCATCTTTAGACACCTAGTCTATAGACGAAAACTGCTAAGACTGTTTTGAGAAGATCAGTTTTAAGTTCACCTATTGGCATATTTATTGTAATTAGAATCCACTGGAGCAATGACCAGTCTTTTTAAACAGTCTTTCATCTATTTATCAGTTTGTTGTTTGTCATTGAGTCTAGCAAGCAAATGATCCTACTCACTGAAATTAGACAGTAGTATCCAGTGGTAGCTTTGGAATAAGTTCATTGCTAACATCCCTTCTCATATTACCTTCACATAACACTGATTAATTGTTCACTGAGTTCACAGTAACAAACTCTGTACAAATTTTCGCCTGTGCCAATGAAAGGATGACATCAAAGCAGTTCAGAGGTGTGGGTAGATTTGATATCGGTAGATTCGATCAATTTAGAGAATCGGCATTTGAAGCTGACTGCAGATGATCCTACTGCCGTCAACATTGATTTCGCGCAATCGCCACGAAGATAAGACAAATTAGGGCTCGTATAAAGGCATGTAGATAGTCGTTTTTCGCTCGTTCTGTTTGCGAGTGGATCAAGGTAGGAAGTGACTGGTAGTGGTACCATGTAGTTTCCGCGGTGCACAATATGGTGGCTTGCGGGTTATGTACTTTCCCTTACTAATTACGCAAGTGGAATAATACTGGAACAAAGTACTCCTCGCCAGCATCTGTGCTATAAGGATGGAGCGGAGGGCAACTCACCTAAGTTTCCTGGAGAATGGGGAATGTAAATGACAAAATAGTTTTGAGATTTCACGACAAATGGCTCCGGGTGTAGGCCTAGTTCCTACTGATCAGTATCGATTACTTGAATCGATACGTCACTCTGTCCGTTTTACGAAGACTTTTTTTTTTTTCTATGGGTGTGCATTGTGTGCAGCTATCTTTCCTCCGCTCCTCCCCTCCCTCCTTGCCACTCGCTACTTACGCCCTTGCTTTGCCACGCGCTGTGCAGTTGTTTGATGATTATACAGGGTGAACCGAACCCCACCGGCAAAATTTCAGACGTTGATCAGCGATATTTTCTGAATATTTTGATATAAGGGACCTGTGATCTCTGGTGGCTCTTTACAAAGGAATAAAATAATTGTGACTTATTCGGTTTGTTATCCCCATGAACAGTGGATATTGCCGAGGTGTGTGGCTTGTGTCTCTGAGCTATACGTATATAGGGGATAGGAAAATACTATGAACACCTGTATTTACTTGGGAATGGTTTATTAGTAAGGGGTTGGACCCCTATTTGTCTGCCGGTCGGTGTGGCCGTGCGGTTCTAGGCGCTCAAGTCTGGAACCGCGTGACCGCTACGGTCGCAGGTTCGAATCCTGCCTCGGGCATGGATGTGTGTGATGTCCTTAGGTTAGTTAGGTTTAAGTAGTTCTAAGTTCTAGGGAACTGATGACCACAGATGTTAAGTCTCATAGTGCTCAGAGCCATTTGAACCATTTGAACCCTATTTGTCTGTAATACAGTTGCGATTCTTCTTGGAATACTGACATATAATGACTGTATAGTGTCCAGTAGAATATTATGCCATTCTTCGATCTGAACTTCTTCTAACACCTGTAGTGACGAGGGGGCGGAAATCTGCTACGGAGTCTGCACTCCAATACCGCCCACACGGGTTCAATAATGTTCCAGTCAGGAGACAGTGCTGGTCAGAGAAGACGCTGCAGTTCAGTTGCGTGCGCCTCATACCACGATTGTACTGTCCCGCCTCTCTGAATGGGTGCATTATGGTCCTGAAATATGGCATCATTGTTGGGGAATAACATTTGAATCATGTGGTGCGCTGTTCGCCTAAAATGTTCACATAATCGTTGGATGTAACACGGCCTTTGAGAGTAATGATGGTACCAGCAGAATACCATGATATGGCTGCCCACATCGACACGCGTCCACCCCCATGCTTGACCGTTGGAATCAAGCAAACAGGATTGCAGGCGTCTTTTGGCGTTCTCCAGACATAAACACGATGTTGGAAATAAGGAAAATTTTGACTCGTCAGACCATACGACGTGTTTCCATTGATCCCAACACCATGTTTTACGCCGGCCGAAGTGGCCGTGCGGTTAAAGGCGCTGCAGCCTGGAACCGCAAGACCGCTACGGTCGCAGGTTCGAATCCTGCCTCGGGCATGGGTGTTTGTGATGTCCTTAGGTTAGTTATGTTTAACTAGTTCTAAGTTCTAGGGGACTAATGACCTCAGCAGTTGAGTCCCATAGTGCTCAGAGCCATTTGAACCATGTTTTACGCTTCTTTGCGCTGGTTGTCGTCACTGATGGTTGTTTCGGTATAGCACCTCGTCCATGAATATTCACTTTATGAAGTTCTCGACAGACAGTGTCGATATATACGGGGTCTCGAAGATGGCTGTTGAGCTCAGCAGTCACTTTAGCCGCCGTAGTTTTGTGTTGTTTTGACACAATTCGTGTTAGCGATTTCTGCCATTTAGTTTTGATTTACGGCCATTGTTTCGTTTACACGATGATGTCTTTCACTGTCTTGTGTAGGCTGTCACGACTGTTGAAACAGTTGCTCTTGGCTGTCTTGGTTGCTGATGCTCCAGCTAATCGCCCCCCCCCCCCCCCCCATAATCTCTCCTCCATTGCATGTCGAACTCGGCCTCTGAATGCAAATACAAAGTGTGCATGACTCGTAAACAACCTGCCACGTGCCTTACCTGCGGTGTTGACCCTCAAACACAACCATCTCATTACTACCACTGTTCACATTATTTTTCCTATCCCCTGTAGCTGAACAGGAGGTGTGATCACAAGGAAGGAGTATCTATGGAGAGACCGGACTAACTGGTGGTTTCTGAAGAGGGGCAGCAGCTTTTCAGAAATTGCAGGGGCAGCAGTCTGGAGGATTGACTAATTTGGGCTTGCAACATTAGCCAATATTGCCCTGCTGTGCTGGTACTACAAACGGCTGAAAGCAACGGGAAACTACAGCTGTTATTTTTCCAGTAGGTATACAGCTCTATTGTACGGCTTTGATATAATATTCTGGAGATAAAATAGCCCCACACTCTAATGTTCGGGAGAGGACTATTTAGGAGGATGTCGTCATCAGGAAAAACATCCTGCTGGTAGGAGGAAGGAAAGTTAGATCCTTTAATTGGCTCAAGATACTGAAAGAATGTATGATGACACAAAAGGAATTATTCGGATAATTAGGGGAGACGAAAATTTAATTGTCACAGGTGACTGTAATTCTGTTGTTTGAAAAGGAAGAGAAGGAAAAATAGTAAGAGAACATGGACTAGGGAAGGACTGAAAGACGAAGCTGCCTGTTAGAATTTTTCACAGAGTATAATTTAAACATCGCTAACACTTGGTTTATGAATCATGAATGAACAGATCTGGGGACACTGCAATATTTTGGGCTTATTATATAGTGATAAAATAGAGATTTTTAAACCAGATTTTAAACTGTAGCACCTTTCTATGGGCAGATGTGAACTCGCTTCATAATTAGTAGTTTGTGAACAGAAAATTATAACTGCTGAAATTACGAAAAAGTAGGAAATAACGGAGATGAGACCAAAATAAGTTGAATGAACCAGGTTGTCGAGAGTCTCAGATGAAGCTTTATGCAATGTTGGACTGAAACAGGAGAAAGGAATACAACAGAAGACGAATGGCTAGCTTTGAGAGATGAAACAGGGAAGACAACAGACAGTCAACAGTTCCACACAGATATCTCTGGATAACACAGCAGATACGCAAAATAAATGATGAAAGGAGCAAATATAAAAATGAGGCAAATCAAGTAGACAAAGAGAATACAGACATCTAACAAACGAGATTAACAGGAGTTCGGGCTGGCAAAGCAGGAATGCCTGGATGATAAATGCAAAGCTGTAGAATTCTGCACGACTATACGAAAGAAGTATGCTGGCTTAAGCAAAATTAAAGAGATTTTTGGAGAAAAGATAAGAAACGGTATGAGAATCGGGAGTTAAATTGAAAGCCAATACTAAGCAGAAAGTGAAATTTGAAAGATGGATGGAATATATAGAGTTTCTTTATAAGAGAAACAAATTTGAGAAGAATATTATAGAAATAGACGAGGAAGCAGGTGATGCTGAGAGGGGAGATACAATACTGCGAGAGGAATGTGAGGGAGCTCTGAAAGACGTAAGTCGAAACAGAGTCCCTTGATTAGATGATTTTCCGTCAGCGCTATTGAGATCTTTGTGAGAACCAGCCATGACTAAATTATTCCACTTGATGTGCAGAATACAAGAGACAGGCGAAACAGCCTCTGGTTGCAGGAAGAATATAGTAATTCCATTCCCGAAGACGGCAGTTGCTAACAGGTGTGAATACTACCAGTCATCAGTTTAATAAATCGTAGTTGCAAAATATTGATGCGAATTACTTACAGCAGTGTGGAAAAACTACTTGTAGGCGACCTCATGGAGGATCAGTTTGGGTTTCGGAGAAATGTAGGAACTCGTGAGGCAAATACTGACGCTGCGACTTCTCATAGAAGAAGGAAAGATAAACTTACGCTAATAGAATTTGTAGACTTAAGAGAAAGCGTTTGACATTGTTAACTGGAATACTCTCTTTGAAATTGTGAAGGCATCAGGGATAAAACACAGGAAGCGGAAGGATATATTCAACTTGTACAGAAACAGTCATATTAGTTGAGGGGCATGAAACGGAAGCCATAGTTGAGAAGGGAGTGAGACAAGGTTGAAGCTCATCCTCAAAGTTATTCAACCTATACAGTAATCAAGCTGTGGAAGAAACCAAGGAGAAATTTGGAAAGGGAATGAATGTTAGGGAGAAGAAATAAAAATTTGGAAGTTGACAGTGACATTGTAATTCTATTAGGGGCAGCAAAGGACTTCGAAGAGCAGTTGGTCAGAATCGACAGTGTCATGAAAAGAGGCTATAACATGAACAACAAAAAAGTACAACAAGGATAATGGACTGCAGTCGAATGAAATCGACCGATGCTGAGGGAATTAGATTAGAAAATGAGAAACTAAAAGTGGTGGAAAAGTTTTGTCATTGGGACAGAAAAATAAATGATGATGACAGAACTAGGCGGGATACAAAATATGGACGCAACCGAAAAAGTCCGCCTCCGTAGTTGAATGGTCAGCGCAGTTTACAGCCATGCGGGCGACCCGGGTTCAATTCCTGCTATTGGCAGGTAATCTTCTTTGCTGTGAGGCTTTGAGGCCTGGTAAGGGGTCCACTCAACCTCGTTAGAACAGCTGAGGAGTCACTCGACCAATCAGTGGCACTTCCAATGTCAAGAAAGCTGACAACGACCGGGAGAGCCCCTCCATACCCCAACCCATGACGCCAATGACACAGGATGACACGGCGGTCGGTCGGGCCCAGTCGTTCTGTTTAGCACCAGAACGCGAAACTTTTTATTTTAATACCAAGAAAGACATTTCTGAAAAAGAGGAATTTGTTAACATCTAATATCAAGCTAAGTGTTAGGAAGTCCTTTCTGGCGGTATCTGTTTGGATTCTAGCCTTGCATGGGAGTGAAACATGGGCAATAAGCAATTCAGACAAGAAGAGAGTAGAACCTTTTTAGCTGTGGGTCGAAGAATGCTGAAGATCTGATGGGAAGCTCGAATTTCAAACGAGAATGTATTGAATCGAATTGGCGAGAAAAGATATTTGTCGCTGTAACTGAGTGAAAGCAGGGACTGGTTAATATGAAGGAACTGTCAGTTTGGTAATGGAAGAACGTGTGGGTGGCAAAAATTGTGGAGGGAAACCAAGGCTTGACTACGGTAAGAAGGTTCAAATGGATGTAGGCTGCGGTAGTTACGCACAGATAAAGAGGCTTTCACAAGATGAATCAGCATGAAGAGCTGCACAAACCAGTCTTCGGACTGAAGACCGTAGGCAGAATACCCCAGTTACCTACGTTTCTGTGCAAATTCCTTCACAATAGTGAAACAGCCTGTGACATACTATAACCAAAACGTACGACACAAAAAGCGGAGTAATGCAAGAACCCTCAGACATACGCAAATGTAGAGCGATGTGGTTGCCGTCGTTGCGGAAACAATTCAACATAGCGTCGTTTGCCTCTCTTTCATTGAGTCCCGTGAAACCACACGCGAAGTGCATGTAGGCCAACTCTCGTTCAGTAAACACTAGCCCTTGCATCATCGTTGTTATTGTACAATTAAGACGGCCGGAGAAAGAAACTCGAGACAAGCCGTCCAGTAGTGACACACACACACACACACACACACACACACACACACACATACACACAGCAATAAAAATACAAAGATAAATGACAGTAAGAGATCAATCGATGAGCAATTAATCTGCAATGAGCCACTGGGGACCACAGGCTCTGTATACCAAAACACTCGGAAAATATCGCTGGACAAGCTCCGAAATTTTGTCGTTTGAGGTTAGGTTTATCTTGTAGATGCAGATATGGAGCCGAGTGTTTCATCAGCAAGCATAACGCCCTCCTCCACTAAGCGTAATGTGTGCTTACCACTTAACAATTACTTGTACAGGTGTGTCCATCTTCACATGATCCTTTCATTTTTCTACAACGATCAACAAGAAGGCTCAGCCGCTGTTTCAGTGGAGTCACCCTGGTAAGCCATCGTTTGGATTGTTCGCTAAATTTTCCTTTTTGTGCTGTTGACAAATCTCGAGAGCCTCTACAGGCAGTGTGTAAGGCATGGCAGCTGCTAGATGCTGTTGTTGCCTTGTCACTGCGATTCCCCGCTGCTGCGTCATCATTTCCCTGTCGAGGCAGTTGTCAGTGGCAGCACTTCGTCCGCGGAAAAGAAAGCGTGAAACGTTTTTATTACTCAGACTGCCGTCTCCTGTCTGCCAGAAGTTATCTCGATTACGGACGATCGCTGATGGCGTTCAATCTGTAGACTGAACAAGCTGTGAAGGAAACCAAGGACGCAATTGGAAAGGGAATTAATCTTCAGGCAGAAGAAAAAAAGACTTTGAGGTATGCCAATGATGTTGTAACTCTTATCAGAGTCGACAAATGATTTAGAACATCAGCTGAACGAATGGACAGTATCTTGAAAAGAAGTTGTAAAGAAGAACATCAACAAAAGCAGAACTAGGATAATGGAATGCAGTCGAATTAAATCACTTGATGCTGAATTGGGCGAGGAAATGAGACTCTAATCAACAAAACAACTAACGATGGCCCAAGTACAAATGATGTATATCCAAGGGAGGCGGAGGAGGGAACAGTCATGACATCATCTCACGCCCCCCATGCCCCCCCCTCAACAAAAAAAAAATATGTTGCCCAAGAAGCGTTTATATTTTTCCGTATACACTGCCTAACAAAAAAAGTGAAACATCCAAAAGACATAGCCAGATGTCAATATAACTTCATACGTGTACACACCATTGGCGAGCAAGTAAATGATTAGAGTTACAATTCTGTGTGACTGGTAGAATGGCCACCAGGGTGATTTAGTGTTGTTGTTGTTTAGTCTTGTTACCAGGCCTCGTATGGTATATAACGGGCGGAAACAGCATCATATGTTGAGTGATCACTGGGAAGAACGTGGAATGCTGCGTACTCAAGTGAGGCAGGGTTATCAGCAACTGAGCAACTGACAAGGATTTGAAAGAGTCCTCGTTACGGGTCTCCATTTGGCTGGTTGGTCGGATCGTCCAATATCCAGATTTCTGGAGCATTCAGATTTGACAGTAGCCTGATGCTGCCCTACATGGGTGAGGACAGGCATACTAGCCGACAAGGTTGCAGTCAACCACCTCTGACTGTCACAGGGGACGATCGCCGTATTGTGAAAGAAGCGGATCGTACCCTTTCACGTCAGTGTCTGCTGTACGAGAACAAGTAATGGATTCTCTGCAACATTCTGTGTCATCTTGCACCATTCGTCGGAGACTACAGCATTCGGGCCAAGGAATTACCATTCCATGCGTAGGCTGCTGCTACACCACATTACCACCAGCTGCATTTGGAATGGTGCCATGACTGAGAAACATCGACCGCTGATGAATGACACTGCACTGTGTTTAGTGATATCACTAAACCACAGTTCTGCACTACCCTGGACGACCATCGGTGGTGCATGTGGCAGGCGACTTGGGAGAGGCTCCAGTCTTGCAGTGTTTTGAAGGTGACAACAGATGGGCGTGGACCGCTCCTGATGACTTCTAACTGTCGTTGACAGCAAAACTGAGACTTAGAGTCTAAATTAGTCTGTGTTACAGGCGCAGGGTGTTCATTTTAAGCAGAGACATTGAAATATCTTGAAAACTAAACATCTGATCAAAACACGTTATGATTCCCATTTGTTTGTCTCAGATGGGGAAACCTGACGATACCACATTCGACTCGCCCACGCCACCGCGTGCATGGCGGAGGACAACTTCGAAATCTTCAATTTTTTATTGCAGATTACGATTTCACAGCAAAATCTACATGAATTTTGTCGGAAGCAGTTTCTTCGTTTCGCGCAGGTGGTGCTGTAACTGGAGGAATAGAAATGGGTACACAATTTTAGTGAGCGACATGCTACTCAATGGCTCTTGAATATCCAATATCACTTGGGACCCCACCTGCATGCTGCGAGGTTAGGACAGGCCAGTATTTCATAACTTCTCATTGGAAAACCCATTCGCAGCGTTCAATTCCTCCGACATATCGAAAAGGGGACTACTCGACGCACCACCGTGGCCGTGTTGTAAACTGTGACGTATCACAACAGGCACGTATCATGCAGATGTAGAACAGACAGCGGCTCTATTCATTACAATACTTGTGCAGTGTTTATTGCCTGCACACCTGCCTATCATTTGGAGGACAGACGTGCAAATGGACTATAAATGTTGCAGCCACAGAAGAAAAACGTGAAATGATCCTCATTTATAGAGAATGCAGGAGAAATACTGAGGCTGCTGTTGCCTTGTATGCCGAGCTTTTTCCAGAGGAAGCCCACTCTCGTTCGGTCTTTTACAAGGCTGTAAATGCATTTATGTCTGATGGCAGTGTACAGATCGGCAAAAGGAAACGAAGCAAAAATGTTACAGGAGAAGCTAATAAAACAGCTGTAGTAGCGGCAGTGCACCACAGTCCATGGATACGCGACCGGCAATTACCCAGCGATTCCAGTATGTCCGTAGGTAGTGTCGTCACAATACTGTATCGTCATAAGTATCATCCATACCATGTGTCAATGCTTAAGAACTTCATGGCGCCGATTTCTATAATCGGGTAGTGTTTTGTGATTGGGAACGTCGGTAAACGCAAACGACCCCACGTTCTTCGGGGAGATTCTATTTTCCAGTGAGTATACTGGTAGCTTTAAACGGTACAACATGCATTACTGGAGTCTACACAGTCCTCACTGGTTACGGAAAGTTGAGCATCAACGTCCTCGATCAGTTTCTACATGTATATCTACATGGTTACTCTGCAATTCACACTTAAGTGCGTGGCAGAGGGTTCATCGAACCATTTTCATACTACTTCTCTACCATTCCACTCTCGAATGGCAAGTGGGAAAAAGGAACACCTAAATATTTCCGTTCGAGCTCTGATTTCTCTTATTTTATTACGATGATCTTTTCTCCCTACGTAGGTAGGTATCAACAAAATATTTTCGCATTCGGAAGAGAAAGTTGGTGATTGAAATTTCGTAAGTAGATCTCGCCGCAAAGAAAACCGCCTTTGTTTCAGTAACTGCCAGCCCAACTTGCATATCATATCAATGACACTCTCACCCCTATTGCGCGATAACACGAAACGAGCTGCCCTTCTTTGCACTTTTTCGATGTTCTCCGTCAATCCTACCTGGTAAGGATCCCACACCGCGCAGCAGTATTGCAGCAGAGGACGGACAAGTGTAACGTAGGATGTCTCTTTGGTGGTTTTGTCGCATCTTCTAAGTGTTCTGCCAACAAAGCGCAGTCTTTGTTTCGCCTTCCCCACAGTATTATCTGTGTGGTCTTGCTCGGAATTGTAACTCCTAGGTATTTAGTCGAATTGACAGCCCTTAGATTTGTGCGATTTATCTTATACCCAAAATTTATCGGCTTTCTTTTAGTACCCATGTGGATGACCTCGCACTTTCCTTTGTTTAGTGCCAATTGCCACTTTTCGCACATACAGAAATTCTCTCTAGATCATTTTGTAATTGGAATTGATCGTCTGATGATTTAAGTAGACGATAAATTTCAGTGTCATCTGCAAACATTCTAAGGGGGCTGCTCAAATTATCACCTAGATCATTTATGTAAATCAGGAACAGCAGAGGGCCTATGACAATACCCTGCGGAACGACAGATATCACTTCTGTTCTACTCGATGATTTACCGTCTATCACTACGAACTGTGACCTCTCTGAGAGGAAATCACAAATCCAGTCACACAACTGAGACGATACTCCATATGCACGCAATTTTATTAATAGTCGTTTGTGAGGAACGGTATCAAAAGCCTTCTGGAAATCTAGGAATATGGAATCGATCTGAGGTTCCTTGTCGACAGCACTCATTAATTCACGGGAATAAAGAGCTAGCAGTGTTGCACAAGAACGATATTTTCTGAATCCGTGTTGGTTATGCATCAATAAGTCATTTTCTTCAAGGTGATTCATAACGTTCGAGTACAGTATATGCTCCAAAATCCTACTGCAAATTGATGTCAGTGATATGGGTCTGTTGTTCAGTGGGTTACTCCTATTTCCTTTTTTGAATATTGGTGTGACCTGTGCTGCTTTCCAGTCTTTAGGAACAGACCTTTCGTCAAGTGAGCGGTTGTATATGATACTCTGCATACTGTGAAAGGAACCTGATTGGTATACCATCTGGACCGGAAGATTTGCCTTTCTTAAGTGATTTGAGTTGTTTCGCAACGCCTAAGATATCTACTTTTATGTCACTCGTGCTAACAGCTGTTCTGGTTTCGAATTCTGTAATATTTACTTCGTCTTCTTTCGTGAAGGAAATACGAAAAACTGTATTTAGTAACTCCGCTTCAGTGGCACCATCATCGGTAACAGTTCCATCGCTATCGCGCAGTGACGGCATGGACTGTTTTTTGCCACTGGTGTAGTTTACATACGACCAGAATCTCTTTGGGTTTTCTACCATGTTTTGAGACAATGTTTCATCGTGGAAACTATTAAAAGCCTCTCGCATTGACGTCCGCACTAAATTTCGAGCTTCCGTGGAACTTAGCCAGTCTTGGGGATTTTGCGTTCTTCTGAATTTGGCATGCTTTTTTCGTTGCTTCCGCATCAGTGTTCTGACGTGTTTTGTGTACCACAGTGAATCAGCCCCGTCTCTTATTAACTTACGCGGTATGAATCTATCTATTGCTGTCGATACTGTATCTTTGAATTTGAGCCATAATTGGTCTACACTTACATAATTAGCTTGGAAGGACTAGAGACTCTCTCTTAGGAAGGCATCAAGCGAATTTTTATCTGCTGTTTTAAATAGATATATTATGGGTTTATTTTTAGTGGTTTTTGTTGATATGGTTTTGAGCCTCGGTACAATGACCTTGTGTTCACTAATCCTTGTATCCGTCATGGCGCTCTCTATTAGATCAGGATTATTTGTGGCTAAGCGGTCAAGTGTGTTTTCTCAACCATTTACAATTCGCGTGGGCTCATGAACTAATTGTTCAAAGTAATTCTCAGAGAAAGCATTTAGTACAATTTCGGAAGATGTTTTCTATCTACCACCGGCTTTGAACATGTATTTTCGTCAACAAATCGAGGGTAGATTGAAATCTCCACCTATTATAACAGTATGAGTGGGGTACTTATTTGTAATGAGATTCAAGTTTTCTTTGAACCGTTCAGCTATTATATCATCTGAGTCGGGGGGTCGGTAGAAGGGGCCAATTATTATTTTGGTACGGCTGTTAACTATAACCTCTACCCATAGTAATTCGCAGGAACTATGTATTCCAACTCCACTACAAGATAAACTGCTACCAACAGACACAAACACACCACCACCTACTTTATTTAATCTGTCCTTTCTGAACACGGTTTGTGCCTCTGTAAAAATTTCGGCAGAATTTATCTCCGGCTTTAGCCAGCTTCCTGTTCCCATAACGATTTCAGCTTCAGTGCTTTCTATCAGCGCTTGAAGTTCTGGTACTTTTCCAACACAGCTACGACAATTTACAACTACAACAGCGACTGTTACTTGGTCGATTCTCGTCGTTTCTTTGCCCTGAACCCTTTGAGACTGGAGCCCTTTTTGATCTTTCCCGAGACTGTCTAACCTAAACAACCGCCCAGTCCACACCACACAGCCCCTGCTACCCGTGTAGCCGCCTCTTGTGTGTAGTGGACACCTCACCTATTTAGCGGAACCCGAAACCCCACCACCCTACGGCGCAAGTCGAGGAATCTGCAGCCTACACGGTCGCAGAACCGTCTGAGCCTCTGATTCAGACCCTCTACTCGGCTCTGTACCAACGGTCCGCAGTCGGTCCTGTCGACGATGCTGCAGATGGTGAGCTTCGCCTTCATCTCGCTAGCAAGACTGACAGTCTTCACCAACTCAGACAGCTGTTGGAAACCGGAGAGAATCTCTTCCGATCCATAGCTACACACGTCATTAGTGCCGACACGAGTCACCACCTGCATTTGGCTGCATCCCGTACCCTTCATGGCATCCGGAAGGACCCTTTCCACATCTTGGATGACTCCCCCTGGTATGCACACGGAGTTCACACTGGCTTTCTTCCCGTCCTTAGCTGCCATATCCCTAAGGGGCTCCATCACTCGCCTAACATTGGAGCTCCCAATGACAAGCAATCCCACCCTCTGTGCCTGTCCGGACCTCTCAGGAAGACCAGCCACTGCCGCAACAGGCGAAACCGCCCTTGCCGGCTCAGAAGTGCTTTCAGTAGTGGGCAGTGCCTCAAACCTGTTACGAAGGCGTAAGGACACAGCCTTGCGGCCAGCACCAACTTTCGCCTTCCGCCCAGGGATTTGCGACCCCGCCACGGTTCGCCAATCACCTTCAGGCAAGTGTCGATCGGCAGGGACGTCCGATTCGGAGGGCGCAGTGGCATCACAGATCCCAGGCGATGCTACAGGTTCCAGGGGCGCCAAAGCGCTCGCCTCGGGTGTCCCAATGTCACCACGGCCCAGGGCGACAGCTGGTTACGGACGGTGGCCAATTCGCCCTGAATCCGTACACAACAGGCGCAGTCCCTATCCATCCCTAACATCTTTTCCCCTCTCTTTTATCTCACAAGCCGTTCAAGCCAAACAGATGACTGACGACTACGCGAATTTACACTATACGGGTACTAAAACGCGATGCTACAACTCTCAAATATTATAATACGCCCGAAATTTGTGAATTAAACTATGCAAGTAACCAAAAACACGCAAAGAAATTAAGAATTAAACTTTGAAACAAGTAAGTGAGCTAACAAGGGAACCTCCCCATCGCACCCCCCTCAGATTTAGTTATAAATTGACACAGTGGATAGGCCTTGAAAAACTGAACACAGATCAATCGAGAAAACAGGAAGAAGTTGTGTGGAACTATGAAAAAAATAAGCAAAATATACAAAGTGAGTAGTCCAAGTGTAAGATACGCAAATCAAGGACTACGTCATTTGCAAAGCGCCGTGGTCCCGTGGTTAGAGTCAGCAACTGCGAAAAGAGAGGTCCTTGATTCGAGTCCTCCCTCGAGTAAAAACTTTGCATACTTTATTTTCGCAAAGTTACGATCTGACCGTTCATTCATTGAGGTCTCTGTTCACTGTAATAAGTTTAGTGTCCGTGCTTTGCGACCGCACCGCAAAACCGTGCGATTAGTAGACGAAACGACGTGCCTCTCCAATAGGAACCGAAAACATTTGATCGCAAATTCATAGGTCAACCGATTCCTCCACTGGAAAACACGTCTGACATATTCTATACGACACTGATGACGGCATGTGCGTCACATTACAGGAATATGTTGTCGACCCACCTAACTTGCACACTTGGCGAATGGGTAAAAAGATTCTTCTACCTTGCCCGATTTAGGTTTTCTTGTGGATGTGATAATCACTCCCAAAAAAGTGATGAAAACATAAGTTTGTCACATAAACGGCAACAAATGAATGCAACAGTTTCACAGTCGCACAGTTTTCCCTGTGCTCTGTCAAAACATACGTTTTTAACGTTTTCAAGTTTTTCCGTGTGTAGACCGTCAAATCCTGCATGTGTCCAAGCAAATCTGAACATGTCCTGGAATTTTGGAGAGCAAAGTTGATCATGTCTGAGTGCATGAACTTTGATAATTGTCTGAAAATAAAAAATAAAACTTTCCACTCGAGGGAGGATTGAACCAGGGACCTTCCGTTCCGTAGCTGCTCACGGTAACCACGGGACTACGGGACCACGGTACTCCTCAGTGTATAGGTACCTTGATGTGACATATCTTGCACACAGACTACTCAGTTTGTATATTTTGCTTATTTCTTTCATAGTTCCATACAACTTCTTCCTGTTTTCTCGATTGATCTGTATTCAGTTTTTCATGGCCTATCCCTGTGCCAACTTATAACTAAATCTGAGGGGGGTGCGATGGGGAGGTTCCCTTGTAAGAGTACGACTTGCTGCTGGCTGCTGCTTATCCAACGGCGGCAGGGAGTTGACGTATGGCGTGGCATCATGGGGAACAAACTCACTGGTCCGCATTATAGTGATGGGACGTTGAATGGACGCAAACAGCGAACGTTTTTGGGATAGGAACTATCAGTTCTACTGCAGGATGTTGCCCTGGACGTTCGATAACGTTTATGGTTTCAGCATGACGGGTGCCCACTGCATTACGCAGTTGAATCACGGGAGGTTTTAGACCGTATTTACACTGTTCGGTCGATCGGCAGAGATGGCCCAATTAATTGGCCTGCTAGGTCGCCGAATTTGACGTAGCCGGATTCCTTTCTGTGGGATTATTTAAAAGATTAGGTGTACCATCATGTGCCAACAAGTCGTGAAAACACGGTCGACCGCATCAGAAATGCGCTTGCGCTGTCATTCCCGTAGATATACTTCTGTCTTGTGTACCGTCATTTGAAAATCGGATCACTGTGTGTATTGAAGTTGCCGGAAGTACGTTTGAACACTTACTGTATTACAAAAGCAGAGTAACGTTCGCCTCAAGCCACGGCCGCAACCTCGGGTCGAGTTGTTCCTTGTTCGATATGTCAGTGGATTACATAGTTGCGAATGGGGTTCCAATTAGAAGTTATGAAACACGGGCCTGTTCTACCCTCGCAGCATGGCGGTGGGGCCCCAGGTGCCGTTGGACATTCAGGGGACATTACGTAGCACGTTGTAAACTACGATTGTGTGCCTATTTCCATTCCTACGATTACAGCGACATCTGTGGCGAAACGAAGAAAACGTTTCCGTCAAAACGTATGTAAATTTTGCTGTAGAATCGTAATCTGCAATAAAAAACGGCCGTTCTCATTGAAGATTCCAAAGTTGCTACCCACCACCCACGCACTGGGTGGGGTAGGCGGTCGAGTGTTCTATCGTTGGATGTCCCCTTCCGAGACAAACAAATTGGAATTATAACTTCCTTTGATCCGATGTGTAGTTTTCGAGATCGTTCAATGTCTTCAGTTAAAATGAGCATCCTGTATACAAGCTGGGTCAGTTAGTGTTTCTGAAACGGCATCGATCCTGCCTGCTCAGTCCGGAGGTGCTGGGCATAAGCGTTGGGCAGTCACGATATCATTTGCCCCAGCTTTCCCGTTATGTCAGTGCTTCCACAAGCACTGTCAGCGATGCAGTGTGTAGCAGTACCTCTTTTCAGAGCCGCCTCTGCAACATCAGCTTCCTGAATACGCATTCTTGCCTGCTGAATGCGCGTTCTTGCGTCAGGGTGCCTAGCTGCTGAGGTATCTTGTGACACCCTCCTTCAGACGTCGGTTTGCTGAGACAGTCACTCGAGCTGTTCGCTACGCCAGGAGGAAACGTAGCGGAACACTCCACTCTTCTTTGGGAAATCCAGTGCATCAGATTGTCGTATGTTTACATTTCTTTCGCAATCTTAACAGTGCATCTCATGGTTTGACACATATGTATAATTTGCTCTGATTCTCCTTATCCTAGTTCAGCGTGAATCACTATGCTCGCCGGCCGTGGTGGCCGTGCGGTTCTAGGCGCTTCAGTCCGGAACCGCGTGACTGCTGCGGTCGCAGGTTCGAAGCCTGCCTCGGGCATGGATGTGTGTGATGTGCTTAGGTTCGTTAGTTCTAAGTTCTAGGGGACTGATGACCTAAGATGTTAAGTCCCATAGCGCTCAGAGCCATTTGAACCATTTTTTTTCACTATGTTCATTTGATTGCTTATTAAATTAATTACTGCTCTCTAAATTATACCAATCTACTGGCGACTGCTGCACTGGGGGCTCAAGTGATAGGACAGTTTTTCGCCTAAAGTAGACTCAGATTGCACAGAGTAGAGTCGGTACGCTTGAAACTTTTTAATAAAAAAATTTTTACTTAAACTACTGAATGCTTACTCAATATTCTTAAACTGTTGAGTGAAACTTATTAATAAATTTTCTGCTTATACTGCTGATTGAAACTGAACGTACTGTCTCTTTGCTATTCTTTATCATTTCATTTCTGACCTACAGAATTTGCACTGACTAATACAGCTCAAACTTATTCTATTCATTAATTGCCCACAATATTACGAAGCTTATAGGAAACTCCGAAACAGAACCAAGCAAAGCGTGAGGAATGCCAAAATCAGACATGCCCGCTCTGTCGTACGCGGCATATCGAAACCTGCTGCACTGTGGAAAAAGCTGCGCAGTTTCGGTATAGGGAAGCGAAGCACTGACGCTGTTTATCAAGCGTCTGCAGAAGAATTAAACGATTTCTTCTCAACAGCCGTAAACTGCCACGCAGCGACAAATTACCAGCCCCAAGATATCAATCTCTCGAGAGACAAGCTTTTCCTAAGACATGTCACTACCGGCACAGTACACAAGGCAATTATGAGAATCTTTTCCGAGGCAGTAGGAAATGATGGAGTGAGCATTGGCATGATTAAGAACGTCGTAAACACTATTACTCCAGTTATCACAGACATCTTCAACCTGTCTCTTGTCAGTAGCACATATCCTACTGAGTGGAAGCAAAGCTTAATTCAACCTATACCCAAGACTGACAACCCTAAGTCGCCAGGTGACTACAGGCCGATCAGCATACTACCTGCAATATCTAAAGCCCTAGAATACATCGTCCATGAACAGCTGACGGATTACCTCAAAACTCATAACATCCATGACAAATATCAGTCAGGCTTTCGAAAGCAACTGCATTACAAAGTAACTGATGACATTAAACATGCTATGGACAGACGTGAAGCTACCAACCTACCACTGCTTGACTTTAGCAAGGCTTTTGATACAGTTGACTTTGATATGTTACTAATTAAAGTGAAACAGTTGAATTTCTCAAACAGCGCAATACACTGGTTCGACAGCTACCTCAAAAACAGAAGTCAACATGTCATTTGTGGGTCGGAAAAGTCATCATGGAAAAACGTGTGCTCTGGAGTTCCCCAAGGCTCCGTCCTTGTTCCATTACTCTTCTCACTGTACATTAATGATATTTCTTCAGTGATTCACTCCTGCAACTACCATCTATATGCCGACGACATCCAATTGTACATAAGTGCAAGCCCCAAGAACATTGCTGACGCAGTAGCGAGTATGAACGCAGATCTTTGCTCTGTTTCTCGATGGGCACAGAACCTAGGTCTGAAACTAAACCCCAAGAAATCCCAGGTCATACTTATATCTCATCCAAAGTTAATCAGCCGGTACTTTCGCGAAACAGTCCCTCAAATACTCCTCAATGGTACCCAACTACCATACCAAAAAACAGTAAAAGACCTTGGAATAATCTTGGATGAGCACCTAAACTGGGAAGAACAAACAGTCACAGCTTGCCGGAAATCGCTCTCCTCCCTACATGCAATTCAAAAATTTAGAAAAATATTTCCAACCCATGTTAAACAAAAATTAGTCCAAACGCTAGTCTTGCCTAATCTTTACTACTGTGATGTAGCTCAACACGGCACAAATAGAGAAAATTCGAGACGCCTCGAGCTAGTGATGAATGCTTGCGTTAGATACGTGTGCAATATACGGTTGTATGATCATATCAGCCCTTCATACTCCTAGCTAGGTTGGATACGACGACATAAGGCACGCGATCTCCACACGATGTGCTTACTTCATCGATTTCTTAGCCATTGGTGCCCCCAATACTTATCTTCTCACATTAAACACCTATCATCATTCCGCAACCGCAATACCAAAGCGGATACGCCTAGCATCTTGGCTGTACCTTTACATAACACAAAATCTTTCTCCGTGTCATTCTCCATCTCAGCCATACGACTATGGAACGCGCTCCCCTGTGATCTGCGTCTTATCCAGAACCACTCAACATTCAAGAGGGAACTCAAAACTTACTTATTAGGGACGGTATAGCCACCATTGTTGTGTCCCTCTCATCTCTTTCTTTCTTCTCTCCATCATAGCTTCGAATATTACTATTCTATTTCTCCTCCTCTAACCTATCTACCTCGTCTATATCTCTTTCACCCCATTCTATCGTCTTATGTCTCTGCTCGATGAGAATAACTTACAAGCTGCAAGAACATAACGAGAAAATTCCCAACTAGCAATAGGACTGACATTCATAAAAGAAAAATATGTTTACTTTCATATACATAGTCATTACTATTATTATTATTATTATTACTATTCTTGATTGTTATAATTATTTTTTGATTGTTATAATTATCATTGTACTACTGTTGTAATCTCTATTTTCTTTTCTTTAACATTAATACTGTATAACACGTTATACGTCCGTAATGTTCTGTAGAAACTGTAAGTCGTTCAATCTGAGTATGCCTGGTTAGGTGTAAGAGAGGGCCTTAAGGCCCTAATCTTGCCAGTTAAAATACATGGATAAATAAATAAATAAATATTCACGGAAAACGCGATCTGACTGCTTTAAAATTAACTCAAAAGAATGGCCCTGAATTAGAAGAAATCCTAACAATGGTTCAAATGGCTCTGATCACTATGGGACTCAACTTCTGAGGTCATTAGTCTCCTAGAACTTAGAACTAGTTAAACCTAACTAACCTAAGGACATCACACACATCCATGCCCGAGGCAGGATTCGAACCTGCGACCGTAGCGGTCTCGCGGTTCCAGACTGCAGCGCCTAGAACCGCACGGCCACTTCGGCCGGGAAATCCTAACAATAACCCATATACATCATAATTCACTTACCTCACAAAAATCTTCATTACACGAACTACTGCAGTACAGCAAGCTCCAATACAGCCAGCTAAATAAAAGATTCTAACTACTGAAGGCTCTAACTACCAATAAGCATGTCGTTACTAAAGGAAAGTTTTTGTTGCAGAGCTGACAATGTATTTACCTTAAGAATGTAACAACCAGTTCAAAAAATATATAATCATCAGTAATAAATCTCAATGACAGATATACATTCAGACTGTCCTCCCGCACTAATACTGCAAACCTCCAACACTGCTAATTATTAAACTCTAGCTTCCATCGCTGTTCACTACTCACTCCCGATTTCCATCACCGCTGGCTGTTCACCTCCAACTGCCATCACCGCTGACAGCTGCTAGTGTGACCAGCCACAGAATCTCTTACAGAGAACACACAGCGCTGTCAGAGTTATTAATGCAGAGAGCTACAAAGCGCTGCCAACATACAAACACATAAACAGCCTGCTTACACACTGATTGTCATGACTTTATTGCGCTGTTCATCACAATATTGCTGTACGTGCTGGAGCATCTGCTTAAGGACGGACTTCAGAAGAAACTGCTACTCTGACAAAGAGATAAATAGGGCGCTATGTTCTATAAGGTCTAGAGTTTCCAATGAAAAAGAATTAACGAAAAGGAAAAACTGCAAAGAACCTATGCCCACCGCTTGCCACAGCAGGAATATATACACTGAAGAGCCAAAGAAACTGGTACACCTGCTTAATATCGTGTAGGGCCCCCGCAGCACGCAGAAGGGCCGCAACACGACTTGGCATGGACTCGAATAATGTCTGAAGTAGTGCTGGAGGGAACTGATACCATGAATGCTGCGGGGCAGTCTATAAATTCGTAAGAGTACGAGGGGTGGACATCTCTTCTGAACAGCACGTTGCAAGGCATCCCGGAGATGCTCAATAGTGTTCACGTCTGGGGAGTTTGGTGGCCAGCGGAAAAGTTTAAACTCAGAAGAGTGTTCCAGGAGCCAGTCTGTAGAAATTCTGGACGTGTGGGATGTCGCATTGTCCTGCTGGAATTATCGAAGTCCGTCGGAATGAACAACGGACATGAATGTATGCAGGTGATCAGACAGGATGCTTACGTACGTGTCACCTGTCAGAGTCGTATCTAGACCTATCAGGGGGGACCCCTGCACTGGACACTCCCCACACCATTACGAAGCCTCCACCAGCTTGAACAGTCCCCTGCTGACACGCAGGGTCCATGGATTCATGAGATTGTCTCCGTACACGTACACGTCCATCCGCTCGATACAATTTCAAACGAGGCAACATGTTTCCAGTCATCAACGGTCCAATGACGGTGTTGACGGGCCTAGGCGAGGCGTAAAGCTTTGTGTTGTGCAGTCATCAAGGATACACGAGTGGGCCTTCGCCTCCGGAAGCCCATATCGATGATGTTTCGTTAAATGGTTCGCACGCTGACACTTGTTGATGGCCCATCATTGCAATCTGCAGCAATTTGCGGATGGGCTGCAATTCTGTCGCGCTGAACGATTGTCTTCCTTCGTTGTTGGTCCCGTTCTTGTAGGACCTTTTTCCGGCCGCAGCGATGTCGGAGATTTGATATTTTACCGGAATCATGATATTCGCCGGCCGTGGTGGCCGAGCGGTTCTAGGCGCTACAGTCTGTAACCGCGCGACCGCTACGGTCGCAGGTTCGAATCCTGCCTCGAGCATGGATGTGTGTGGTGTCCTTAGGTTAGTTAGGTTTAAGTAGTTCTAAGTTCTAGGGGACTGATGACCACAGATGTTAAGTCCCATAGTGCTCAGAGCCATTTGAACCATTTTTTTTTTTTTAAATTCACGTTTAGTATCTTGTTCATAAAGTGAATGCTCCCATATTTACCATTAATATAGAATCTGCAGTAAGTGATAGTCCAACACGAATATCAGCTAACTTTGATTAATTTCATTAGCTTACGATATTTGACATTATATTCTGGTGTAACTCCATTCACAAAGGGTATTTTTGACTCAGAAATAGGCAGTTCGAGCAGTATGTGGAATAAGTACAAGAAGCTCATGTCGAGCCCAGTTCAAGAGTCTGGGAGTTTTGGCATTGGCCTGTCAATATATTTTTTCTTTAATTTCGTTTGTTGTTAGCAAAATGAGCTTATTGCCAAGAAACAGTAGCTTTCACTTAGTATTAAGCAGAAATCCAGTTTGCATTTGGATCGTCCTTCCTCGATTGCATCGGTTCTCAGTAAGCTACCAGAAGAATAAATAAAGTCGAAACTGAAGAATTTTCTCATGGTTCACTGCTTCTATTCTGTCACGGAGTTCCTGGAAAAATTTAAGCAAATTCTGTGGTACTGTTGGATACACTGTTATAATCAGTAGTTTATTGTCTGCGTAGGATTCGTGTAAGTTTTATCTTATATGATTAACTTTCCTGACGTTAATTTCATGTACTGAGTCGTTCCATGATCATAGAGAGTTGCTTCTCAATTTGATCCTGTAGAACTAGACGTGTAAAATAAAGAAATAAAATACAAAGGTGTTCATTGGGACTGGGGAAATTAATAAGTTCATACTGGGTTATAGTGCGGAAGGATAGACAGACGCGGAAGGTAATGTTAGGAAAATGCCGTCCGAGAATTTGCACGGTCGGGTGAAAGTTTAGTGGATAGGAAATCCAAGCGACATTGTCTCGGAGAGGAACGGTCGGATTTGAATCACAGCCGAAAAGAAGACGAGTATACACTTTTGGACTGAACTACTCAATCGACGAGCGGCACAGCTTACAGCTTGTCGCATCGCTGTGAATGGCTGCTGATGGAAGTCCTTGTGAACAGCGGACTAAGCTTTAGACACTGACTTCTCGCCACTCAGGCTGGACACGTTTAGCCCGCAAAACTGCAAGAAAGCTTTGCGCAGAGTGAGAGCCGGTACTTCAGCAAGGCACAGCGATTTGGCCACAGAGGGCGGCGCCTGTTCTGGCCGTGTTGTCGCAGCCAGGAATTTCTGGGACGCCTCGCCCACTACGTACACGGCGGCAGGCGACAGGGAACAGCCGACTCCTCCAGTTCAAACACACACACACACACACACACACACACACACACACACACACACAGCCTGTACGGATACCGCGAAACTGATTCCCTCACTGACAACTCGAGCCCTACAGACTCGCCCATTTGAGTGCTTTCTGCGCGCTTCCTCGTTGTACCTGATTTCTACCCGACAAGCTCCACACAAAACTGTCCTTCAAATATTTGTACAGCGCTGCTTGTTTGAAGTTAACACACGGAAATGGTCGCTTCACAACGAGGAAGTTGTTCGTATATCTCTGCGACTATATCTATAGGCCTACTTCGCAAGCCATATCACCATGTTCGGAGATGGTACTGCTATTATTTTCATTTCATCCTTTCCTGTGACATTCGTGAGTAATTCTAGGTCGGAACGATTTAACGTAACCTTCCAAACGCCCAGTTTTCTTCTGATTTTCTCGTTGTGACCATTTCAAGTGACGTTTATGGAAGGAAGTGATATGTTAGCTGACTTTTCTGTCAATATGCGCTCTCAGAACCAACAGTAACTTTCTCCGTGATGTATAGAACTGTGAAGGACCTGTACAGGCGGCTCACATCAATTTGTATTTGTTTATTTTTTTCCAGTTTTTCTTATACTGACAAGCTATGGCTTCTGGCGTACATAAGAATCACAGCCGGGCATTCTTTCTTTTCTTTCACTAACACTGCGTTATGCGCGCCGAATAAACGATATATGCGATGACAGATTCTATTGGCGCATTGTGGGGAAAGATTTTAACTTCGTCTGACGACTTTGGGTAGTCGTTGGCCGAAAGATGGCAGCATCAGAATAGTAATGTAAACCAGCGGAATAAATACGATAACTTAAAAAAAATAAACTATGCAACAGACAGTGTAAGTAGGCTGTTCAGGTTTTTATCTTGGTAACGCCACTTAGCGGTCTGTATGAAAATCACTGACTGTGCTGTATGCAGTCTGTGGCTGGTTGGCGTTGTTGGAATCATGGAGGTAAGAATAAGGGGAGATGGCGCTACGTATCCCAGCCGTACTACGTTTTGAAGCCATGGAGGCGTGGCTCGCTGCCATGACACTCTGACCAAAACATTGCCAGTGTGCTATAGCGCTGCGTGTATTACAGTCGCTAATTGCACCATATACGCATGTAACGTTATCAGATTGGTTGTTTCAAAGTTTTGTTTAAAATAAAATCTCGTAAAAGCGAAATTCCGCGTTTCTTCTGATTAAAAATAGTTTTTAATATAATACTACGAATAGCTGGTCTTCAATGTAAACGATACAATTTTGTTAATTCAGTAATAAACGTGTATCACAAACTAAATAATAGAAACTGAAAACTAAGTTAGCTATACCCTCCCTCCAAAGCCCCATAAATACATCTTGTTTGTAATACGTACTGGAACATTTCAGTTACGTTACACTACCGGGAAACACTGTTCATTACCACCAATATTTACTGAAATACGGTACATAGAATGGTAAATCTACACAGTGTCCTGTTTAGGCCTTAATGTAGTGTTAACTTTTAATTTGGTACATGATGAAGACAAAGTGAGTTACTCAACACTTCGATTATCGACGATACGTACGTATTATACTGAAACGTAAACTTGAAAACTAAGAATTTAATTCTTTGAATTAACATACCTTTTGCAAATGTTTTGGGTGTGTAGGGAAAACTGATGGTACAGCATTTTCTCGGAGCCTTACTGTTGAAAGGGAAGTTCGGTCTATGTCCTCTTCTCGGAAATGCTGAGAACATACAGTGCTCCATTTAGACGCACGCCAATTCTTCCTCCTCACGGCATTCTCCCACAGAGCTTTCCGACTTTCATTTTTAGGAAATCTAAAATCATACAGGAGAAAAACACGCTATAGTGCAAGTACCGATGTAGCACACGTTCATTCACAATGAAGTTGTAAAATCACACTTAACGAGACAACTTACACATGAAATGTTATTCCCTTCGATTTCGCATCACAATCAGAACGATTCGTACATCCGAACACCACACAAGTCACCATAATAACACAAAATCCTTCCAAAAGCGGGCGACAAGCCTATGCACACAAGCTTACAGCAGCAATGTTTTGGTCGGATTGAGATGGCTACCCTCGGCTTCACATAGCTTCGCAGCTGTGACGTCACGGCGTCTCCCTCTATTCTCACCTCCATGGTTGGAATATTCGCAGTTTTAGTGTTGGGCAGTTGGATGTGAACAGCGCGTAGCGTTGCGCAGTTGGAGGTGAGCCGCCAGCAGTGGTGGATGTGGGGAGAGAAATGGCGGAGTTTTGAGAGCGGATGATCTGGACGTGTGTCCATCAGAGACAGTAAATTTGTAAGACCCGATGTCATGAACTGATATATATATATATATATATATATATATATAATGCCTTTCAAACACTATTAAGGTAAATACATTGTTTGTTCTCTATCAAAATCTTTCATTTGCTTAGTATGCCTATCAGTAGTTAGTGCCTTCAGTAGTTTGAATCTTTTATTTAGCTGGCAGTAGTGGCGCTCGCTGTATTGCAGTAGTTCGAGTAACGAAGATTTTTGTGAGGTGAGTGATTCATGAAAGGTATAGGTTATTGTTAGTCAGGACCATTCTTTTGTAGGAATTATTGAAAGTCAGATTGCGTTGCGCTAAAAATATTGTGTCAGTTTATTGATGATCAGAATAAGTAAAGAGAGGAATGTCTGAGTACGTTCAGTTTTACTCAGCTGTCTCTTTAGCAAATAACGTAGAAGTTTACCAGCACAGTAATTTATAATTTTTCTAAGGGGACGTTTCATATGTCGACCCTTAGCCCAGCATACCTCACTGGAATCTTCTGATTTTTTCTTGTACTTTGTGTAATTAGTGTAGCTATTGTTTATTACTAGCGCGTAATTGTAGAAAGAATTTGTAGTTTTTCGTTGTTGTACAGTAAAACAGTTGTGGCATGCATGTAGATTTGCACAAAGTATTTCGCAGCTGCGCTTGCAATTAACTAGATATTATTTTCAGTGCTATGTAAATGTGTTTTCTTATTTTTGCTCTTCAAATTGTGCTTTTCTGTGTTATCGTGTGAAATATTGTGACAATTGTGGAGTGTGAAAAACGTAATACTAGGCTCCAAAGTAAACTGAGACATGCCAGGACGAGAGTAGTGTGTTAGCGCCACCGTGTAATGAATTAACTAATGTTCAAGGAAATGGCTCTGAGCACTATGGGACTTAACATCTATTGTCATCAGTCCCCTAGAACCTAGAACTACTTAAACCTAACTAACCTAAGGACATCATACAACACCCATTCATCACGGACTAATGTTCAGCATAGTAATTTGGTAATTGTGCATAGGGAAGTGGACCAGGCGGCAAATAATGGTGTAGACAGTGAAACGATTAGTAAACACGGTAGTATTGTCGATCGATCGGTGGGCGACAGCTCGCCCCAGGAACTCGAAATGACAGGACACGATCTTGCAAATACCGTAGATTCAGGTTTTGCGTCCTCACCTTTTTCTCAATTAAGTCAAGACTTACTCTCTGCTTTTCAAAATGCGAATGTTGCCGGTTCAAATGCTCTGCCAAAAAGCACAGAGGAACATGTTGCAGACACTAATATATTGTTTTCACAATTCATGCAACGAATGGAACAAAATCAGAAACAAATGGGACCACAGCTTCAAAAGTTAGACGCAGTGGAACAAAATCACGAACGAACACAGCAACAGTGTGTAAGTCTATGGACCGATGACCTCAGCAGTTTGGTCCCTTGGGATTTCACACACATTTGAACACTACTGGTCGTATCGCCGACGCCGTCATCACCCGCCTGCAGCGACAGGTGGACGCCACCATCACCTGGTGCCGGACAAACAAACTAGCGCTTAATGCCGCCAAAACTACGGCAGTCTATTTCACGAAACGACGCCCAGTCCTCCGCCACAATATTTCAATTGCAGGCGTGCAGGTGCCCTTGTCCCCGACGACCACCTATCTAGGGGTCCGGACGGACCACAAGTTGATATTCTGATATTCCACTGTCATGTGGAGTATGTCGCCAACAAGGGGCAAAAGCTGACCAGGGCATTGTACCCGCTCTTCCGCAGTAGGGAACTTAACCTACATACCAAGATCCGCATCTACCGAGCAATTATCCTCCCTTCCCTCACGTATGGCACCGCTGCATGGGACACGATTAGTGTCACCAGGATGCGGACGTTGCAGCGCCTGTAGAACAAGGTTGCCCGGTGGAGCCTGCGCTCCCCACCACTCACGAGAATTGTGACTCTCGATGAGGAAGCGGATATCGTCCCCCTAAAGACGACCATACGCAACAACGTGCGGCGGCTCTATGAGAAAGTGGATGCCCTGTGGGACACTGTCCATGGGTTACGCCACGTTGGGACCACACTTCCACGCCACTGGTATCGACATCCGGTTCCTCTAACCATCCTAGAGGAATCGGATACCGATCTTGGCTAACGATAGACCTGGCACGCCCACCGGGGCTACATCCTTCGGCGGGACTAGGCCCCCATCCTACATCCTCTACTTTCCCACCCTACCTGCCCATGTCGGGCTGTGTTCTTCTACCTGACTGACGTAGTACTGTCACCGTTGGAGGGTGGTACGGGACTCCAAGTCCTACCGTCACACCTCCAAAGTGTACTACAGTGACGCAGCTTCACTGCCCTGTGGATAAATTTACGGCCTCACCAACACAGTTAGACTGCGAAAGACGGGTGATGCTGTATTGTAACATATCACATAGAAGAAAAATATCTCTTAATAATCCCCCATCTGATCCTTTTCCTCAAACATATCCGAGTCCTCTACACCTCCCGCCGACTTGATCCCCCCCTCCTCATCCCCTCTCTCTCAAACCCCTGCCCGCTGCCGTGCTTTCACTGTTGTGTCCCCCCTACCCTCCACCTCTACACCCTTCATCTCCTTTCCGAAGGTGATTTCGTCAACTCCCCTCCTGGATGATGCCCTCTCTCCCTCCATTTATCCCTCCTATCAACTCTGATCCTCACACCTCCCCCTCCCTACCTCTGTACTTTTCCCGAGCTCCCTCACCCCCCCTTCCATCCTGTTTTTCCCCGACTATCCTCTCTTTAACTCCCTCCTCTCCCCTTCACCCCTCCCCCATGCATTCTCCTCCTCTGCCTTCCCCCCACTCCTTCTTGCATCTGCCCTGCCCCCCCCCTTTTGTGTGTCCTCTCCCTCCATCGGTTCATCCTGCCCCCGTTTTTTCCCCAGACTGTCACCTGTTCTTTTTAATTGTCTGTCTACTATTGTACATGTCTACTTACTGTGTGTCTTGATTAGCATCATCAGTCCTTTGTTTTTATAACTTAACTTCCACAACTTTCCACCTCTGTACAGTTTTAAAAAGTCACCGTGTTTATCGCCTGTTTTTATTGTTTATTACCATCTTATTATGTTTTTAAAATTTCTGTAGGCTGAAGAGCGGCGTAATAAGGTGCTGCCAGCCGCACTCCTCTGGGGGGAAGCGAAACTCAATAAAGGGAAAAAGTCTCTTAACAACATTAATACTTATTTAAAAGTATCGTCTTTAAATCAGACATACTTCTATTACGTTATGTTTGTTACTTTACTGTAGTGGAATCTGAGTAGAAATTACGCTTTTGGAATTCATTTATGTAATGCATCTTACAGATATCGTTTCAGAAAATGAATAGAGATAAAAATTCAATCATATAACATAAAATAATAACCACATCTGGCAGTGCTCAGTTTTTCATCTTGCACAAGTAACGTCCATCGACTTTATTAGCAAACAGGTAAAAGAATTAAGGAAGGTTGTGTTTGCACGAATACTTAACTGCAATAAAAAAACTGTTTCACTCCCAACGCCTTTCTTTTCGTTTTGCTGGTTAAAGTCGCACACGAAAAACGTTAATAAAGCTACAATTAATTTCTTTACTGAACTATTACCAGGTGTATGAAACCGGAATTTCCCTTTAGATTGTGCTAGCCGTCAGTGTTGGGCCCGTGAGATCGCGTCTGCAGTCCGCAGCTCGTGATCGTGCGGTACCGTTCTCGCTTCCCACGCCCGGGTTCCCGGGTTCGATTCCCGGCGGGGTCAGGGATTTTCTCTGCCTCGTGATGACTGGGTGTTGTGTGCTGTCCTTACGTTAGTTAGGTTTAAGTAGTTCTAAGTTCTAGGGGACTGATGACCGTAGATGTTAAGTCGCATAGTGCTCAGAGCCAAAGATCGCGTCTGCAGCGCCATCTGCTTCCCGTAACGGCTGATGACGGATGTCAGCACACAGTAACCCAAGTTCCATACATCGGCCTCCGTTTCAGACCCGTAAAACATGTCGAGTTTTGTGTCTACGAAATATGATTTGCGGGCAGCATTGGTTTTCTGTTATCACTTGAAGAAAACTGCTTGCCGAAGCAGTGTTTCGACTGGTTAAAAAAATTAAAACTGATGATTTTGACGTGAGAAACGACGAGCGCCGGAAACCACCGAAAAAGTTCCAAGACAACGAATTCCCGGCCTTATTGGATTAAGATTATAGTCAAACTTAACAGGAACTCGCGGAACAATTGAATGTGACGTAAAAGCCGTTTCTCTTCGATTGAAATCTATGGGAACTGAATGAAAGACAGCAAGCAAATCGAAAGACCACTGCTCACTAGATGCTACAGAAAGTCGTTTCTTCATCGAACAGTCACCGGTGATGAAAAATGGAAGCTGGACGCGGTGGCCGAGCGGTTCTAAGCGCTTCAGTCCGGAACCGAGCGACTGCTACGGTCGCAGGTTGGAATCCTGCCTCTGGCATGGATGTGTGTGATGTCCTTAGGTTAGTTAGGTTTAAGGGGACTGATGACCTCAGATGTTAAGTCCCATAGTGCTCAGAGCCATTTTTTAAAAATGGATATACACCCCTGGAAATGGAAAAAAGAACACATTGACACCGGTGTGTCAGACTCACCATACTTGCTCCGGACACTGTACAAGCAATGATCACACGCACGGCACAGCGGGCACACCAGGAACCGCGGTGTTGGCCGTCGAATGGCGCTAGCTGCGCAGCATTTTTGCACCGCCGCCGTCAGTGTCAGCCAGTTTGCCGTGGCATACGGAGCTCCATCGCAGTCTTTAACACTGGTAGCATGCCGCGACAGCGTGGACGTGAACCGTATGTGCAGTTGACGGACTTTGAGCGAGGGCGTATACTGGGCATGCGGGAGGCCGGGTGGACGTACCGCCGAATTGCTCAACACGTGGGGCGTGAGGTCTCCACAGTACATCGATGTTGTCGCCAGTGGTCGGCGGAAGGTGCACGTGCCCGTCGACCTGGGACCGGACCGCAGCGACGCACGGATGCACGCCAAGACTGTAGGATCCTACGCAGTGCCGTAGGGGACCGCACCGCCACTTCCCAGCAAATTAGGGACACTGTTGCTCCTGGGGTATCGGCGAGGACCATTCGCAACCGTCTCCATGAAGCTGGGCTACGGTCCCGCACACCGTTAGGCCGTCTTCCGCTCACGCCGCAACATCGTGCAGCCCGCCTCCAGTGGTGTCGCGACAGGCGTGAATGGAGGGACGAATGGAGACGTGTCGTCTTCAGCGATGAGAGTCGCTTCTGCCTTGGTGCCAATGATGGTCGTATGCGTGTTTGGCGCCGTGCAGGTGAGCGCCACAATCAGGACTGCATACGACCGAGACACACAGGGCCAACACCCGGCATCATGGTGTGGGGAGCGATCTCCTACACTGGCCGTACACCACTGGTGATCGTCGAGGGGACACTGAATAGTGCACGGTACATCCAAACCGTCATCGAACCCATCGTTCTACCATTCCTAGACCGGCAAGGGAACTTGCTGTTCCAACAGGACAATGAACGTCCGCATGTATCCCGTGCCACCCAACGTGCTCTAGAAGGTGTAAGTCAACTACCCTGGCCAGCAAGATCTCCGGATCTGTCCCCCATTGAGCATGTTTGGGATTGGATGAAGCGTCGTCTCACGCGGTCTGCACGTCCAGCTCGAACGCTGGTCCAACTGAGGCGCCAGGTGGAAATGGCATGGCAAGCCGTTCCACAGGACTACATCCAGCATCTCTACTATCGTCTCCATGGGAGAATAGCAGCCTGCATTGCTGCGAAAGGTGGATATACACTGTACTAGTGCCGACATTGTGCATGCTCTGTTGCCTGTGTCTATGTGCCTGTGGTTCTGTCAGTGTGATCATGTGATGTATCTGACCCCAGGAATGTGTCAATAAAGTTTCCCCTTCCTGGGACAATGAATTCACGGTGTTCTTATTTCAATTTCCAGGAGTGTATTTTGAGAATCATAAGCGTCGTAAATCATGAGTGAATCCAGGCAAACCATCGACATCCATTGCAAGACCAAATCGCTTTGGAAAGAAGACATTGTTCTGTGTATGGTGGCATCAGAAGGGTGTCATCTATTATGAGCTCATAAAACCGAGTGAAACTGTTAACACTGATCGCAACCAACAGCAAATGATCGATTTCAATCGACCAGAATATGGAAAAATGCAACGCAGTCATATTGCTCCATGCAACGCTCCATCACACACAGCAAAACGGGTCAGGGGAACGACCGAGGCGTTTAGTTGGGAAATACTAGAGCATGCGGCTTATTCTCCAGACTTGGCTCCCTCCGATTATCATTATTTGCATCACTGGGACAAGCTCTCGCTGAACAATGATTCAATTCGTAATTCGAATGAAACTGTACGAAAATGGCTAATGGCTCGCTGACTGGTTCGCTTCAGAAGCAGAACTGTTTATTTTTTATTTTTTTTATTTTTTGCGTGGCATTCATAGCCTGGAGGTGGGAGAAATGCATAAATAGCAATGGAGATTATTTTGAATAAAATATTATTCATCAGTTTGAAACAATAGACGTGTAATTATCGCAACCAAATTCCGGTTTCATACTTTTACACCTGGTACACGTATGACTCTCCAGCCTGGAGCAGAGCAACAAATGTGTTATTGCAGACTATGGCCTCGCTGTGTCATCAACCCTCTGCCTAGAAGGTGGAGTGGAAAACCATCCATCCTCCCTACGTACCTTAGTGCACATGCTCGATGTACCTCAGGTCTTATCCCCAGCTAGCATATCCTAACCCATCAAGCTCACAGTATTGAAAGGGTCACCTGCTCTGCGGTACGTACTATCCGAGTGGGGTCCCACCTGACCTTGTTGTTAACGACATTCCAATCCACCTTGTGGGCAGAGTATTAAAAGATAGCCAGTGACAGGCATAGGGCGACAAGTTTTCAGAATTGCATTGCCACTGCCGTTCTCAAGTGTTCAAACAGGAACTCGCAACACGTCTCCAGTAGCGTCTGACACTCGAATCTGTTGAGCATCTCCGTAGAGCTCTCGCGTTTATAAGACGAACCCATGACTAAACGCGCTGCTCTCTTTTGGATCTTCTCTGTGTCCTCCATTAAACCCTAAACGCCGGACGTCGCTAATTCGCGTCCTACCACTGCGACTCTAATAAGTGGGAAGGTAACTGTTTTAGAGCGGCGGTGCCAATAGGTACAGATTCTACATGAAGCCACCAATGCTTCTGACATGTGCTGTCATCTCCTGAGTATTTTGGATACTTCTAGAGCGACATAGTTAATTTTTTCCTTCCATGAAGAAATTTATTCAGACATTAAGGGGTTAATCCTGCCTTGTAAGAATCCCAGGCTGATGAACAGTGTAAGGCATCCGGATTTTACTGACCCTACATGAGTTTGATCCATAACAACAGTACGATACCACATGAGATCCTCAGAAAAAATAATTATACTATATCAACAAAAGGCAGTTGCAGTAATCTCATGTACTGAAAACTAACAAAGCAATATCTACCAATATATGGACAGAGGTATGAATAAACAATTTAAAGTGAAACGCATTTTGGAGATGAACCGAGCAGGTGGTTAACGGCATCGGAAAACCACACTTAACAAGAGAACGGCGAGCTTCAGTGTAGAAAGGGATAAGGCCAGAACAATACATTACTCCTTTTAACATAAATATGGCTGGGACCGAGGGTAAGTGGCTGCTGCATGGCATTAACAGAGCTAGTCTGCGACCCACCAAGAAAAATAAAATTCACCTCTAGCGAGACGGGAATTGGCTGAAGCCATACTGGGTGATGCAGATGCAACAAGGTGGGGAGATCCCCATTATATAAAACCATTTTGAGTACTAAAATGGCTAGATATCTCTCTCATCTTGTGTGGACTGCACAAGTGTGCGGAAAATAGCAAGGGCGTTAAAAGCTTTGCTTTCTGTCAAGTGTGGACGATATGCTTCACGTGTCATGGCGACAGATAGCAAAGTGGTAGTTAATTATTCCTGCGGGAATTTTTGTGTGCAAAGAAATTGTGCATGTCGCTCCGACCCTTAGCGAGTGTGCAATAACCATTATTTCGACTAGGGAAACATTAACGTTCTACGGAACGCAGGAAAGTTAAGACTGAGTGAATTCAGTCCAGGCTTTTCAGATCCAGCATGGACAGAGCGCTGTTGCAGATTCCACTTCGTAAAGTACCATCGCGCATTAGGCCACAGTAAATGCTGAGTCGGGATTTTGCTCACTCTAACTTGCGTACGCTTTGACCATTGAATATCGAAAGTTTGGATACTAACCTACCCTTACATTGAGCAGATGAGAGTTTTTCATTGGTTCAAAAAGTAAATTTATTCTCCACCAACTTATTGCATTGACCAGCTATGATAACGTAGATGTAAATGAGCTGATGGAGATTTTTAATCATTCTTTCCTGTGATAAAATTTTTTCATAGGCAGAGATAACAATTTTAATAATCGTCAGTTTAATATGTCCTAAAGAGTTAAATATTTTATTATTGAGTGTCAAAAGTAATTGAATATGATTGTTGTGTATCACTTGAGCCCTGAAAGCACAGATGATAAATTATATGTAGAATAAAAAAGGGAATAGCTGTTTTGTCTTTCTAGAATAGATCCCAGACTTTCACTTTTATTAATTCATGCATTTTAGTTAAGTGACACCAGCATTTCTAATTATTTCTGTTACGATCAGCACCTAATATTAACTGCCTTACAGGACCAGGTTCTTATTTATTTAGAGTGTCTGTTTAACACCCTGGGCTTGAGAAGACAGTTCAAATGTTTTGTCCATTTGCTCGATAAGTGGTAAGCTAAATTAGCACGCATTTGTACAGTCACTGTGCACCCACAAAAAAGTGCGCACCCTGACGAGAGTAGTCAACAAGGGGTTGAACAAAAGTTACACTAATGAGCCAAAACGTTATGACCACCTGCTTAATAGCTTGTTTGTCGGTCTTTGGAATAAACTACCTCACCGATTCTGCGTATCACGGATCCGACAGTTTGTTGGTAGGTTTGTGGCGGTATGTGGCATTAGATGTCTACGCACAGGTAATGTAATTCGCTTAAGTAACGGGCCGCTGATTTGTGTACGTGGTGATGGCGCCCGATAGCGGACCAAATGAGTTTACTAGGATTTACAACAGGCGAATTTGGTCGCCGAGACATCAACGTGAGTTCACTATAATGCTTACCAAATCGCTGCAGCACGTTTCTGGCTCCGAGACACGGACAATTGTACTGCTGGAAGCTGTCATCGCCGTCGGGGAAGACATCAAGTATGAACAGCTGCAGGCGATTCGCAGCTGTCAGCATGTCTTCGATTAGTACCGCAGGTCCCACGCAAGCACAGGAGAATGTCTCCCACAGCAATATACTGTTCCCAACAGTCAGAGTCTGTGGCGCGCTGCACTTTTCGAGTGCCGTTCACCTCGATGAAGGTGTTTGTGCAGACGACCAGTGACCTCGTGTAGCAAAAATGTGGTTCACCCGAAGAGCCGACAAGTTTACGTAGATCGACGGTCGATTCCCGATGGTGGAGTGCCCACTGCAATCGTAACTGACGATGTCGTTGGGCCAACATGAGGTCTGCTGCGGAGCTCCATGCTCAACAATGTACGCTAAACGATGTGCCCCGAAGCTCTTGTGCGTGCACCAGCATTGTGTTCTCTCATCGGAGATGCCGCAGATCCTACTTTACAGAGCAGATAAGCCTCCGAACCCCATATGCTGTGAAGAGTTGTGGACGTTCAACCACTTAGCGCCTAGTGGTAGCACTACCTCCTACCGTAGATGTTCACGACAGTAGCACTTGAACGTTGAACCAGCTTTGCGGTTTTCGAGACACTCGTTCACAGGCTTTGCGTAATAATAATAATCTGCCCTTTGTCAAAGTCACTTATCCCAACGGATTTCCTCATCTGCAGGCCGCATCTCCGCTAGGGTGATCCCCTTGCTTTGCTTACATAATTATCATGTGGTGTTGTAGTTCTTCTTATGTCCGTGCTTACTCTGAAAACAGGACGAGGAATTCCTCTTTATGCAAGACACCTTTTCAGTTTCGTTGTACCCAGACATGTTTCTGCACTTTTTGTGCTCTCTTCAGGGTGCTACTTTATCTTACTGTAAAATTGTTGTTGCATAATAAAATTTAGAGTAACTTTTTCTACAAAATATTTACAAATGTGAATGAATAATTGTTCTAAAATATTACAGTAATAAAATAAAATAACACACTGAAGCTAGCACAGAAAGTGCTGAAACATGTCTGGGTAAAACAAAACTGGAAACGTGTCTTGCATAAGGCGGAATTCCTCGTCCTGTCTGCTTACATACTTCCGTCACCGCGTCATGTGCCCGCAACGCCACCAGGAGGCATCCAACGTTGCAATGGTCAGATGTAATAACGTTTTGGATTATCAGTGTACGTAAGTCACTACCTTCGTGGATAAATTGCATGTATTTAAGATTTTTCCATTTAATCTGAGCCTGATATCTGCTTTCCCACCGTTAGTTTTATGTGATCCCTCCCACATCATGTCTGTCCAGACAGTTCACTGTTTTTACAGTTTCCTTTGCATTTCGCTACAGTTTTCTGGCGTCGTAACTTCCACACATACAATCTCGTATGGTTGGTTTATTCTGGGGAAACAAGTTGGGCATGCCCTTTCAAAGGAACCATCCCAGCATTTGCCAGAAACAATTTAGGGAAATCGCGGGAAGCCTTAATCAGGATGGCCGGACACGGGTTTGAACCGTCGTCCTCCCGAATGCGAGTCCACTGTGCTATGTGCTTTATATGTATCTCGAACTGCAATAGTGCTAAAGCGATCCCTTGAGAGTGGCCTCAAGTTATTTTTACAACTGACGATTCCGCCCCTTGAAGAAGGATGGTCTAAGTTTTATCTGCCAGCAAGTCCTGAATCTCGTTCCAAACGTGCTGCGATGTTCCATAATCTTGTATTTTGTTCATTGAACGGTAATGAGGAACTCTTTAGATCGCTTCCCGGGAATGAAGGAACATGGTACCAACATGAGCACCGTTGTCTGCAATGCTCTGAGACTCATGAACAAACAGACCGAGCTGATTTTTTGCGATATTTCTGTCTGAGAAACCCATGTTAATTCCCGAAACTCATAATACGCATGTGAATGTTTAAGACTTCACTTCCTCCGAAGTATGGATCGCACGATGATATTTTGCAGGTACATTCAGTTCAAAATGGCTCTGAGCACTATGGGACTTAACATCTGAGGTCATTAGTCCCCTAGAACTTAGAACTAGTTAAACCTAACTAACCTAAGGACATCACACACATCCATGCTCAAGGCAGGATTCGAACCTGCGACCGTAGCGGTCTTGCGGTTCCAGACTGCAGCGCCTTTAACCGCACGGCCACTTCGGCCGGCGGTACATTCAGTCATGTACAGGGTGTTCAATTTATCTGAAGGCATTGAAGTATCTCGAAAACTACACATTGGATACAAAAAAATTATAATTAAAGTTTGTTTGTCTCGGGAGTGGAACATCCAATAATACAACCTCAACCTTCCCTCCACCCCACCCTGGTGTGTGGGGGATGCGGGAGAACTTTGAAAATCGTATGTTTCAAAATGATGTCCAATGGCAGTTAAATTAACTCCCCCCACCTCCACCGTGCGAAGGCAGGACGGGCAATTATTTCATATCTTTTAATGGGACTGGACTGCCTATTATGATAAGTCGTAGTTAGCTACACGGTCACGGTGGTGCGTCGAGCAGTCCCCTTTTCTATCGGAGGAACACGAAGTTAATAATGGTGTTACCCATTACACCCATTAAAAGGTATCTGCCTGTCCTACCCTTACTGGGTGGAGATGGGGGGGGGGGGGGTTAATTTGTCATTGGATAGCATTTTGAAACATACTATTTCCTACCCATTTTAATTTTTCCAATTACAGCGCCATATGTCACGAAACCAAATAAAAGGTTTCAGACAAAACCTACGCATTTTTCTTCTGCAGAATTCAAATTTGGAACAAAAAAGCGGGGTTCGCATTTAAGATTTAAAAGTTGCTCCTCGCCCCAAAACAGGGGTTGGGGTGTGCGGTCAAGTTTTTTATCACTCGATGTCCCCCTCCCAGATGAACAAGTTTCAGTTGTAAATTATTTGGATCCAAGCTGTAGTTTTCGAGATATTTCAATGTCTTCATAGAAACTGAACACCCTGTATGTGGATATTGTCTGCAAATTGTGTTACGGATATGCTAATAGAGATAGTAGTAAAGAATTAATAAATTAAAACATCATGCTTGATGCTCAAATGTAAAGTAATGTAATGAGTTCCACAGCTTTAGAACAGATTGACATCAGCGATACGAGTCCACAATTATGCGCAGCTGTCTGTCGACCCATCTTGTATCGTTAATGACCTGTCCCTGTTTTCGTTTGGTTCTGTTCGTTGTTCCAGTGGCCTTCGATGAGACAGACAGGGAATAATTTATTTCATTCTTAAAGGCACTGTCAATACAGTCGACGAATTAATGCACAACCAAAAATTAAAGCAATTACAACGGCATAAGAAATTTGAAGTGGATGTGTGATCGTAGGGGGTGCTACAATTGAGGTAGTGGTACAAACTTCCCCTATTGATTCACAAGTGCAAAATAACAAGAAAATGCTGTAAAACTCTTAATGCAGATACTGTATGCAAGAGGTTGATCAGTACAGATAACTGTTGTGCAACTTCCACATTAGTGTTGCTTCGTCATCAACATCACTGTGCTCGGCAGCGCATGCAGGAGGACTTCTTTAACTCTCGAAGAAATCATGGGCACCGAATCACAACGTCAGTTCTGCATGAAAATTGGATTCCAAAGCTACGCCCAAAAGAAGATAAGCGTCTCCAAGAAAAGCAGCATAGTTTTGGAAAATATCGATCAGACGAAACTCACTTCACTTTCTTCATGCATTATGTACTCAGTGCCATGGGTAGAGGAAACCTTCAAAATCTTTGATTCAGTACCATATCGACGCGTTATAAACAAAATACGTAGATGTGGGATGTATAAACACGCCAACACATGGACTGAAATTTTTCAAACAGGTAAGGCACGATTCATTATCCTAGATGGAGAGTCTCCTACAGACTCCAAAGTACAGGGCTATTACAAATGATTGAAGCGATTCCATAAATTCACTGTAGCTCCATTCATTGACATATGGTCACGACACACTACAGATACGTAGAAAAACTCATAAAGTTTTGTTCGGCTGAAGCCGCACTTCAGGTTTCTGCCGCCAGAGCGCTCGAGAGCGCAGTGAGACAAAATGGCGACAGGAGCCGAGAAAGCGTATGTCGTGCTTGAAATGCACTCACATCAGTCAGTCACAACAGTGCAACGACACTTCAGGACGAAGTTCAACAAAGATCCACCAACTGCTAACTCCATTCGGCGATGGTATGCACAGTTTAAAGCTTCTGGATGCCTCTGTAAGGGGAAATCAACGGGTCGGCCTGCAGTGAGCGAAGAAACGGTTGAACGCGTGTGGGCAAGTTTCACGCGTAGCCCGCGGAAGTCGGCGAATAAAGCAAGCAGGGAGCTAAAAAATCTTACGGAAAAGGCTAAAGCAGAAGCCTTACCGTTTACTATTGCTACAAGCCCTGACACCCGATGGCAAAGTCAAACGCTTTGAATTTTCGGCGCGGTTGCAACAGCTCATGGAAGAGGATGCGTTCAGTGCGAAACTTGTTTTCAGTGATGAAGCAACATTTTTTCTTAATGGTGAAGTGAACAGACACAATGTGCGAATCTGGGCGGTAGAGAATCCTCACGCATTCGTGCAGCAAATTCGCAATTCACCAAAAGTTAACGTGTTTTGTGCAATCTCACAGTTTAAAGTTTACGGCCCCTTTTTCTTCTGCGAAAAAAACGTTACAGGACACGTGTATCTGGACATGCTGGAAAATTGGCTCATGCCACAACTGGAGGCCGACAGCGACGACTTCATCTTTCAACAGGATGGTGCTCCACCGCACTTCCATCATGATGTTCGGCATTTCTTAAACAGAAGATTGGAAAACCGATGGATCGGTCGTGGTGGAGATCATGATCAGCAATTCATGTCATGGCCTCCTCGCTCTTCCGACTTAACCCCATGCGATTTCTTTCTGTGGGGTTATGTGAAAGATTCAGTGTTTAAACCTCCTCTACCAAGAAACGTGCCAGAACTGCGAGCTCGCATCAACGATGCTTTCGAACTCATTGATGGGGACATGCTGTGCCGAGTGTGGGAGGAACTTGATTATCGGCTTGATGTCTGCCGAGTCACTACAGGGGCACATATCGAACATTTGTGAATGCCTAAAAAAACTTTTTGAGTTTTTGTATGTGTGTGCAAAGCATTGTGAAAATATCTCAAATAATAAAGTTATTGTAGAGCTGTGAAATCGCTTCAATCATTTGTAATAACCCTGTAGTATCCGGTGTAACTGGGGGGAGTGTAATCTTATTACATGCACTAGTAAGTCCCGCACCTAACCGCCCCCGCATCCCTCACCCGACTGTTTAAAGAATCGATCTCCGATGTATATAACAGCTAGTTTTTCACGCGTCACAATGTCTATGACTTCATAGCTACTCCACAATGTGCCTTAAAATGATATAATTTGGCAGGTGCATTCAGCGGTATATGTTGATGCTGTCTCCAATAGGCGTTGCGAATAGAGCTAATAGTAAAGAAGTAAAAAATTAAAACGTCATGCCTTATGCTGCAATTTTACTGCGTGTGCAGCGAAAATGTACTAATCGATAAACGTCGCTCCTTTCGTTATTTTGTGGGGGTATCAGCGACAAAAAGTTTCGAGAAGATTTGAAATTATGTGTGAAGTTCGTTGAAAGTCTTGCTAAGTCCTCTCATTCTCAAATAGTGGTCGAATAGTGTCTGCCTAATTTGCACACCTTGAGTTTTGCTGCCTGAAGAGAGATACACATTTTCTAACTTCAGTACTTCAATTATTGTCTTCGGTCTTTAACTTACGACTGCATCTCTTCATGAATGGATTACGACAACATTTTAAATTTTGAAATTTGGTCAATAATTGTACGAAATACTGAAATTAAATTTTTGCTGTTCCTGGAAACCATTAGATAGGCATTTACAACTGGAATTGTAACGTAGTGACCCTTTTAACCGTGTCGAAATGTAGATGACTTGGCGTCAGATCTTTCGCTGGTTATACAGTTGTCCACAATGAAAGTCTATCTGGTTCAAATTGTACTAATATTTAGTCAGATTTCGACAAAATTTCGACGTAGTGCAGCGACTGTCCACTAGCTCTCAATATAGAGAAATACAAAGTTATGGGCTTCCCGAAACATAAAGGAATAATGAGTCAAAGCTAGTGTCAGTCGTGTGGTGCAAATATTTAGCAGTATCAGCGTGTTGAGATATGAAGTGGAACGACATAATGGTTCAGTTGTAGATAAAACAAACGGTAGAATACGATCCATTAACACGATACTGGTAACTGCACTTTTTCTGCAATAGAGATAGCAAAAAAACACTTGTACGGCCCTAACTTAATACTGATCAGTTGTTTGGGACCCACATGAGGTGAAACTAACAGGGGACATCTGCCGTATGTAAAGCAGGCAGGAGTGAATGGTCAGAGGCTTGATTACCCGTTTCAGTCACATAAATGTGACCACCGCTTATGTACCACGTCAACGTGCAATAACAACACACAGACGGCAGGTGGTAACACTAGCGTTGGAGGGTATATAAAGTGTCTCGCAGGGTCGCAGTGCAGTGCAGTTGTCGTATTGCGGAAACCGGGAAATTGATCTGACGTTCAAAAGGACATGATCTTTGGCTTTCGTGCCAAGGTTGGAAGCATTTCCGAAACGGCTAAGTTTGTAAACTGTTCGCTTGCCGCTGTGATTAAAGTATACCGTGAATGGGAAAATGGCGCTATGCAAAACCGGTGTTGCACCACGGGCCGTAGATGACTTGGATGAACGACAACTGTGGAGCTACGTAAGGGCGTGCAGACGTTCAATTTTTGAGTAACTGACAGCCCAGATGAACCAAGGGGCTACCGACAGTATGTCCTCAACGACTTGTCTGCGAACGTTGCTCCGATTGGCCTCTACAGCAGGCGCCAGGTTCATGAAACCATGCTGACTGCTGTTCATCCACATCGAAGACTGGAATTTGCACGCCAATATCACAACTGGACATCCACTGCGAGGCGACAGGTGGACTCTTCAGATGAATCGCTTCTTATACTCCATGGGACAGATGACCACTGGCGTGTACGAACCTGAAACGATCGTCTTGTAAGGGTCTAGGCCGGAGGAGGGAACATTATGGGCTAGAGAATGATTTCGTGGCATTTCCTTTGTTGTTGTTGTTGTTGTGGTCTTCAGTCCTGGGACTGGTTTGATGCAGCTCCCCATGCTACTCTATCCTGTGCAAGCTTCTTCATCTCCCAGTACCAGCCTACATCCTTCTGAATCTGCTTAGTGTATTCATCTCTTGGTCTCCCTCTACGATTTTTACCCTCCACGCTGCCCTCCAGTTCCAAATTGGTGATCCCTTGATGCCTCAGAACATGTCCTACCAACCGATCCCTTCTTCTAGTCAAGTTGTGCCACAAACTCCTCTTCTCCCCAATTCTATTCAACACCTCCTCATTAGTTATGTGATCTACCCATCTAATCTTCAGCATTCTTCTGTAGCACCACATTTCGAAAGCTTCTATTCTCTTCTTGTCTAAACTATTTATCGTCCATGTTTCACTTCCATACATGGCTACACTCCATACAAATACTTTCAGAAACGACTTCCTGACACTTAAATCAATACTCGATGTTAATAAATTTCTCTTCTTCAGAAACGCTTTCCGTCCCATTGCCAGTCTACATTTTGCCTTTTTAAATTTTCTAACCTACCTGCCCGATTAAAGGATCTGACATTCCACGCTCCGATCCGTAGAACGCGAGTTTTCTTTCTCTTGATAATGACGTCCTCTTGAGTAGTCCCCGCCCGGAGATCCGAATGGGGGACTATTTTACCTCCGGAATATTTTACCCAAGAGGACGCCACCACCATTTAATCATACAGTAAAGCTGCATGCCCTCGGGAAAAATTACGGCTGTAGTTTCCCCTTGCTTTCACCCGTTCGCAGTACCACAACAGCAAGGCCGTTTTGGTCAGCTTTACAGGGCCAGATCAGTCAACCATCCAGACTTTTGCCCCTGCAACTACTGAAAAGGCTGCTGCCCCTCTTCAGGAACCACATGTTTGTCTGGCCTCTCAACAGATACCCCTCTGCCTCTGTTGTGGTTGCACCTACGGTACGGCCATCTGTATCGCTGAGGCACGCAAGCCTCCCAACGGGGTGACCTCCTCATTCTTGAAGACACAGTGAATGAACGTCCACCCCTGCTAGCTGAGTGGTGCCAGCACGGTAGCTCAGCGAGTTCGGTCAGAGGGTTAGCAGCCCTCTGTAATAAAAAAACTGAGTTAATCGATCAACAACGAACCTAAACGGCTGTCTTACGACGTCCGCCCCGAGCAGATGCAACGAACAAAAGCTAAGAAAATGAGATTTAAAAAAAAAAAGTGGACAGCGTGACAGACTGTCAATCCTAAGGGCCTGGGTTCGATTCCCGGCTCGGTCGGAGATTTTTTCCGCTGAGAGACTGGGTGTTGTGTTGTCCTAATCGTCATCATTTCATCCCCATCGACACTCAAGTCGCCGAAGTGGCGTCAAATAGAAAGACTTGCACCTGGCGAACGGTGTACCCAACGGGAGGTCCTAGTCACACGACATTTACATTTAATGAATGAACACAAGTAGGTATATCCTTGGGGACCATGTTAAAACCTACAAGCAGCTTGTTTTTTCCTCCGCGCAGTGACATTACTAGCAGGAAAATACAATGTGTCAACAGCTCGCCGAGTATTTGCGTGGTTCGAAGAGCACCTGAATGAGTTTACCACAGCACTGGAGCCAGAATGGCTTCATATCCCTGTCGGTACCTTCTAGAACCTCCCTGACTCTCTTCGTGCACGTCTCACAGCTGTCCACGCTCCAAAAGGTAGTTATTCAGGCATTTGACAGGTGTTCACATTAAGGTGACTGGACTGTGTATAAATATTCTTCAGGCTCCCACGTACCTCTACGGTAGAGATGGTGCAGCTCTCTCAGAGGCACACAAGCAGACGTTCTTCCCGTACTCCATCGCTGGATGGAATGGGAAGAGCTTGCCGCATAGTTTGCTCATATTTCAACTAGGGCCAACCCAAGCTTGTAAACTCACGGGTCCCCCTAATCCAGCTGAAGTGAGGTGGTCTGGCCCAAGCTGGCTGTCTTCAAAGGCGAATGATGTCTACCATATGGCTGGTATCTCTTAATACCCTTTGGGGGAAAATTACTGGAAATGTCAGTAAGCAACACTTTACAACACTACTATGAGCGTTAACAGGAAATGGCCAATCGAAGGGCCTAGTTTCTGCTCTGGAGGCTCACTGGCCGAAACATCTGCGTGTGAAAATAATTTCGTGGAGCTGTTAGCAGCTGGTGAAATCGAGGAGTGCGTCAGCAGCCTGGGTGGGATGCCGGAGGATAATTTTGAGCCCTCAGGGACGGAGGTGTTGCGGAGGTGTGTTTCGGAACTCTCTCTGTGTGGAAAGTGTAAAAAGTGTTCGGAAAAGCGTTTCCTTGAGTGGGTGTGGGAACCATCTTATTTACCTGCTTTCAAAGTGGGTGTTGCTATTTAATGAGGTTATGCAGATTGGTTAGGAAGAAACCACGGAACAGAGCATGGAGTAGCTAGGTAGCTGGAAGTGAGATGGACTTCAACAGCTGCCGTAGAAGCTCCAAGACAACGGACGAGAAGAAACGTGCCAGGTTCTTCACCGTATCTGACAGACATAAGTCACTCAACAGATTCCTTGGTACTGGTTGTCAGCCAAATGAGCCCGCGAAGGACGTTGTTACCATTATTATTATTATCATGCTGCATTTTGACTATTAGGGGCCCCATCTGATCAGTATTGTGTGAGCCATAGTGCTCCACTCAGTCCTCTTAGATGGAACCAACAACCATCACTACGAAGCTGAGACAGCGGGCTCTGCTGCCCATGCAGCACCACGTGGAGGTGGGGCCTCGTGCATATATTTTGTCCTGGTCCTTCGTGTAAATGGCAGCTGTATTGTGCTTATAAAAATATTATATATCACGCTGGGAATAGGAAATGATGTATAAAAATACCTTCACCTCCACTGCCCTGGGAGGAGGACTCAGGAACTGACTTCTAGCCCGACATTCCTGTGCAGTGTCTTCCAAGGTTACTTACTAAGGTATATGTTGATAAGGTAGTCTACGTAATTCGAGGATAATATTTTACGTGTTTATTGTGGCGTCTTGTACAATAACTGGCCACGGTAGGTGTTGTGTACATAGTTCTGCGTAGTCAGCGCGTAAACAGCTTTCACACTAGGGCGCGCCCCGCTAAGCACAACAGCGCAGGCGCAGCGCTCGTCCGTCTCCACACTACGAGATGGCACTGTCTTAGAGACGGACCAAATTCTGCTTCCGCCAATCCACGTATTAATATGTAACGCAGCCAATGAGTTTGCTGCTAACGTAGAACCTTTTCTCCTCGTGGATCACACTCGCGCAGTGATACCTGAACGCTCGAGGTATTATAACGAGTGTACAGACGTCTGATTAGTCAGTCTGCATTAGTCTGCATTAGTCTATAGTCAAGTTTCAGTCTGCGCCTATAAGATTATCATATTCCTGTACATAGCCATGAAGATAAATGTATAGACACTTTGTCAAGTATCAGAGATATGTGAGAATAAGATTAACGTACCAAGACCCAAAGGAACTTCAGATTGTGAATTGTAAATAGCATCCAGAACCAAGTTAAGTTATTTTCATGCTTGTTATTATTTTAATAAATGTGTGTGAAAATTAGTCAAGTTCTGTTTAAAGTTGGTCACCGTCAATCTGCTACTCTAAGCGTGCAAGTGGCATTTCTATCGTCTGACCTAACGGCAGAAGATAAACACGCCACGATAAGACCACGAGACATATTGCTGACACTCGCCTACTTCGTTAGAGCGACGAGTCAAATAATCTGATGGTGTGTGTACGGAAGGTCTTACAGTACGCACACCACAGTAGGTTATACATTCCACTTAGTGTTTTTGTACTATGTGATTACTATTGATATTGATAAGTGCTGTGTCTCTTTATGAGTTTTATTATGTGTATACTTTTATTCTGATTGATGCTACGTGCTAAAAAACTGTGTTATTATAGTAACGCCTTTGACATAGCGCCTGGTAGAATAACCACCCACAATTATATGACAACACATGTCTCTCTGGTTTGCTCTATGTTTGATGTTCCTGTAGTTGAATGTCTACAGGTTCCTCTTCGTGTGTTACGTCCACTGTTTCGGTGTTGGAGGAGTCTGTTGTACTGGAGTCCTCACCTAAACTAACCCACTCGTCTCTTTCACTTCTGCTTCGATGCCTGTAAGATCTCACTTGTCCATACATGGTGTGTTCTGTGCTGGAGATGGAGTCTGTTAATTCATTTGGTTGCCCCCATTTGTGTCAATACCTGAGTGTGTGTTGTAGTGTTACTGTTGTAATTCCTGTTACGTTGTGCTGTGTGTGTGAGTATCCCTCACAGTGCAGTACGATGTGTTCAGGGGATCGATGTTCACTGCACTGGCAGTTGCCATCCTCAGAAAGTGAGACCCACTGTAGGTACGTTGGATATGGGCCGTGACCACTCAGGAAATGAACCGTGCCACAGCCAGGATTGGTCATAACCGTTCCCTTGTGTTCAGGACAAAGGTGTACACCCTCCAGCTTTATCACTTTTGTCCCACGCTAGCTGCCAGACATCCAACTGCCAAGTGTTTAGTTGAGTTAGTGTGCGATGTCTTCGCCTGTTATTTCACTATTCTTATTGTGTCTTCCCCTCTTGAGACACTAGCATGTGGTCGTTATATAGACTGGGAAGAAGATACCCAACACCACACACAGGGCCTCTGTGGATGTAGTGTGGAATGCCCCCGTAGCTTCAGGAGTACGCTTTGAAGTGCGTAAGGCTGTAGTTCGTCTCAGGTTTTATTTTTATTACACACAGTATCTTAATTCTTAGTGGGATGCTGTCATTTATAAAAACAGGAGAATACGAAAAACTGAGAGTAATTTCCTGTAGAGGAGAGTGGTGATTCACGAGGTAACCTTTCTTCTCGTTTGTTCTGATGTGTCTAACACCTCGAAACCGGTAAACCATAACAAAATTTATTTGCAGCTGCTGACTGAATATCTTGAGTAGCTAGCTGGGAGTGCAGCGTTGTTCTGGTTCAGAGGTTCCCATTAGCCACCAAGACGGTGAGGCAAGCTCACAGGACCCTGGGGAACTCAGCCGGTCGTGGGCCCCTAGGCAGGGCAGAAGGGTGAGCCTTCTGCCCACTCACTGGCTGCTGAATGCTGCCTAGTCTTGACCAGTTTGTTAGCTCTGTGGACAAACGGCACCTGGGAGGCCAGGAGTTCGTTTGCCGCCTTCTGATGTTGTGAGGTGACTACAATTTCGCACCTTAGAAGCTCTCATCTGCATACTTTGCCATGATCTACAACCACAATTAGGTATCATTTGATAGGTTTACATTGTATATATGAATATTTAAAGAGACTGACTATGTCACGTATGCCTTGTATATAATTGTTAATGCTTTTGCATGAAAGGTGATGGAGTGTCTTTATTATCAAAACGGCATAATGAATTATTGCCTATACTAGTAGAGGTTGCAACACCAGTGGAGATGAAACGGCAGGCGGAACTGAAGCCCTAGGTGAAAGGCCCGCACAGGTGTGTTGGTCCTGCTTAAACACAGGAAGTAGCAAGACGGACGTTGGGGCACCTGAGCTCTGGAGCACAATAGAGTCGCGGCCAGCTGGTGTCGTAGCCGGACCAGAAGAATAACTGGGAACTCTGCAAATGTTGGACGCATCTGAGAGGAACGAGGAACGAGGAAGCGTCACCTCGGAAATAACGCAGCCTGGGTTACTTCCAAGGATATTTACTCAGAAGCGTACCATTGCACGAGTATAGGTATTTCCTCGCAAACTTTACGGGCTGCATGACTAAAGACTAAAATATGGTTGGTCGGCGTTCAGAAGAATATGTAGAGAGGGAGAATATTCCGGAGTTTCAAGAATATGATTCGCCTTCTGCAGTTACGAGGGAGGGGAGCTGAGTCTTGCTGGAAAGCCAGCGGTGGAGAGGAAAAGGTCTTCCGTTTTGAGCGCCCATGTTGGACAGTCACTCAATATCAGCTTTTGTTGGTGCAGACAGACTTGCTGTCTTTGCTCCCAGGAGATTTCATAGCTAGAACGGTTAGGTGCTGTACTGATGCGAACTTATACAGTTCTGGACTTCGCCTCCGGGTAGGAAGTCGTCGTTGAGTACGCAACGTTCAGTGATTGACACCACTTCTTCTGCCTATACCTATGCTGAGACGTTATTTGAACTCTGTCCTTGTGGCTGGTAGTTCGTCTTTCTCGTCTGTAGAACACAGAGAGGAGAAGACAGTATTAGAGTATATTAGTCAGAGGACTGCCTTCTGCAGTCCTAGTGTTTGAAAAAGTTTTATTTTGTGGCTGGAGTTCTTCCATCGTCACAGACGTGTACGAGAACCATCACCCCGACGAACCAGACGCTGTACATATGGTGATAGTGCTAATTGCTTCGGCTTCTTAGAGCTATAAAGCTAAACAGCTGTGAGCACGCTAGTTTATTTCCACACCACCGTAGATCACCTTTGAAAGGAGTGTCTTCTAGTGTTTGGTACATAGATGATGTCCGTCATTTCGCGTTATTTATGTTAGATAGCGTGGCCATAAAATGGGGTAGAGTTGGGCAACTGATCAGCAACGTTTAGTCAGGAAATATAGACAATTGCAATATAATGGGTTGTTTTTTAATCTACAATAAATGTGTAATAAGAAACAAAGTTTATCACGTAGTAGTATTAGTTGCCTTAATCATTCATTTATGTTTAGGTTGTAAGTTATATCTTAAAGAGTATTAAGAGATCCTAAGATATGCTTCAGGAGGTAGTCAGACAGGGCCAAATCATCATTCTAGCGTTCAGTATTTTCCGTTGCGCACATGTATTCTACACCCGCCTGGTGTAGCATCTTGGAAAGTCGCCGTTGCAGCCAATGTGAATACAGAGATTTTCGAAAGTACCCTTGAACACTCGCTTGGTGGGTGAAGACATCTGGTGGCCAGGACGAAAGCTTTTTAAAAGCACTGGCTGAACAGAACTCCTCCACTAGGCCTGGTTCTGTGCGGTGCCACCGCCCCGCCGGCAACACGATCGGAACATTGCTTATGGAAAATTTAGGAAGAAAAGACGGGACCAAATTCGGTTAGTCGACGTTCGCAATGCTGGTCGTAGGTTGTGTCCCAAAAATGAACAGCATAAAGACAGAAGTGATGACACTTTGTGCAGGACGTGATGCAGGACAATGCTCAAGCACGTACAGTGCAAGCTGTTACTGATTTGTTTGACTGATGGGGCAGCTAAGTGCTATACCACCTACTGCACTCCCCTGACTTAAATCCTCGTAAGTTCAACTCTATTTGTTGTGTTGGCAGAAGAGCCAACACCGTGTTACTAGTGGAGGCCGAAATGCAAGCGTTTTAGCTCACGCAGGCTGGAGTGAGGAAGGGAAGAACTAAACTGACGTGAGGTCTGGAACATGACAAGGAATGAGAATTCAGAAAGCGGACGTAATTAGTTTCCTACTTAACTTAAATCCATTAATGATGAACGTCGCTCTTGACGGTACATGATTCACAATATTATCTGTTCAGAATAGTAACTGAATATGGCGCCTTGCTAGGTCGTAGCAAATGACGTAGCTGAAGGCTATGCTAAACTGTCGTCTCGGCAAATGAGAGCGAATGTATACGGTGAACCATCGCTAGCAAAGTCGGCTGTACAACTGGGGCGAGTGCTAGGGAGTCTCTCTAGACTAGACCTGCCGTGTGGCGGCGCTCGGTCTGCAATCACTGATAGTGGCGACACGCGGGTCCGACGTATACTAACGGACCGCGGCCGATTGAAAGGCTACCACCTAGCAAGTGTGGTGTCTGGCGATGACACCACACTATTTGTAAACTGAAGGAACCACTTCACGCCATTCGCTTCATAACTGCTACAAATTTGTCGGGCAATAGACCGCGCCGCACTGCTAAGAGTATCCTACGACTTCTACATCGCTGGCAACGGATTATACACAATGCTAGTGACTACTTTGGAGGTCAGTAAAACATTTAAACACGTATCTATTTTGTACGAGCTGTAAATAAATAGTTGCCACTACTAAAGTTCGAACCCTCGTAAATGTATATGCCAGAGGTTACAGAATGCCGCACAGTAACAATTGGCGTAGTTAAAGTTTTCAGCCCTCATCAACTGATAAAAAACCGTCGTGAATTGATAAAAATGAATGTCATGTCTGTGTTAAGTCGCGATTGTACACTTCCGGTCTGCAATCACTGCTAGTGGCGACACACGGGTCCGACGTATACTAACGGACCGCGGCCGATTAAAGTATACTCTTGTTGGCCTGTGTCAAGTAACAAAATTCCCCCCATAGATGTTATGCAGGGAAGTACTGGGCCCTGTAGTGACAAAACCCGACACGCTCATGTGTATTTACCACCAGCAGAGCAGCTGACACCATAAGCTACGAGCCTCGTGTGTTGTCGAAGCGTGTGCTGTGGCTGTCGTCCGGGTATTTCGCCAGTCGCACACCCAGAATAGCGAGTGGAGTACTGTCGTCATGCGTAGCTCTTCCAAGGTTCATAATCGTTCCGAACTAAAGTGCCTACTTCACCTCTCTTATACTGTTGATACAACAGTAGACAATAAGCAGCAACGCTGAAACGCGATCTACCTTATTTAACTTACGCTCATGTTCTTTTACTAAACTAACAGCGGTGTACGGCTTGCGTATTGTTCTGCGGGGGAATGCATTGAGGCCAGGCTCCGGCAAAAGGCAGAGCGCGCGCTCATGCAACAGCGCCTGTGTTACGAGCGCGCCACACTTCAAAGGAGCCGCGGCTGCCGCCGATCCTAGCCGAGTCTGCGCTGCCGCGGCTGAAAGCTGAGAACTCTAGCATTCTCACACTAAACTGACTCCAGGGTCATCGCAACCTAATTTGGTTTTACGAAAAAATGCAAATTTTAATAAATAAGAATTTAATAAGTTACTATAGACCAACATACCAAGAACAATGAACTTCTACATCTACATGAAGCTGCTGTTTCCTCTTAAGTGTTTAGCAGAGGGTCCATAGAATCACTTTCAGACCATTTTCGGCCGTTCCATCCTCGAATAGCGCATGGGAAACATGAACATCTAAATCTTTCGGTATGAGTTTTGATTCCTCTTATTTTACTATAATCACCATCTCCCATGAAGCAGTGGTTGGGAAGGGAGTGAGATGGGGTTGTAGCCTCTCCCCGATATTATTCAACCTGTATATTGAGCAAGCAGTGAAGGAAACAAAAGAAAAGTTCGGAGTAGGTATTAAAATCCATGGAGAAGAAATAAAAACTTTGAGGTTCGCCGATGACATTGTAATTCTGTCAGAGACAGCAAAGGACTTGGAAGAGCAGTTGAACGGAATGGACGGTGTCTTGAAAGAAGGGTATAAGATGAACGTCAACAAAAGCAAAACAAGGATAATGGAATGTAGTCGAATTAAGTCGGGTGATGCTGAGGGAATTAGATTAGGAAGTGAGACACTTAAAGTAGTAAAGGAGTTTTGCTATTTGAGGAGCAAAATAACTGATGATGGTCGAAGTAGAGAGGATATAAAATGTAGACTGGCAATGGCAAGGAAATCGTTTTTGAAGAAGAGAAATTTGTTAACATCGAGTATGGATTTAAGTGTCAGGAAGTCGTTTCTGAAAGTATTTGTATGGAGTGTAGCCATGTATGGAAGTGAAACATGGACGATAAATAGTTTAGAAAAGAAGATAATAGAAGCTTTCTAAATGTGGTGCTACAGAAGAATGCTGAAGATTAGATCGGTAGATCACATAACTAATGAGGAGGTATTGAATAGAATTGGGGAGAAGAGGAGTTTGTGGCACAACTTGACCAGAAGAAGGGACCGGTTGGTAGGACATGTTCTGAGACATCGAGGGATCACCAATTTAGTACTGGAGGGCAGCGTGGAGAGTAAAAATCGTAGAGGGAGACCAAGAGATGAATACACTAAGCAGATTCAGAAGGATGTAGGTTGCAGTAAGTACTGGGAGATGAAAAAGCTTGCACAGGATAGAGTAGCATGGAGAGCTGCATCAAACCAGTCTCAGGACTGAAGACCACAACAATCATCCCCCCCTAAGTAGATGGGAGAAAACAACATATTTTCACATTCGCTTCAGAAGACTGGTGACGGAAATTTCGTGAAAAGATGGCGCCGCAACAAAACCAGCTTTTCTTTTACTGACTGCCTCACCAACTAGTGTATCATATCCGTGACGACTCTCCCGTGTATCGCGTTACTACTGGACTACCATAAATGATTCATTCGTTTCCAGAGTTCTTTATTTTCCAGAATATTACATGTACAAATATGACTGATGTATGAACAGAAGCCGGGCGTTGTGGCCGAGCGGTTCTAGGCGCTTCAGTCCGGAACCGAGCTGCTGCTACGGTCGCAGGTTCGAATCCTGCCTGGGGCATGGATATGTGTGTGATGTCCTTAGGTTATTTAGGTTTAAGTAGTTCTAAGTCTAGGGGAGTGATACCCTCAGATACTAAGTCCCATAGTGCTTAGAGCCATTTGAACCATGAACAGAACCATTAACTCACTGTGTTAGCATTGTTCCTATCAAGTGCCTTGACAAAATGACGACAAAACAACTACGTGTTGGAACATTCAAAACGTTTGTCTATTGGAACAGTGCAGCCTGCATTCAGAAGGAATTATGCAAAAGAACCTTCATGTGGACAGGGCATTGTGCGTTGCTGTTGATGAATTAGGGGCGCTGGTTGTCTCTGTAATCAGAAAGGTACCGGTCGACCATATGTGCTACATGCAGTCGTGTAGAGGGTGAGACAAAGTCCAAAAAAATTAACATTCCGCAGCAAACTGTGTGGAAGATTTTGCCGAAACGGTTACATTTCAAACCGTACGTTCCGCAGCTCGCGCAACAATTAAAACCGGAAGATTACGCCCAGCGTTTTCTGTTTTACATCACAGTACAGGAAGCGCTTGAGGACGGACATCTCGCCTCCACGCTGACAATCAGAGACGAAGCAACCCTCCATTTGTCTGTAAAGGTCAACTGGCATAATGTGAGAGTGTGGGGCACTGAAAATCCTCAATAAATTGTGCCGCAAGAACGAATTTGGAGGTTAATATTTTCTGTGCAGTGTCACAGACGAAGTTGAATGGGCCGTTTTCCTCCTTTGAGAAAAACGTGATAGGTTCCTCTTATCTTGACATGCTGCAGTTGTGGTTGTTTCCACAACTGATCGCTGATTCCGAGAATTTCATCTTCCAACAAGACGGGGCACTCCTCTTGGGAGCATCATGTTCGTCGCTATCTTTCGCATCGCTGGATTGGGCGTAGTGGTGAAGATAATGTAGCTCTGTTAGCTTGATCCCTGAAGTCCACCTGACCTAACAACTTGTGGCTTTTTCCTTTCGGGTGAGATCAAGGATAGTGTTTAACAGACCTCCCCCCCCCCCCTCTCACCCTCACCCTCCCACTGCCAAGAACACTGGAACAGCTCAGAGAACGCATTAATGTTGCTCTGAGTATTGATAGAATATTGCTACACAAGATATGGAATGAACTTGACTACCGATTGGTCACGAGTCGTGTGACCAGATGATCTCACTTAGAAATTCTGTATCGTGCAAAATGTAAACTTGGTAAGTTTATGTTTCATATACTTGTATCACTCATATTTGTACATGTAATACTTTGGAAAGTGTAGAGCTTAGATAACGAATGAATCTTTTATAGCAGCCCTGTACAAAACGAGCTGCCGTTCTTCGAACTTCTTCGATGACCTCTGTCAGTTCAACCTGTTAAGGATCACATACAGCGCAGCGACAGTCCAGATGAGGACGGGCTAGCCTAACGCAGGTAGTATCTTTAGTAGATCTATTGCATCTTCTAAGTTTTCTGATTTATGTTGTAACTTTTAGCAGGAGATCTCGAGGACTATCTGGTTGCCCATATTTTTTTGTTTGTTTAGAACCATCCAGGAGACACGATGTTTCCAAGTACTAATGGGCAACAAGATGAGTTCACAGATGACGCTAAACAACAGGCTAACACAAGGCTCTGTCCTGACCCCTCTCCTGTTAAGTTTTTACGTGTCAGACAGCCTGGAACCACATCAAAAAAGTTTGGGTATGCTGACGACTGGGCACTCGCGACGAGGCATAGAGATCTTTAAGTTGCCGAGTCGATTGACCAATGATCTATCAACTATTGGGGAATATTTCCGCAAATGGATGTCGCAGCCAAGTGCTTCTGAATAGTGTCAACGTTTCACCTAAACAACTCGATGACCAGCAAAGAGCTCACAGTCCCCCTTAAAGGAAGATTACTCGACATAACAGAAGTCGGAAATGTCTAGGGGTCACGCTCGACACAACGCTCAGTTAAAACTACATCTTTTAAGAACAGCTGCCAAAATCAAAACTCCAAATAACATCCTCCAGAAACTTTGTGGCACATCGTGGGGTTCAACTGCATGAAGACTCTTTTCGTCAGCTCGGGATTGTTTCACTCTGTTGCAGAATATTGGTCACTAGTCCGGACGAATAGAGCCCATACAAAACTTATTGATACACAGCTCAACCATACCAAGCGACTTGTAACCCACATTTATTTTCACTCATACTTAGCCACAACCGTCTCCATCTCTGCGGCGGGAAGTGCAAATGTATAGCAGTACGAAAAACTACAGGAAAATCCGAACCTTCCTGCCCACGCAGACAGTCCAAGCGTCGGCGAACCTAGGCTTCGCTTTCGCCACCCACCGCTGGAAACCGTAAGAATGTTAGTTGGAAACGGCTTTAATAATGGTAATTGCTTGAAACACACCTGGCAGGTTAATGTTACAACGGAACAACTTAAGATGCCATGCATATCGACGAAGCCACCTGTTTTGAATTGTCGCTTAAGATCTGGTCGGTTCTTAACCGAATAAGAACCAACACTGCAAGGTGTGCTGGCTCTTTGCACAGTAGGAAAGCAGACTGTTCGCCATGTAATTATAGAATGTGCTCTGAGAGCTTTGCCTGGCTATGCAACGGAGTTTCTGGTGATGACAGGGATCAATAGACTATATTCGTGGCCTGGAAATTAGTTTTCAGTGTGAGGTAATTGTAATATTATTTCTTGTGATGTAATCATAAGGTACATAAATAAAATAAATTTAACACTTTAGGAACATAAGTTGAAACCGAGGCTCTGAACTGAAATCAAAGTTAGTAGCATACAAGATCCATTATACAACAAAAGCTACTAACATATACGGAACTGAAGCAACAAAAAGTGATCAAGGAGTCACTTGAAAATATGTCTAAGGCCAGTTCCTAACGTTCTCTCTACTCCAAAATTAAGTGAACATAAAATAGTCTAATTTATTACAGCATTTAAAAGATTTGCAACAACTGCTCGATAGTAACATGCCCCTAAAATAGCGTAAAACCTCTGAGCCTGACAAGCGGCCATAGAAGCAAGGACGACACGGTATAATTTACTACTAAAAATATCATCCATAAAATACTTGAATATGGCCTATGGTCGAAATTGTACAATCGTACATGAAATAAAGAGAACGGCAGCTGAAGGCATCATGAAATCATTCAAAAACTTCATCGCAGCTGCAGACCCCGTCGCACTGAAAATTACATTACACAATCATTTTTAACGAACCTTTAATAATTTTCTGGTGCTCAGCTACTGTATTTCTGTTTTTAACAAACTTTCTATATTTTTTACTTATTCTTCGTAGGAGATCTTTATCGTCTGATTCTTATTTGATGTTCGCGTATCTATGAGTTGAGACTGTATCAAACTTCCGAAGATGACAGATTAATCTGTTGAAACTGTAAAGCGAAATTAAAATTTTTTGAGCAGCTGACGACTAAGATTTATCTTGGAGATAAGAATGCGCACCACAGCTGAACAACGACTATGAACATAATCTTAATTCTTATACTGCGGCGTTACTTTTTTACCTTTTTTTGCGTCGTCAGTGCCACTGTAGAGTCTTGTACCAGCGGAGGCAAGGAGAGGATGTTCTTTGGTCGCCGGTACACTCTTTCTATAACACAACTGCACACATGGATTAACAGGGTTCTTTATTCATAAGAACAAGAAGCTACTTATCTTTAAGCAAGTTATTGTCGTATAAGCTCTTCCGTAATAGTCCACGTTAGCCTCACTGCTGGTGAAGTACAAGTCCCACTATAAACACTACACTCTCTTAGCCGGTAACGTTAACTGACAGATGCCAACTAGAATAGCAACTGACTCTGTGACTGCGACTGCGACTCCGATTCTGTGACTGGGACTGCGACAGACTGGGCCCTCTCGTCCGCGGTGACGATCTAAATACTGGCGGTCGAACGGGCGTTGTCGGCACGTTGCTTGTGAGTCTGTCTTTGGTCCCTCTCCTGATATGCACGATTGATTCAGCGCACATCATCGATCTTTTTGTAACCTCTTTGCCGACCGGTGTGCTTGCGATAGCTTACGCCAGCACACTTTTTATACTGGTTGTTAAATGACATGAATTAAAGCTAGCCTCACTGAAGATGGAAGACAGAATTTGCAGTAGGATTTTGGACCATATACTGTACTCGAATATAATGAAACACCTTGAAGAAAATGACTTATTGATACATAACCAACACGGATTCAGAAAATATCGTTCTAGTGCAACACTATTCCCATGAAAGTAATGAGTGCTGTCGACAAGGGACCTCAGATCGATTCCATATTCCTAGAGCTCCAGAAGGCTTTCGATACCGTTCCTCACAAGCGACTATTAATCAAATTGCGTGCATATGGAGTATCATCTCAGTTGTGTGACAGGATTCGTGATTTCCTCTCCGAGAGGTCACAGTTTGTAGTAATAGACGGTAAATCATCGAGCAGAACAGAAATGATATCTGACATCCCGCATGGTAGCGTCATAGGCCCTCTACTGTTCCTGATTTACATAAATGATCTAGGTGATAATCTGAGCAGTCCCCTTGGTTTGCAGATGATGCTGTAATTTACTGTCGAGTAAAATCATCAGACTATCAATTCCAATTACGAAGCAATCTAGAGAGAATTTCTGTATGCTGTGAAAAGTGGCAATTGGCACCAAACAAAGAAAAGTGCGAGGTCATCCACATGGGTACTAAAAGAAATCCGATAAATTTTGGGTATACGATAAATCGCGCAAATCTAAGGGCTGTCAATTCGACTAAATACCTACGAATTACAATTACTAGCAACTTAAGTTGAAAAGACCACACAGATAATATTGTGGGGAAGGCGAAACAAAGACTGCGATTTTTTGGCAGAACACTTAGAAGATGCGACCAAACCCACTAAAGAGACAGCCTACATTACCCTTGTCCGCCCTCTGCTGGAATATTGCTGGGCGGTGTGGGATCCTTACCACGTAGGATTGACGGAGGACATCGAAAAAGTGCAAAGAAGGGCAGCTCGTTTCGTGTTATCGCGCAATGGGGCTGAGAGTGTCACTGACATGATCCACGAGTTGGGGTGGCAGTCACAGAAACAAAAGCGGTTTTCCTTGCGGTGAGATCTATTTACGAAATTTCAGTCACCAACTTTCTCTTCCGAATGCGAAAATATTTTGTTGACACCCACCTATGTAGGGAGAAATGATCATCATAATAAAATAAGAGAAATCAGAGCTCGAACGGAAATATTTAGGTGTTCCTTTTTCCCACGCGCCATTCGAGAGTGGAATGGTAGAGAAGTAGTATGAAATGGTTCGATGAACCCTCTGCAAGGCACTTAAGTGTGAACTGCAGAGTAACCATGTAGATGTACTTAGTACACCTTATACTGCAGTACAAAAGAACTCCCTCTTTTTATACTTTTATATATGACCAGTGAGAAAATTAGTTAACGTTCTTATTAGATGGAACGTGACCTATCAACTTACTACAATTCTTATGAAAAATGTAATTTAAGGTATTAAAGACTTATTCGTCCAAAACATCTCTGGGACACTTTAATTTCATTTAAATAAATAAGTAACAAGAGAATGTGATCCAAGTAATTTAACATACAGAGCAAAACTAACATGTTGCGTACAAAACGTTAGAAAAAAGAGTGAGCTAGCAAGCTACAGGCAGTAGAAGCGCGGTTATTCTTCTTTCCCTGCGATATTATAACGAATTTCTTTGGAAAGTTCACACAGATTAAATACTTCCAAATGGAAATTTTAAGGATATGCCATTAAAATATTGGTTTCTGCTGAAACGATACATATTTCAGTTGAAACTTCCTGGCAGTTTAAAACTGTGTGCCGGACCGAGACTCGAACTCGGGACCTTTGCCTTTCGCGGACAAGTGCTCTACCAACTGAGCTACCCAAGCACGCCTCACGCCCCGTCCTCACAGCTTTACTTCTGCCAGTACCTCGCCTCCTACCTTCCAAACTTTACAGAAGCTCTCCTGGTAAACCCCGCGAAAGGCAAAGGCCCCTAGTTAAGAGTCTTCGTCCGGCACACAGTTTTAATCTGCCGGGAAGTTTCATATCAGGGCATACTCCGCTGCAGAGTGAAAATCTCGCTCTGGAAATTTCAGTTGACTAAAATTTTACTTCGATGTTACGAATACGTACCACAGCAGCTGAACAACAAGTAGGAACAGTATCATAATGCTGGTATCTTATTGACTTCAACCATCCCGTGTAGAATTGCTTACTTTCACTTCTTCCGCTAATTTGTCATTCCCAGTTTAGCCGCTATTTCCATTTCTGATACTGTTTACCGCTTTTGCTCTATTTATGTCTGAGCCGTACTCTGTATCGAGCAGGCAGTCATTCCTTTCAACCGATCTTCCATGCCCATCTTACTCCCTGACAGCAAGGCTATGTCGTCTGCAAACTTGCCATAACTATGTGTCCTTTTGCACTTTTATTCTAGTTCCGAAATTGTACTTCAATTCTTTTAAACTGAATGGCCAAAGGTCACGGGTAGTTAGACGCGGGTGGGAGTGTAGATGCGACATCCCAGCAGTCTGTTACGGGCATGTGTGTAGTGCACACAACAGGTTGTGACAGGTTAGGCTACTTTGGGATGAGAATCTGTACAAGAATCTTGGGTCATAGCATATCGGAGATACACAAGCATTCAGGGTTGCGAGGTCAACTGCGTCCAGGGCGGATCTTCAACGTTGCAAAGACTATCTTTCTTCACGTGTGAACCTCCACATAGTGGAACTGGCGGGTTTGAGGGCAAAATTATGTCTCACTACCACTGTTACTGCATCGAAGCTTTAACTGCAATTAAACATTCTACATCTACATCTATGCTCCGCAAGCTACTTTATGGCGTGTGGTGAAGGGTATTTCGTGTGCCACTGTCACTTCTCCCTTTTCCTGCTCCAGTCGCGTATGGTACGCGGGAAGAAAGATTACTGCTAAGCCTACGTGTGGACTCGAATCTCTCTAATTGTATCTTGGTCTTCTCGCGAGATATAAGGAGGAGGAAATAATATATTGATTGATTCTTCTTGGAAAATATGCTCTCGAAAGTTTAACAGTAGACCGTACCGTGAAGCAGAACGCCTCTCTTTTGTAACGTCTGCCAATGGAGTTGGCCGTGCATCTCTACGGCACTTCCGCGCTTACTACATGAACATGTAACGGTGTTTGCTGCTTTTCTTTGGATCTTCTCTACCAGTACTATCTGGTGCGGAGTCCAGATCTCATCCTCAAGACCAGCATTCGAGTGTCTTCTAAGCTGCTTCCTTTCTTGATGGACTACATTTCCTGACGGTTCTTCCAGTGACTCTCAGTCTGGCATCTGGCTAACCCGCGATCAGTTTTATGTGGTCGTTTCGCCACAGATCGCTCCGTACGCATACTCCTAGATATTTTATGGAAGTAACTGCTTCCACTGATTGTTCTGTAATTGTGTAATCATGCAATAACTGATCTTTTTGTGGATGTATTCAAAATAGGTGACATTTGTTTATATTGAGTGTTTATTGCCACTCCCTGCACGAAGCGTACATCCTGTGGAGGTCTTCCTGCACTTCGCTACAATTTTCTACCCTCGCGATTTCTCTGTATTCAACAGTATCTCTGTATGAAACAGCATCACTAGGTCATTTATACACTACTGGCCATTGAAATTGCTACACCACGAAGATGACGTGCTACAGACGCGAAATTTAACCGACAGGAAGAAGATGCTGTGATATGCAAATGATTAGCTTTTCAGAGCATTCACACAAGGATGGTGCCGGTGGCGACACCTACAACGTGCTGACATGAGTAAAGTTTCCAATCGATTTCTCATACACAAACAGCAGTTGACCGGTGTTGCTTGGTCTAACGTTGTTGTGATGGCTCGTGTTCGACGACGTTTGCAGCAGCATGGACTATCAGCTCGGAGACCATGGCTGCGGTTGCCCTTGACGCTGCGTCACAGACAGCAGCGCCTGCGATGGTGTACTCAACGACGAACCTGGGTGCACGAATGGCAAAACGTCATTTTTTTCGGATGAATCCAGGTTCTGTTTACAGCATCATGATGGTCGCATCCGTGTTTGGCGACATCGCGGTGAAAGCACATAGGAAGCGTGTATTCGTCATCACCATACTGGCGTACGCCCGGCGTGATGGTATGGGATGCAATTGGTTACACGTCTCGGTCACCTCTTGTTGGCATTGACTGGCACTTTGAACAGTGGACGTTACTTACCAGATGTTTTACGACCCGTGGCTCTACCCTTCATTCGATCCCTGCGAAACCCTACATTTCAGCAGGATAATGCACGACCGAATGTTGCAGGTCCTGTAGGGCCTTTCTGGATACAGAAAATGTTCGACCGCTGCCCTGGCCAGCACATTCTCCAGATCTCTCACCAACTGAAAACGTCTGGTTAATGGTGACCGAGCAACTGGCTAGTCACTATACGCCAGTCACTACTCTTGATGAACTGTGGTATCGTGTTGAAGCTGCATGGGCAGCTGTACCTGTACACGCCATCGAAGCTCTGTTTGACTCAATACTCAGGCGTATCAAGGCTGTTATTACGGCCAGAGGTGGTTGTTCTGGGTACTGATTTGTGAGGATCTATGCACCCAAATTGCGTGAAAATGTAGTCACATGTCAGTTCTACTATAATATATTTGTCCAATGAATACCCCTTTTATCATCAGCATTTCTTCTTGGTGTAGCAATTTTAATGGCCAGTAGTGCATAAACAGGGTGTCACTAACTGTTCCCACCTAGAATAACTTCGAAGGTATGATAGTAGCTGAAAAAAATTTGTAGGACAAATGTTTCATGGGACAACGGGGGCCATAATATGACGTTGGTTTTTTGTTGCTAGGTGCGTCACAGATATGAAGGTCAACTTTGTTTTTTAAATGGGATGCTATAATTTGACACTTATTTTCTGATAGCGGCTGTCGAGACAATCCAATGATGTGCAACAGTAAGGTCTTTTAAGGTCAACGAAGGTCACAAAGGTGGCATGTACGTCCATTTACAGAAGGTGTTCGAAGTGATGACCATTGGTATCAATGCAGTGCTGCAATCTTCTTATCATGGATTGAGTGGTATTCCTTATCACTTCGGCACTTATCGAAGCACATGCTCTGACAGTTCTCTCTCGTATGTCGTGCAAATAGTAAATAGTCACAGAATACGGAATATCCATCTAACGTGCCATTGATTGCAAAGACCATTCGACAGTTTCGCAATACACTGAAAGATATCCCCAACGTACTCACCGTACACGTCGTACATTTAAATATGTATGTGATAAATTAGGAACAACTGGATCTTTAACGCATCGAAAACATATTCGGCAAAGGAAAGTTACTAACGAGGAAACGGAAATTGGTACTCTTGTCACTATGGTTCGAGATCCTTGTGCTAGTTCTCGTCAAATCGCAAGGGAATCTGGCATGAGCCACAGTAGTGTTATTCCTGTTCTGCATCTCCATAAATATATAATGCTTATCATATCAGTCTCCACCAAGAATTAAATGGTACGGATTGTATGCACCGCACTGAATTCTGCCGATGGGCTCAACTTCAGATTAAGAGGAACGACACATTTATTAATTTGATTTTATTTCCTGACGAGGCTACATTCACGAACCATGGAAATGTTAATTTGTATAACATGCATTATTGGGCAACTGAAAATCCATGTTGGCTGCGGCAAGTTGCACACCAAAAACCTTGATCGGTGAGTGTATGGTGTGGGATTCTGGAGAACAGAATTATAGGACCCTATTTCATGGAAGGAAATCGTTATGGTAGTAAGTACTCCACATTCCTGCGAGAAACATTAGGTCTGTTATTGCAAGAAATACCTTTGGAACAAAGAACAGAATGTGCTATCAACACGATGGGTGACCGGCACATTTTTCGTTTATGGGTAGAAATGAATTGCAGAGACAATTCCCAAATCGTTGGATTGGATGCAGAGCAGATGTGTCGTGGCCGGCTCGTTTGCCAGACCTGACGCCTCTGGAATTTTTCATGTGGGGATTCATAAAAGACATTGTTTATAAAGGCGTCCCAACTACACGTGAAAATATGCAAGAGAGAATTGTCAGAGCATGTGCTTCGATAAGTGCCGATGTGATAAGGAATACCACTCAATCCACGATAAGAAGACTGCAGCACTGCACTTCATTGATACCAATGGTCATCACTTCGAACACCTTCTGTAAGTGGACGTTCATGCCACCTTTGTGACCTTCGTTGACCTTCAAAGACATTACTGTTACACATCATTGGATTCGTCTCGATGGCCGCTATCAGAAAATAAATACCAAACTATGGCATCCCATTTAAAAAAACAAAGTTGATCTTCATATTTCTGAAGCGGCCCCACCTAGCGACAAAAAACCACGTCATATTATGGCCCCCGTTGCCCATGTAACTTCTGTCCCACAAACTTTTTAGCTCCTATCATGCTTTCGGAGTTATTCTTGGTGGCAATAAATAGTGACTCCCTTTGTATATAGCGAGAAGTAATGGTCCCATAACACTCCCCTGGGGCACATCTTGGATATTTTTACGACGAAGACTTCTCTCCGATCAGAGTGGCATGCTGTGTCCTGTTTGCTAGAAACTCTTCAATCCAAACACACAGTTGTTCTTATACTCCGTACGCTCGTATTTTGTTCACTAGGCGGCAGTGCGGAACTGTGTCGAATGCCTCCCGGATGTCAAGGAACACTGGCTCTACCTCGGCTCCTTCATCTACTGCTTTGTGGGTCTCGTGTACGATCTGACAGAGCTGGGTTTCAAACAATCGTTGTTTTCTTGCGGCTTTGTTCCTTATAAAAGTCCAGTAACTTGGATGCTTAGGTGCCTTGCTACTTATTCCAAAAATGGCTCTGAGCACTATGGGACCTAACAGCTGAGGTCATCAGTCCCCGAGAACTTAGAACTACTTAAACCTAACTAACCTAAGGACATCACACACATCCATGCCCGAGGCAGGATTCGAACCTGCCACCGTAGCGGTCGCGCGGTTCCAGACTGAAGCGCCTAGAACCGTTCGGCCACCAAGGCCCGCTACTTATTCCACTAGTAAAGATCCATGTCGGAAAAACTACCACGTAGTGGAGATTTTGCAAGTCTCTTAACACCAACAGTGCAGCGCTTACTGTAATTAATGCATCCAAGTGTAATCCTGCTGCTTTTTACCCTCTTTAAAACGAGCTGTAGTTGTGCTTTTTATAATACTGTTAAGAGATGACCAAGTAGGGAAGCGGATAGCCAATCAAATATTGTTGCCGAGATTGTGAAGACTTACTAGCGGTGGGTACAGTCCTCTAATACTCAGCAATACAAGAATACAAGGATTTGATAAACACAGCCATGTTCCGCACCTAACTGCGAGAGCATAAGAATGATGTTGATCTTAGGTTCCGCCTTCCCATTTGCACCTTGATGTGATGAACGTCAGTCATGCTTATACAAGAACATGAGCGAGATGCGCACAAGAGATAGGGATTAAATGTTAGCCAGAATATAACCAAGTGTTTCAGGGAGAGCATAAGGGAACAATTGACAGGAATGGGAGAAAGAAATACAGTAGAAGAAGAATGGGTAGCTTTGAGGGATGAAGTAGTGAAGGCAGCAGAGGATCAAGTAGGTAAAAAGACGAGGGCTAGTAGAAATCCTTGGGTAACAGAAGAAATATTGAATTTAATTGATGAAAGGAGAAAATATAAAAATGCAGTAAATGAAGCAGGCAAAAAGGAATACAAACGTCTCAAAAATGAGATCGACAGGAAGTGCAAAATGGCTAAGCAGGGATGGCCAGAGGACAAATGTAAGGATGTAGAGGTTTATCTCACTAGGGGTAAGATAGATACTGCCTACAGGAAAATTAAAGAGACCTTTGGAGATAAGAAAACCACTTGTATGAACATCAAAAGCTCAGATGGAAACCCAGTTCTAAGCAAAGAAGGGAAAGCAGAAAGGTGGAAGCAGTATATAGAGGGTCTATACAAGGGCGATGTACTTGAGGACAATATTATGGAAATGGAAGAGGATGTAGATGAAGATGAAATGGGAGATAGGGTACTGCGTGAAGAGTTTGACAGAGCACTGAAAGACCTGAGTCGAAACAAGGCCCCCGGAGTAGACAACATTCCATTGGAACTACTGATGGCCTTGGGAGAGCCAGTCGTGACAAAACTCTACCATCTGGTGAGCAAGATGTATGAAACAGGCGACATACCCTCAGACTTCAAGAAGAATATAATAATTCCAATCCCAAAGAAAGCAGGTGTTGACAGATGTGAGAATTACCAAACAATCAGTTTAATAAGCCACAGCTGCAAAATACTAACACGAATTCTTTACAGACGAATGGAAAAACTAGTAGAAGCCGACCTCGGGGAAGATCAGTTTGGATTCAGTAGAAATACTGGAACACGTGAGGCAATACTGACCTTACGACTTATCTTAGAAGAAAGATTAAGGAAACGCAAACCTACGTTTCTAGCATTTGTAGACTTAGAGAAAGCTTTTGACAATGTTGACTGGAATACTCTCTTTCGAATTCTAAAGGTGGCAGGGGTAAAATACAGGGAGCGAAAGGCTATTTACAATTTGTACAGAAACCAGATGGCAGTTATAAGAGTCGAGGGACATGAAGGGGAAGCAGTGGTTGGGAAGGGAGTAAGACAGGGTTGTAGCCTCTCTCCGATGTTATTCAATCTGTATATTGAGCAAGCAGTAAAGGAAACAAAAGAAAAATTCGGAGTAGGTATTAAAATCCATGGAGAAGAAATAAAAACTTTGAGGTTCGCCGATGACATTGTAATTCTGTCAGAGACAGCAAAGGACTTGGAAGAGCAGTTGAATGGAATGGATGGTGTCTTGAAGGGAGGATATAAGATGAACATCAACAAAAGCAAAACGAGGATAATGGAATGTAGTCGAATTAAGTCAGGTGATGTTGAGGGTATTAGATTAGGAAATGAGACACTTAAAGTAGTAAAGGAGTTTTGCTATTTGGGGAGCAAAATAACTGATGATGGTCGAAGTAGAGAGGATATAAAATGTAGACTGGCAATGGCAAGGAAAGCGTTTCTGAAGAAGAGAAATTTGTTAACATCGAGTATAGATTTCAGTGTCAGGAAGTCATTTCTGAAAGTATTTGTATGGAGTGTAGCCATGTATGGAAGTGAAACATGGACGGTAAATAGTTTGGACAAGAAGAGAATAGAAGCTTTCGAAATGTGGTGCTACAGAAGAATGCTGAAGATTAGATGGGTAGATCACATAACTAATGAGGAGGTACTGAATAGGATTGGGGAGAAGAGGAGTTTGTGGCACAACTTGACCAGAAGAAGGGAGCGGTTGGTAGGACATGTTCTGAGGCATCAAGGGATCACCAATTTAGTATTGGAGGGCAGTGTGGAGGGTAAAAATCGTAGGGGGAGACCAAGAGATGAATACACTAAGCAGATTTAGAAGGGTGTAGGTTGCAGTAGGTACTGGGAGATGAAGAAGCTTGCACAGGATAGAGTAGCATGGAGAGCTGCATCAAGCCAGTCTCAGGACTGAAGACCACAACAACAACAATCTCTTAACTTAATAAATTTTTGAGACAGAACTTACAACTCTAAAATTGAGACACTATTACTGCAGTTGTCACGTGAAAGTTTCAGTCTTTCCTACAAAACGGAATGTGAACTTGTAACTCTTTATTACAAGTTTTTGCTGACCTGCATATTCTCGACTGGGTAACACATCAAGAAATCGAATCTGATCTCGCAACCAAACAGGACAGCAACTTGTATGAAAGCTTAGCAGCACAAAAAAAAACCCACGCAAATGCGAAACCAAGCACCTGAATCATTTACCATATGAAAGCATCGGCGTGATAACTAAAGAGTACGAACTACTGTCGTTCTAAATATTGGCACAGTCAAAATTATAATCACTGAGAGACACACATCACTGCTTGTATTACGACGTAAAGTCAATCTCGGGCACGCCAGTCGGGAACGACAGGGAAGAGAAGGCTGTGAGAAGAAGTCAGCCAATCGCATGCTGACCAGACCTCCCTCCAGGATGACAACGCGACAGTAGCGGCCTCTATGTAAAGAGGACATAAGCACCGCGACCGACTGGTGATGGGCCAGTTCAATAGTGGCTTCAAAATTACCTAGTTCAATAGTAGCTTCAAGATTGGCAACTTGGATAGCAGCATCAACGATAGCAACTTCGATGGCAGTTCAGGACAGACTTTTGTCAGTTAGAGATTGTTGATGACCATTGCTTGCTTTCCGAAAGAAACACGGACTGTAGAAAACAATGTCTAGCCTCGTGAGCTGCTTTCCAGATTCAGAGGACCTCTGATGCGACGCTAGTGCTGGGTGCAAAAATGCGCCATTGGTAAATTAGTCAGTGATGTCACGGAGAAGGAGCTGCGCCGGCTGTTTTTTGCAAGCGGGAAAGGGTCACGTGATTGGCGTTGTATCGTGCCGCGGCATGCTGACTTGGGAAGATTTTGATCTAGAAGGATCCACGCTGCTGAGCAGCATGTACGCATTTTTTTGCTACTGGCGGGCACGCAGTGTTTGGCGGGAAATGATAGCAGGGCATAGGAATCAGTGAAACTAAATGAGTTGATGGTTGCATAGGAGAGTGGATTGGAAAGGCCAGGGAGCTGTCCGCATCTTGTGCATATCTGTCGTGTGCACTGAAGATGGAGATCAGCGTGCATCTAAGGAGACAGACGGAGTCTGATGTTGCGGCAGGAGCAATATGCCCTCAGTTTCTCTACGGCAGAACCATTTGCACGACAGAGAGCAAAAGCAGCAGTATCGGCGTGACAGCGCATTCCTCGGTCCGCACTTGCAGACATCTGTACGATCGCCTGTCTCGTGTCCAACATTGCTGTATTGAATGTTTGAGCCTCTTGATTAACCAGCAGATTTTCAGTCACTGTTTTCGTTTGAGGTTAATGAACTTTGAGATTCATGTTCAGATCGATATGTGCATTATGAGGCCTACTTTTATCATTCAGTTAGGTAATTCTGTCGACCGACAGAAATTCACTAATTAGAATTTTTATGAATAAGTTTGTAAAGAAATTCCACTGCCTTTGACAATCTGTTCGATATGGATATGTTCATCGAATAAATTAATGTGTTAACTGAAAGATTGTTTCCGTTAGACACCTTCCATTCATATTACAATATTGCTTCTGTAAATCTACACTTTGACCTACAGCTAGGTCCTTAAAAATCACGTTATTCTTTAAAGTTGTACCTATTAAAATTTATAGTTTAGATCATACAGGCATGTCCTGCTCATAATTTTCTGGTCCCGGATTACTTTCCGCTTGCTGGGGGTTTCCATTATCTCTGCGTAGTCATGTTGTGTTTAGCATTAGTGGGGTAACTGGTAGACGTTCTTAGTAGAAGAATGTACAAAGTGACAATTACTGAACCACGTGAAAAAACGTGTAAATTAGTTACAAAGTATGACGTCCACACAGCTATTCTACATGTAAACGTCACTACAGGCGTTCGGATCTAGGTTATTACATGTTCGGTATGCCTGCCATCATTGGCGACGATGTGGCGCAGACGAATAGCAAGTTCTGCATGACTCGCTCAAGCGTCGGGACATCGATGGTGTCGATGATCTCCTGAATGGCTGTTTTCAGCTGAGCAATGGTTTTGGGGTTACTGCTGTACACCTTGTCTTTAACATAGCCCCACAAAAAGGAGTCGATGTATTCACATCCAGAGAATATGGCGGTCAATCGAGGCCCGTACCAGTAGCCTCTGGGTACCCCAGAGCCAAAATGCGGTCCCCAGTGTGTTCCTCCAGGACATCAAACACTGTCCTGCTTCGATGGACTCGAGCCTCCGTCTTGCATGAACCACATCTTGTCGCGGTCAGGGTCATTTTGGATAATGGGGATGAAATCATCTTACAAAACCTGCACGTACCGTTCGGTAGTCACTATGCCGTCAAGGAATATGGCACCGATTGTTCCGTGACTGGACAATGGATACCACACAGTCACCTTCTGAGAGTGAATGGACTTCCCGATCGCGAAATGCGGATTCTCAGTCCCCAAACGCGAATTTTTCATATTGACGAAGCCATACAAATGAAAGAGGGCGTCGTCTCTAAACCAAACCATGCATGCGCATACTAATTCCCGCCGGCCGAGCGTGCTGTTTGAACGTCCTAATGCAGACTGTTCAGAAGTTATGACGATTTCATTTGCTGTAGTTCGATAACTGTCACAGTGTAGCTCTTGTTGTGGCATTTGTTCATTTGGCACACCAGTACTGTGTTGTTGTGATTGTTCACTTATAAAGTTATTACGGGCTAATATTGTGAATATGGTTGTTCCTGATCATTTGATGTGTGTCGATGCCCTCTCGTATCTCACAGGGGCTGAATAAGATTACTTTTTGAAACTCCTGTATTTGCTTAGGATAACTTTTTTAACGATTATTATTTGTGATTTGCCCAATTTTAAGAAAGAATTTTTCCTGGGCAGAATACTGTTTATTTTGATATCAACTGCCAAATATTTATAATGATGACATTTTAGCTTTATGTCATGACATGTTTTTGTTAATAAATGATGCTGTGAAATAGACACACGCTTGCACAACCCACAGCACAAATCCCACTCTACTCAAACCCTGCGCTATAAATACCAAAGGTATTCGCTGTTGTCACGCTAGGACGGGACAACGATACATGTTTGACGATGGGACGTCACGTCGCCTCTGCCGAGTGATAAGGGGCGATCGACGGTCAGCTGGGAGTCAGGCGTCCGCTGATTTAATTTTTTTTCCTTCATTGGATTTCGATTCCCCACGAAGGGGGCGGGCTGACAGCAGCTTAGTACGCAGCTTTTCAGCCTACAGAATTTTTAAAACACAAGAAGATAAGAATCAATAAAAGCAGGCCATAAAACGGTAACGTAAATTGTAAAACGGCGGAAAATTGTGGAAACTTAAAGCGGAAGATGGGCGACGATAATAAAATACACAGGAAGCAGACAGGGAAAATAGTAGACAGACAATTAAAAAACACAGCGACAGTCTGGTTTCCGTTCGCAAGAGATATGAAATCACACACTGCGACAGTATGATGTCCGTTCGCAACACTTCAGAAAAGACGCACAACACTTAACAATCACTGTAAACACTGCACTAAAAATGCGGCATGAAGATGACACACCACAGGCAAGGACAGATGGGAGGGCTGGGGGGGATCTGGACAGATGAGGGGGGAAAAAGGGGGGAGGAGAGGAAAAACGAAGGGGGGGGCGACAGAGGGAGAGGACTCAGAAGAGGGGGAGGCAGGGCAGATGCGAGATGGAATGGGAAAAGGAAGAGGTAGGAGACGCAAAAGGACTTGGGAGAGAAGGGAGGCAGAGAGAGGGTACATGGTGAAAACAAAAAACAGGATGGAAGGGGAGGGGGAAGAGGGAGCCCAGGGAAAGGATAAAGGAAAGGAGTGGGAGGTGAGGATCAGAGTTGATAGGAGAGGAGGGATAAATGGTGGGAGAGAGGGCATCATCCGGGAGGGGGAGTTGACAGAGGCCACCTTCAGAAAGGAGATGAAGGGGTAGAGATGGAGGGTAGGGGGAACACAACAGCGAAGGTGTGGCAGAGGGCGGGGTTGGAGAGGAGAGAAGCATGCAGAGGATGAGGGGGAATCAAGGCAGCGGGAAGTGTAAAGTATGTAGATACGTTTGAGGAATAGGAGCAGATGGGGGAAAGGAATCTGGTCATAGAGGAACAGCGTGGGGGACGGGAGGTGGATACGGAAGGCAAGGTAAAGTGCATGGCGCTCAAGGATCTGGAGGGACTTACAGAATTTGGGCAGGGTGGATATCCAGGCGGGACTGGCATAACAGAGGATGGGACGGATTAAGGAAAGGATTTGTAGGTGTGAAGGATGGTAGAGAGTTTCAAACCCCATGTCCGGACAGAGTCGAAGGCGGTTGTGGACTTTGGATTGGATGGAGTGGAGATGAGGGATCCAGGTGAGGTGACGATCAATGGTGAGGCCAAGGTAGGTGAGGGTGGGGGAGAGGCACAGATGGTAAGGGAGAAATCAAGGAGCCGGAAGGAGCGAGTGGTACGACCTACGATGATTGCCTGGGTCTTGGAAGGATTGATTTTTAGGAGCCACTGTTTACACCATGTGGCAAAAAGATCAAGGTGATTCTGGAGAAGGTGTAGGGACCGTTGGAGGGTTGGAGCGAGGACAAGGAATGCGGTGTCATCGGCAGACTGCAGGAGGTGTACTGTAGGGGGGGGGGGGGCATATTTGCCGTGTGCAGGAGGTAGAGGTGAAGGGAGAGGACAGAAACCTGTGGCACACCTGCAGAGGGATAGAACGAGCGGAAATCGGCATTATGGATAGTAACGTAGGAGGGCTGATTTAAATGTCGAGAACCCATTTATGACAGGGCTCTAGCGAGACAGGAAACCGCTTACGCTTCACCAGCTGACGACCGACATAACATCCAGTGCCTTCCCGTGACCTTCGGTGACTCAGTGTGTTACTTCTGTCACTGCTTTTTCGACAAACAATTCGAACAACAGCGGTGATAACATGGAGCTTTAATTTACACGCTCCTTAATACCAGCTTGTCTTTCTAGACATTCCACTTTTCCTACAGCCACCTGAGTTTTGAGGACATTGTACATTGACTGACCCGTGCAAAGTGCGAGGTCGATAGTTTCTTACTCTGTCTTTGCCTAGTTCTCGGCAACGTGCTTAGCTTCCGCGCCCACTGGGGGCAGCTCTCACCTCGCCAGCTTAAGCGGGTCGGTCATACTCACTGGTCAGTCGTGTGCTGGAGTTAGTCCAAGAGACCAGAGACGCAGCGAGTGCGAATCTAGCGTTCGGGTTGCGTACTTCACAAGTAAAGCTGCCGCTATTAAGTCAGCACTAACGGCTTCCTTCGTTCCCACCGTAGTTACGGGAATATGACGAGACTGAGAACTGTGGCACTGCGGTCGCTTCATACTCGCCGACCTCTTCTCTATTACCGAAGCATGCAGGAGTGTAAGGCCAGTCGTGAATTATTGTCAGTACGGAAGTGAGTAAACGATCTTGCTGCTGTAATGTTGCACTGCCAAGGCGAAATGACTTATTGTCGGGGTCAGCCTGTAACCTCCCCCTTCCTAATCGGCCTACTGGATTGCGATATAATTGACCGTGATCGCTTATGCCTAATGAAATTTTACAGTGACTAAGGCTATCGTTCTGTCTCCACATACACGTACACCATAATTACTCTACCATGCAAACATTTGGGGCTACACTTGTTTGGTATGAGACGTTCCCAGGGGGATCCATTGGGGTCCGAGCAACACAATAATCCTGAGTTCGGTGTGGGGCGGCGGTGGGGTGGGTGGACTGCTGTGGCCTGTTGTGGGGTTGTGAACCACTGAGGGCTACGGCGGGACGAAGCCTCCCCGTCGTTTCTAGGTCCCCGGTTCAGCACACAATACACAAGGCTATCGTTACCGAAGGAAAGTAATACAGGTTAGTAGGAGGAAACTATAGAACAGATCCTTCTGAAGGAAGAATGTATTCTAAGCCTAATCTAAATACCGATGATAATCTGAAACGCGTGGAATATAATGCAATCGCCCACGAACCACACATGTGGGAAGAGGGTACCACGTAATATTTACTACAAAATTTACTGATAATACAAAAAGTACTGAATAGCTGAAAAGGGGATAATTAAACGGTCGTCAGGCCACTAGGGCAATGAATTTCCAGAATCTTAATAAAGGTAATGGCGAAAAACTTTAAGCAAATAATCACAGGACTGGCAACAGAGAGTTGTCACACTTTTCCACAGCACAACAGATGACGAGAAAATAAATGAATCAGAAAGCACTGAGTTTGCAGTTACTTATTCTGAAATACTAAATTTTGGAAGTAAAGTCAAATGAAGTTACTGGTTAAATAAATGGAACTAAAACTTTGTTATGTAAGAAAATGACCTTCAGTAACAGTAACACAAAATTTAGAAAAAGTCAAGCAATTTGCTTGTGATTATTGAAAGATTGAATTGAATTTACTTTATGCAAATGAGCAACTGAGTTTACTTTCAACATAACAACAATAAAATACGTACCAAGACAACAGAAGTCACTCGCTAAGCTAAGTACAGAATGAATGAAATCGCGCACTCTTAATTTGTGCTGTACCTTGAGTTATTAGTTTTGCCAGTGAAATTTTACGTTTCTTTAAGTGAATGAAGTTAATACTCTATATTGCCGCCCGAAGTGGCCGCGAGGTTTGAGGCGCCATGTCACGGATTGCGCGGTCGCTCCCGCCGGAGGTTCGATGTGATGGCGATGATGTTTGGTTCGTGAGGCGCTCAACTGCGCGGTCATCAGCACCCGTACAAAGTCCCAATTGTTAGGCAGTCCAATTTTTACACAGTCCAATCTGGCCACTGTCGCGAATGATGATGATGAGGCTGAAATGATGAGGACAACACAAACACCCAGTCCCCGGGCAGAGAAAATCCCCAACCCGGCCGGCAATCGTACCCGGGACCCCGTGATCCAGAGGCAGCAATGTTAGCCACCGGATGTTCGAGTCCTCCCTCGGGCATGGGTGTGTGTGTTGTTATTAGCATACGTTAGTTTAATTAGTAGTAAGTCTAGGGACCGATGACCTCAGCAGTTTGGCCCCTTGGGAATTCGCACACATTTTTTCCTCAAAATTTCAGATCAGTTAGCCCCTGTTAAGCAATACAAGAATGAACAGTTACTGAGGCAGAAAATTTAGAATGAAACTGGTCATTAGCAAACAAACAAAACTGACAGTAAATACTTAATCAATTTTCATGTTTTTAGAACATTCGTTAATTACATGGAAAGGAAAGGGACCCTGCTTGGTAATAATGTCTGAGGACAATGACAACACAGGTCCCTACAAGTTTTAACTATTGCAAGTTATTATTCATATTAGTCATACTGTGTGAAAGAAATGCCACTGGGTAATGCCTCCACAAGGTTATTTATATATTGTCACTTAACATTCTTACGATGCTGTAGCTGTACGGACGACGAAGAATGTAGCTGACGACAATGCTGAGCTGCCATTGTTGTTGCTGGTGGTGGTTGAGAACCACGAGTTGTCTCCAGAGCCACAGATAATTATGAGGCAGGCCATAGTTAGAACTGCAGCCTCCTCCTCCTCTGTACCCCTACCGTGCTCTCAAAACTCACGGGTTAACGAACTGGGTGAGCCTACACTAGCGCGGTCATAGCTGCACAATCGCGTCTGCGGGAGCGCCCAACAAACACTTCCGCACTCTTTCACAAGCAGAAATCACGATTGTGTCAAATAAACGAAGAGTAATTTACGGTTTAATGGCGTAAATTTCTCCCAGAATGGGTACTTTTGTAGCAGGAATGCAGCGAGTCCGCGGTGGTACTTGTGAACTCGTGTACTCGCCCGCTTTTTTGAGCGAGCCGAGTTCTCTTGTACCCAACAACAGACTCAGGCGATAAGTGGGCTGCGGCGGGAATTCGTGGAAATGTGGAAATGGAAATTTGTTATAAGTTCCTATTGGATGAAACTGCTGAGGTCACCGGTCCCTAGCCTTACACACTACTTAGTCTAACTTAAACTAACTCATGATAAGGACAACACACACACACCAGTACCCGAAGGAGGACTCGACCCTCCGACGAGGGGAGGGGCGCGAACCGTGGCAAGGCGCCTGAAACCGCGGGGCTACCCAGCGCGGCTCGGGAATTCGTGAGTCGAGTCTATGGACGCGCGGAGACTGCGCGTTCGGTGCGTACGTCACAGCAAGTGACACAGCACGTCTTACACCAGTGCCAGCAGTCGTCTCCGTCGGGGCGCAAGTAACTATTTCAGATGAGTTTAATAATTCTTTTGACTGCATGTTTAAAGGCATACAAATTCTGAATCGACACGACAAATTAAGACCTTTAGTGGATATATTTTCAATTAAACATTGATTTCCCGTGGGGCCTGCAAGCATCCGAGCTATCATGAAGTGTGGCGGACAAGGCCACTAGTGTGACGTCACAAGTTCGTTGCAGAGCCCGTGCATCTTCTTGGCCCCGGCGAGTTCGGAGATGACGTCACGGGACTCCCTAGCGAGTTTACGGAGCTCATTTTTGATCTCTAGTTAGTCTGGACATTTACACTGGAACGGGCTAGAGGCGTTGCATTGCCATATAAGTCAATACTGTGCCCAAGGAGAAAAGTTCTACTTGGCGCCTTCCACTTCCCGGTGGTTCCTGCAGTCCACTCCAGGAGGTTATCTTTGATAACCGCCTTAAGACTGAAGTTATCCTGCAGTCGAGACGCCGTAAGAAGCTCCCTGACAGCTCGCATCGCTGTTTCCAGCTTTCAAGTGCAAAGCATTGACGGCTGGAGGCGAAAATAGTTGCCGTCTACAGAGCTGTGGCAACACTGAGGCGTTGCCATAGCGACGTTTACAGAATCGCATTAAGTTATTGTTCGAGGTACGTCCGCGAAGCTGTCGCCCTGGCCCACCGTAACTGTGAGGCATCTCGCATTAGACAGACAACGTCGTTAAATGAGAGGAAATATAATAAAATATTTCTTTTTATTTTGTTGTCGTATCGTGGTGGGCTTTTCTCAAAATAGTTGATAATTTAATTTTTGGTTTTGATTTCTGAATGTAAATCAAATTGCTTTTTGGAAAATTGGTTGTTTAATAAAAGTTAATCCTGAGCAAAATTATTAATCACGCTAATGTAAACACACTGATATTGAAACATGTTACATTTAAGTTGAAAAATGAAATAAACTTTTTTTTATATTTTTGCCTCAGCTCAAGCATGACATCTTTGATTATTATTTGCATTTGCCCACACACGCGCGAGAGCATTATTTCTTACCATTTTTTTATAAGGCATTGTTTTTAAGTTGAAAAATGAAATAAACTTTTTTTTATATTTTTGCCTCGGCTCAAGCATGACATCTTTGATTATTATTTGCATTTGCCCACACACGCGCGAGAGCATTATTTCTTACCATTTTTTTTATAAGGCATTGTTTTTAAGTTGAAAAATGAAATAAACTTTTTTTTATATTTTTGCCTCGGCTCAAGCATGACATCTTTGATTATTATTTGCATTTGCCCACACACGCGCGAGAGCATTATTTCTTACCATTTTTTTATAAGGCATTGTTTTTAAGTTGAAAAATGAAATAAACTTTTTTTATATTTTTGCCTCGGCTCACGCATGACATCTTTGATTATTATTTGCATTTGCCCACACACGCGCGAGAGCATTATTTCTTACCATTTTTTTATAAGGCATTGTTTTAAAGTTGAAAAATGAAATAAACTTTTTTTTATATTTTTGCCTCGGCTCACGCATGACATCTTTGATTATTATTTGCATTTGCCCACACACGCGCGAGAGCATTATTTCTTACGATTTTTTTTATAAGGCATTGTTTTAAAGTTGAAAAATGAAATAAACTTTTTTTTATATTTTTGCCTCGGCTCACGCATGACATCTTTGATTATTATTTGCATTTGCCCACACACGCGCGAGAGCATTATTTCTTACCATTTTTTTATAATGCATTGTAGTCCGAGTCGTGACTCTGGATCTCGGCCGTTGAACTGAAAATAAAAATCTTAAAACTGCGTCTTCTGCTGCCGCGTTTGTCGGCTGTGGAAAAAGTGCTTATTATAATTCGATTCCGCTAATTTTATAAATTAAGATTGCCACGTAATGGCGTCTATGGCTGCAGCGGCGGCTGCAATTGTTGCGCTGAAAATTACTTGAAATACAGGTATTTAAAGGAAGTGGACATGAGATAGGGCTCACCTCTTACAAATAAAAATGAATATTAACATGAAACTAATATATTATCAAATTGAGATTACAATTGATCTTACCTTCAACAGCACTCGCCAATATGTCCGACTTCTCGCACCGAAGACAAGAGAGAGAGCGAACTGATAAAAGAAGACAATTGAACACAGTTCTTCTTTACATTTTGTCCGTTGTTTTAGTAGTGCAAACTGATTAGTCTTTGCACTCGAAAGTTTATGTCCATATTTTATACAGTATAATAATAATACATAGGAGAAAAATTATTTACCGCCTGAGCTGTCAGTATTCACACACAACATATTTTGTGTCGAAATAAAATCTCTCATTCACTTTATTTGTTTTTAAATATCACTTTCGAGTTTTTTGCAATATTTCCACTGGGTACGGCTTAGGGATCACCGACTCTTATAAGCGGATCAATTTTTGGCACACAACCGTTGTGAGCAGCAATAATTGTACAGTGGCAATTTTCCAGTCTGATCAGCAGAAACAGTTTTAGCATAAAGCTTTCACCATTGTTCGCCCGTCACCATACTTACTCCAATCTTCTAAAACTGTTAAACATCTAGAACGTACTGTTAAACATCTTATTCCCTCTTACACTATCGAAGGCATTATGATAAGCGCATCAACCGTTGAATCCGCTGGCCCGCTACATCAGTAACAAAAAACCTAAAGGTCTTGCGGCGCCTGCTAGAGGCTACGTAGAAGACCCGGCGCGCTGTTAGGCGAGTAACCAGTGAAATTACGAACGCAGCCAGCGCGCTAACTGTATGGGACAATATTTGTGAGCGGAGGCGCGGGTAATGAGGCGTTGCGTGTTTGCCGCGGCTGCTCGCCGCTCGCTGCTCGGCGCGCTCGTCAAACACGGCGACCGCCTGCGTGCGAGGCGGCTCCGTCTGTTTGCTCCGGGCCGGCGGGTGTGAAAACCTCGAGCTGGGGCCGCCGCTCCGCGCCGTCACCGACGACCAGGCCGACCTCCCAGCTCGCAGCAGCACGGTAACACAGCCGGGGACTTCATCTAGAGGCACGACTTTTGTCACCTGCCGTGGTCTCATCGCTGATAATCGCCTGCTTCATGGTTGCTTTCTTTCCCGTGGAACGCTCGCTGCTAGTCGTCGTGTAAAGTAGAGACCAGCGGGAACGCGTCTGCTGTCCGGGTTGCATACTTCACAAATCAAGGCGCTGCTGTTATTTCAGCTGGATTATGGGAGCTTTGTATACTTCCCTGCACGGCCGTCCATCTTACGCCGCCTCAACTCTATACAACATCGGGGTTTACGCCTTGCGATCGGAGCGTTCTATACTATATTTACTCCCGTCGAGAGTCTTCATGCTGAAGCCGGTGAATTGCCACTAACCTACCGGCGCTATATACTGCTTTGTCGGCTATTATCAATGCCCGACCACCCGTCTTATCGTTCCTTTTTTGACGACTCTCTCGACCGTCAATACGGGTTGTATGTATCTGCCCTGCTACCCCCTGGAGTTCGCTTTCGTCGCCTCCTCCTTCAGCAACTTGATTTTCCACTCCCTGAAACCTTTCGAGTAGGCGAGAGCCAAACGCCACCTTGGTTCCAGGCTCAGGTTCGCGTTCACCTTGACCTCAGCTCGCTCCCGAAGGAGGTTACCCCAGCTTCGGTATACCGCTCGCGGTTTGTCGAACTTCGTTCGAAGTTCATTAATACGATCTTCATTTATGCGGATGGCTCTAAGACCAATGATGGTGTCGGGTGTTCTTTTATTGTCGGGGCACACAGTTTCAAATACCGGCTCCATGGCCATTGTTCGGTCTTCACAGATGAGCTATTTCCCCTCTACCAGGCTGTTCTTTACATCCGGCACCACCGACATTCTGCTTGTCATCTGATCTGATTCCCTGAGCGCCATCCAGAGCCTCAGTGATCCGTACCCGGTTCACCCTTTCGTGCACCGGATCCAACGCTCTCTTCAGTAGCTGGCGGACGACGGTTCTCCGGTTACCTTTATGTGGGTTCCTGGCCATGTCTGTATCCCTGGGAACGAAGATGCAGATGCCGCGGCCAAACCTGCGGTCCTCCAGCCTCGGACAGCTTCTTGTTGTGTCCCTTCATCAGATTGTAGCAGGATCATTTGTCAGCGCATTTTATCGCTGTGGCGTGCCGATTGGTCTACACTTACTGAAAACGAGTTTCGGGCCTCGAAACCTCTCCCCACGGCTTGGACGACCTCTTCACGCCCTTCTCGGCGGGAGGAGGTCGTTTTGGCCCGGTTACGGATTGGACACTGCCGGTTCAGCCACCGCCATCTGCTGACGGCTGCGCCGGCGCCGTGCTGCCCATGTGGGCAATTGCCGACGGTACGCCACGTTTTAACGTCCTGTCCGAATTTTAATACACTGCGCATTGATCTTGGGCTGAAATTTTAGCGGATGACTCAGGAGCAGCTGCTCGCGTTCTTCGTTTTATCCACTTGACGAACCTGTCTAAGGACATTTGATTATGCTGTTTTCTTTTAATCCCTTGCCTGTAAATGTGCCTTTTATAGTGTTGTCCCTTTTAGTTGCTGTTTTAACCTTGTGCCTCGCGGTGCATTCATATCTTAGTCTGGGCGCTAATGACCACTGTAGTTGTGCGCCCTAAAACCACAACAAAAAAAAAAACTGAGAGCTGTGTTGCTGTGGTCGTTCCTACTCATCGGTTCGTTTCCTCTTACTGAAGCGTGCAGAAATCTCAGTACGGAAAATGAGTACACGATCTTGCTGCTGTAAAGTAGCACTGACCATGCAAAATGACCGATTGTCAGTAGCAGATGGTCTTTAAGGAATGCGTGTTTTAGGTCTCTGTCGAGGGTGTAAGACGAAAATTAATTGATGGAAAGTACAGAAATGCAAATGTGTTCCACGATACGAACAGTGATATCTGGAATAAGTTTCACGAGATAGTCCACGCTTCGGGGGAAGAACGTACAAATTTCGTCCACCTCCACCACGAGAAAACGTAGATGCCGCGTCAGACGAAAACTAGCCAGAGACCAAAGTCACTCTTATATCTCTGCGAAAGAAAGAGCGCTGTTTCTGTTCTCATTTGTCCATGGAAACTTGCGTTTAAGGGCTAAAAGCAAGTTGTGTAGCTAATCATACATTTCTGTAATTTATTTTAACAATTAATCATCATCTTTCTCGTACCCTGGTATTGTTCAAAATGGTTCAAATGGCTCCGAGCACTATGGGACTTAACATCTGAGGTCATCAGTCCCCTAGACTCAGAACTACTTAAAGCTACCTAACCTAAAGGCACCACATACATCCATGCCCGAGGTAGGATTCGAACCTGCGACCGTAGCAACAGCGCCGTTCCGGACTGAAGCGCCTAGAACCGCTCGGCCACAACGGCCAGCTGGTATTGTTGCTACTCGAAAGTATGTATGTATGTGTAGTGATAGTTAGACATTCTCCGAATAGGTATTAAATATTAAAATAAATTTACACCAGTGTTCGAAAATTTTTTGTCTATATAAACGTATGAATAAACGCAACAATATTGACTGCTAACGGATCAATCGTTATATTGGTACATAACTTGCTACTGTTATTTAGGCACTCGGATATTTTGTGACATTTCAACTTGCACCTGAGAATGACAGTAAGGCCGGAATCATGACTGTGTGAAATAAATTAAAAGTAATTTACAGTTTAATGGCGGAAATTTCTTTTAAAACAGTTGCGTATGTAGTGGGAATGACGCGAGTCCGTGATGATACTTGGAAACTTGTGTAATCTCTCTCCTTTCTGAGAGAGTCAAGTCCACTTCCACGCAATAAAAGATTCAAGTGACAAATGGGCTGCGTTGGAGAGTCGGGAGTTAGTCTACGGGCACACGGAGACTAGTTCAGAGATGACGTCACAGAACTTAAAATTAAAGTGTGTATATATGGATCTTGCTTCTGATCTCTAGTCTTAAGACTCTTGCAACTGTCGTTCGCTTAGCCGCTAGCGCATCAGAACACGACATTATCTATATCTAGCCCTTCAGTCCAAAAAGTCTTGATACTGGATTAGTAAAAGGTTCAGATGATGATTTTAACGCTCCAGGTGTTCTACAAAGTCGGCCGAAGTGGCCGTGCGGTTAAAGGCGCTGCAGTATGGAACCGCAAGACCGCTACGGTCGCAGGTTCGAATCCTGCCTCGGGCATGGATGTTTGTGATGTCCTTAGGTTAGTTAGGTTTAACTAGTTCTAAGTTCTAGGGGACTAATGACCTCAGCAGTTGAGTCCCATAGTGCTCAGAGCCATTTGAACCCTATTTGTTCTACAAAACCATCCCCCCCCCCAAAAAAAAACTGAATACAACGGACACAACATTCATACTGCCACGACAATTTGTCAGAAAAGTCCTTCTTTGGGATATTGTTAAGCTCGCATGGCACATTCGCACATGCATCGATGTTGTCGAGCCATCAAGACCTATTTTGCAGTTTGTCGTTTTGTAGTAGGCTGGCACTTATATCAAGTCTCGTCACCCGTGACGATTTTTTTTTCGCGGCAGGCATCCACGTACTGCTTTTTGTTCGGCAATCGAGGTATGAGGGACAAACTTTTCACACATTTTTTTCTCTTCTTCTTGAAAACATTCTGGAGAATTTTGCAAGAGACGTCATATTCGCCGTAGACGGTAGAATCTATTTATTTCACTATTGCATTTTCGGCCTCTGGCCCATTTTCAAATGGTAGTGCGAAAGATTTTGCTTCAACACATGTCAGACTTTAAGATTCTCCAACATGTGTACATGTCATCGTCAAAAATAGGTCTTTTCACAATGTCAGTATCGTTCACATAAATCGTTCCAAATCGATGTTGTAGCACACTATCTACAAGTTAACGGTGCGCTAGAACACCGATTTGTAGCAATTTCCGTGAATGATGTTAACCCTGTGAAAGGGCCTATTTTTAAAGATGTTCTGGCACACTTTACACGTAAACAATGTGCTAGGACATCGATTTGTAACGATTTACGCGAATGATGTTAACTTCGTGAAAGGTCTGTTTTGACGATGAAATGTATACATGTAGTACGATTCTGAGGGCTGACGTGTGCTGAAGCAAACTCTTTTGCAGTGCCATTTGAAAATTACCCAAACGCTGAAATTGCAAAAATTAAAATTTCTACAATCAACGCCGAATACGACGTCCTTTGGAAAATTCTACATGACTGGGAACTCCGACCATGAGAAGTTAATTCTGGAGAATGCCTTGAACACTTAATTTGGAGACCTTCAGTTTATTGCTCCTTTTGCGAGCTAACATACCATAGATGTTCGGGCTCACATGCGGTTCCTCTTCGTCGATATGTCTTGGCTCAAATTCGTCTAGGGGTTGAACGGCACCTGTCGCATTACACGCCCTAAATTAGACACTTGTGACCCTTTGGTTAAATTGTCTGGCTGATGGCAAGTCTGCGAAATACACATTAAATATAACATATAATAACCGTAGTAATAATATCGGGAACTAAACTAACGACCCATTAATGTTGTAGGGCACACAGTTCCGATTTGGTTAGAATAATGTTTATTCAGAAAGCAAACTAATAGCGAAAGTGGTCGTTTTTAGAATTACTATTACTCTCGAGCGCATATCCATTTGACACAGTTGGATCATTCACAATCTCATCGCGAAACAAGTCCAATACTCCATCTCGATATTTACCCGATAAGTTAAGAGTTCACGCCAGGCGCGCGGCTGCTCATCGCTCAGAGACTAAGTCCCGTGATACCACACAACGCGAAATTTTGTAAGTCGTTTCACTTCCTAGTTGCCTAAAGACCGACTGTCCGCTTTCGCGTCTCCATCCGAACTGTACCCTTCGGTGTCTCCAGCCGAACTACCCTCTGCCCGCCTCCGACCGCGTTTCCTGCGCGCCGAACATCTTCGCTCAACTGACTAGTGTAGTTCCCTTTCTTGATGCTGTCCATTTGATTGGCTACAGCTTAGTCTACATTACTTTACATTTTAACATATTTAAATAATCAAAGCTTGACCACTTTCACGTTCTAAATAGACAATAGACGCCTGTAAGTTTCCCCATCTCGTGGTGAATCTGCGCCCTTTGTAGCATCCGGTCCTGGACGACAGGGTTCGTTTCACAATTCCTGAAGGCTGACTCTTTCGCCCATATACTTAAATGAGGGCGAAATGCTCGTTAACTCACACTTTGCACTCTGTGACTCGCCATAGGTGCACGTCCAATACTTAACACTGCTACTAACAACTGACTGCTCGAATGCACATCTGTTGTTTACAGCTGTTGGTTCAAGCTGCCGCCGTAATTACTGCTCGGGCATCGCTTATACGCCAGCCTCGGAACTTTTTCCACGGATAGTGTATGCATTCACAGCTATTTGACGTGGAATGACTACCTAAAATTAATGCAAGGAAGACAAATGTTATTCATAGGAGCAATCATCAGAAAATGCAGTCCACTCGCAAAGGAGGTAGCTTATCAAACCTTTGCTTGACGGTACTTGAATATCGTTCGTTAGTCTGAGACCCGTCCCAGATAACACAGAGAGAGGAAATAGAGATGATTCAATGAATAGCAGCGCATTTACTGACAGGTAATGGTAGTAATAGTGAGAGCTTAACAGAAATGTTCATCAAACTCCAGTGGCGGGCGATAAAAGAGAAGCGTCCCACATCACAGTGTGGTTCACTTTTAAAATTCCGAGATCGTACGATCCAAGAGGAGCCAGCCAGCATATTGCTTTCTACTACATACACTCCTGGAAATGGAAAAAAGAACACATTGACACCGGTGTGTCAGACCCACCATACTTGCTCCGGACACTGCGAGAGGGCTGTACAAGCAATGATCACACGCACGGCACAGCGGACACACCAGGAACCGCGGTGTTGGCCGTCGAATGGCGCTAGCTGCGCAGCATTTGTGCACCGCCGCCGTCAGTGTCGGCCAGTTTGCCGTGGCATACGGAGCTCCATCGCAGTCTTTAACACTGGTAGCATGCCGCGACAGCGTGGACGTGAACCGTATGTGCAGTTGACGGACTTTGAGCGAGGGCGTATAGTGGGCATGCGGGAGGCCGGGTGGACGTACCGCCGAATTGCTCAACACGTGGGGCGTGAGGTCTCCACAGTACATCGATGTTGTCGCCAGTGGTCGGCGGAAGGTGCACGTGCCCGTCGACCTGGGACCGGACCGCAGCGACGCACGGATGCACGCCAAGACCGTAGGATCCTACGCAGTGCCGTAGGGGACCGCACCGCCACTTCTCAGGAAATTAGGGACACTGTTGCTCCTGGGGTATCGGCGAGGACCATTCGCAACCGTCTCCATGAAGCTGGGCTACGGTCCCGCACACCGTTAGGCCGTCTTCCGCTCACGCCCCAACATCATGCAGCCCGCCTCCAGTGGTGTCACGACAGGCGTGAATGGAGGGACGAATGGAGATGTGTCGTCTTCAGCGATGAGAGTCGCTTCTGCCTTGGTGCCAATGATGGTCGTATGCGTGTTTGGCGCCGTGCAGGTGAGCGCCACAATCAGGACTGCATACGACCGAGGCACACAGGGCAACACCCGGCATCATGGTGTGGGGAGCGATCTCCTACACTGGCCGTACACCACTGGTGATCGTCGAGGGGACACTGAATAGTGCACGGTACATCCAAACCGTCATCGAACCCATCGTTCTACCATTCCTAGACCGGCAAGGGAACTTGCTGTTCCAACAGGACAATGCACGTCCGCATGTATCCCGTGCCACCCAACGTGCTCTAGAAGGTGTAAGTCAACTACCCTGGCCAGCAAGATCTCCGGATCTGTCCCCCATTGAGCATGTTTGGGACTGGATGAAGCGTCGTCTCACGCGGTCTGCACGTCCAGCACGAACGCTGGTCCAACTGAGGCGCCAGGTGGAAATGGCATGGCAAGCCGTTCCACAGGACTACATCCAGCATCTCTACGATCGTCTCCATGGGAGAATAGCAGCCTGCATTGCTGCGAAAGGTGGATATACACTGTACTAGTGCCGAAATTGTGCATGCTCTGTTGCCTGTGTCTATGTGCCTGTGGTTCTGTCAGTGTGATCATGTGATGTATCTGACCCCAGGAATGTGTCAATAAAGTTTCCCCTTCCTGGGACAATGAATTCACGGTGTTCTTATTTCAATTTCCAGGAGTGTATTTGACGTGGAATGACTACCTAAAATTAATGCAAGGAAGACAAATGTTATTCACAGGAGCAATCATCAGAAAATGCAGTCCACCCGCAAAGGAGGTAGCTTATCAAACCTTTGCTTGACGGTACTTGAATATCGTTCGTTAGTCTGAGACCCGTCCCAGATAACACAGAGAGAGGAAATAGAGATGATCCAATGAAGAGCAGCGCATTTAGTGACAGGTAATGGTAGTAATAGTGAGAGCTTAACAGAAATGTTCATCAAACTCCAGTGGCGGACGATAAAAGAGAAGCGTCCTACATCACAGTGTGGTTCACTTTTAAAATTCCGAGATCGTACGGTCCAAGAGGAGCCAGCCAGCATATTGCTTTCTACTACATATGTCTCGCGGAAAGACAATGAAGATAAATTTGGGGAGATTCGAACCAACACGGAAGCTCGCCAGCAATCCTTCTTCCCGCGGAGCAATCTCGACTGGAACAGGAATAGGGGAAACGACAGTGGTGCACAAAGTACCCTCCGCCACACACCGTGAAATGGCTTGCGGAATATAGATGTAGATGTAGACCCAGAGAGAAAGTAGCTTCAGAGTCCGGGCACATATCCAGCTGGGCAAGTGCGGGAGAGGAAATCGCCAATATTGTTTTTAAGGGTACTTTCCCAGAACTCGTCTTAGGGTTGGAAACATATTTCAAAACGCAAAAAAAAAAATCGCCAGGCATAAAACGGAATCCCATTCTAGTGTTCCAAAAAAGAAAGAGTGCTTCTGTCATTGTTGGTTGGAAGACTCCGAGGGGTTCTTCATTCCCCTAATCGGAAAGAATTTTCTTTCTCCGTACCCGTTTGCAGCCGGTGCGTGAGAGGTGTGCGTTATGTGTATTTGTTGAGTGTAGGTGACTGTAAAGGGTGTGTGTATAATGTTGTGTCATGTTTCTGTTTCATGATGAGAGAAGGGAGAGGATTAAACCTGCTGTTAGCACCCAGTCTACTCCTCTCGTACAGCACCGAGAGTACTGCAGGGATTTATGTCCCCATATAACATAAGGATCACCATCAATAGTGTCACATGGCTTCACACCACTGAAATTTAATCCCGGACGCTGGCGCAAAATCTGGTTCAAAATGGTTCAAATGGCTCTGAGCACTATGGAACTTAACATCTGTAGTCATCAGTCCCCTAGAACTTAGAACTACTTAAACCTAACTAATCTAAGGACATCACACACATCCATGCCCGAGGCATGATTTTCCAAATCAGGAATATAGTTGTTGTTAGAATCTATCACCGAATGAATTCTACCACTGGATCGACGGGAGAAAACAAAATAAAGAGTGGAGTGTAAATGGCCTGGAGTGCTGTTCAAAATGGCTCTGAGCACTATGGGACTTAACATCTTAGGTTATCAGTCCCCTAGACTTAGAACTACTTAAACCTAACTAACCTAAGGACATCACACACATCCATGCCCGAGGCAGGATTCGAACCTGCGACCGTAGCGGTCACGCGGTTCCTGACTGAAGCGCCTAGAACCGCACGGCCACACCGCCCTGCAAAATCTGCCACCGTCTTTCATGCCCTTGCCAGCCAAACAATTGCGGCAAAAATTCCTCCTACCACCTCCATACCGAACACCTCAGCTTTGGTGTGCATTAGCGACCTCGGCTAAGGAGAACGGAGCGAAACAGGCATCTTTCTGGAAGATACCAGAGGCTTAGGCTAATAGATCCAAACCTTGGGTGTAATTACTCCCTGACTGGGTAAAATGATGCTTTGTATTTGGTAAAAAGAGTAAGATTTCGATTATGGCTTATTTTCAGAAAATTATGTCTGTTATGAGTGTTTCGTCAGGCTCTGACATTTGACAGATCCTCATTATTGTCGAAATCACCTTTTTGCCATCTACTTACGGGTAGAGACCTCCACAGAATTTTTCGCACATTGTGATGTTTGTGGCACTTGTAGATTAGGCGAATGAATGAAACATCAGCGTGGTGGGTCTCAGTCAAATCAAAGAGAATAATTAACCGAAATTCCTGCCCTATCGGTAACTGCTTCCCCATTCCCAGATAAAAGCTATCTTACCTAAAGACGTTCTGTTCGGCTGGCCATGGCACAACGGGAAATTGAACCGTCAGCTGGAGTTTTAGGCGTATGAAGTTTTAGAATAATGGACAAGGAGAAGGACAGAAATATGTAACAGAAAATCAGTAAATCAATGGAATAATAAATACTGACCATTTAAAAGACAGGATTGTAGCCTATCCCCGATGTTATTCAATCTGTATATTGAGCAAGCAATAAAGGAATCGAAAGAAAAGTTCGGAGTTGGTATTAAAATCCATGGAGAAGAAATAAAAACTTTGACGTTCGCCGATGACATTGTAATTCCGTCAGAGACAGCAAAGGACTTGGAAGAGCAGTTGAACGGAATGGACAGTGTCTTGAAAGGAGGGTATAAGATGAACATCAATAAAAGCAAAACGAGGATAATGGAATGTAGTCGAATTAAATCGGGTGACGCTCAGGGAAGTAGATTAGGAAATGAGACACTTAAAGCAGGGAGAAGAGGAGCTTGTGGCACAACTTGACTAGAAGAAGGGATCGTTGGCCATGAGAGATATGAGATACGAATATAAAGATTGGCAGGTGGGACAACTCTTACCCCTTCAGAATCGGTGAGTGGTGTACAGTCAGGTGGCAGACCAAACTGCGTGCTCACGCCAGTACGACAATCGCGATGGGCAAGTGCATACTCTAGTGGGGTGACCAGCTTCCCAGCGATGTGATTCTACACGTGGCTGGCTCCAGAGTAATGGAGACCAGTACAGATGGCAGTAACCGCCACACTAATTCTTTATAATGATTCAACAGCAACTTGGCAAACTTGTGTCTGAACGAGCTCCATCTAGAAGCAACCCCCAGATGAGGTTGGGGAGGTGGTCTCCCTGGCTTTATTGCCTCGGAGGAGACACAGTGAAGCGCCTACTCCAGAAACATAAAACAGTTCCTGTTGCTGAGCTTATCTGCAGTCTTTTAGCTGGAGTGGCAGAGGATGACTCCATAGTCCATAGGTTGGTCGTTCTACAGTGGTGACAGGAGAGCAGCTCAGAAATTAAAAGATTTCCCTCCGTGGTACCGTACTTGCTTCCCCAATTCTTTAACCTTTCCACGTCTTGTTGTGATGTTCCTAAATTATTCGTTACACGGGTATTGAAATTACTTTGACCGTACCATCTTACCGTCCTCTACCGAAGAAACAAGTCGGCGGGTACGTATTACCAAAGAAAGTTGATATTTTTATAGAAATTTGCATATGAAGTATTCCGACTTTTTAAATATTCGCACAATCGGTTCGTGACTGCGGTTATTGGGTTTGAAGTATTATTAATCGACTAAATAAGCTCTCTTTCTTTTTAAGGATTGGACGAGACAGCCGCTGAAGTCTCTTGACGTGTGAGTGATACATCGCAGAAAAGTCTCAGCGTCACATGTTCAGTGCTATGCAACCACATTATTCGTGCACGTTTTCTAATATCTTACAGCAGTTATCCAGTTCTCAATTAAATTCACTGGATGTTCCTTACAAAAGCTCTAAGCTAATCTGATGTGAACAGTCTTACAGGTCGTCGATTCTGACGAGAAGATGTTGTCGGCGTCTATACATTAGCTCCATTCATTAAGAGAACACTGGTTAATTGCAGACGGTTTTGCGGCAGGCTCTTGATGTTATTTGGAGTTTAATTCGTCTGACCACTTACGTAGCCCCCAATGTGCCACATAAAAAACGACTCAGTATCACCATACTTAATTCTCGTTTTCCACGAGGCACAAACATCTCGATATCGTGACTGGTGGTGGTGGTGGTGTGTTGGGGCTTTTGGGCGCTCAACATCGAGGTCATCAGCGCCCTGACACACATTTAAAAGAAACAAATGTGGACAGACCTAAGAAAACTAAAGCACACACTCAAACAAAGCAGGAAAAGAAGGAAAATGCTACCTAAGAAAGTAAAACCTAAGGAAAGGGGAAACATAGCAACAAGAATGCCACTGAAATTGTCACTGGCGGGCTACTTACATAGAATATGGGCGAGCTTGTCACACAGTGAGCAAATTAAAATCCTCTCCCTAAAATCTTTGTAAAAACATTTGACATGGCACAGAACTTTAAAACTTTAACCACATTCGTCCGAGTGTTGCCTAAAAGAGTTGGCAGGTCCGCTGGCAAGTCAGCCGTGGCCCGCTGGTCAGAAAATAAAACGCAATCCAATAAAACGTGGCGCACAGTGACCTGGACGCCATAAGCGCCACACATTGGAGGGTCCTCCCGCCGGAGCAGAAAGCCATGCGTCATAGGGCTGTGGCCTATTCGAAGCCGAGTGAGGGGAACCTCGTCCCGTCGATGGGGCTGAAAGGAAGTACACCACACATGCGTTGTGGGCTTGACTATACGGAGCTTATTGTCAGTCACTTCCAGCCACTCATCCTCCCACCGACGCATGACCCGTGAGCTCAACAGCGAGGTGAGTGCGTGCAAGGGGATAGCACACTGAGATACGTGTGGATCGAGACACGCCTCCTTGGCTGCGAGATCTGCCCTTTTATTCCCAGCAATGCCGACGTGCCCTGGAACCCAGCAGAAAGTTACAACCTTCCCCAGTCGCTGTAGTCGGAGGAGGGCGTCCTGGATGGTCTGGACAATTTTGTCTGCCGGATACAAACGTTGCAATGAGAGGAGGGCACTGAGTGAATCGGAACAGACAAGAAATTTAGGAGAGGAAGAATGTCTGATGTGCTCCAGTGCCCACAAGATCGCAAACAATTCTGCATCAAAGACAGTAAAAGTCTGAGGCAGTCGGACCTTGAGGACACGATATGGAAAAACAACTGAGCAACCCACGGAATCCCCTTGTTTCGACCCATCCGTAAAAACAGCTACATAGTCGTGGTGCTAAGATAAAATGGCAGAAAATGCTGCATTAAAAACGGTGGCAGGAGTGCAATCTCTCTTGTACTGCGATAAATCTAAAATCACTCCGTGACTGGTACTGGAGTACCGAGCGCTCGCACTCTGACGTAACAAGACAATACTCAGAAGCGTTGCCGATATCACAGTTTACTCTCTAACAAATACAAAAGTACGTAATTTTCCGTAGTACTTCCCTACAGACATTACTCATTATAATAATAATTTACATAAAGTTACAAAGATCGTTAAACTTGGTTTTAAAAATGCACTTAGAATACGAAATCGTATATTATTTTAATTAGAGCTGAAATACCAAAGTTACAGAAAAAAATTATTTTTACTTGTACAAAATTAGATAATTCTTAAGAAAAGTATTGAAAAAAATCACATACGTGTTATAGTGTTACATATTCGATGATCAATTCATCAGTATTCTTATCTCTCCCAGTAATTCCCACCACTCCTTAGATCGACATGTAACATTCAGTTAGTTACTGAGTCCAGGCCTGCCTTTCAAAGCTATAACTGGTAATACAGCCCGATTGTTAACTTTCTGTTTCAGACTCATTGGAAGCGTAGTTTTGAAAATTTATTTAGCTTCAAATAAGCTAAATTACAGCACTCCAGGCCATTTACACTCCACTCTTTATTTTCTCCCGTCGATCCAGTGGTAGAATTCATTCGGTGATAGACTCCAACAACAACTATTTTCCTGATTTGGAAAACCGAGAAGTAAATGACTCGGTTCTCGGAACATTTTCAGTGAACGCAGAATGTTTTCAGGTAACGAAATATTGAGCAAAGTACTATTTCTCGGAGTCCGCGAAGACAAAGTTAAGATAGATTTTGATCGAATAGAAGTGGCATTACTTAGACGAAAGATTCGTGGCTAGTAACCGCTACTATCGGAAGAAACCTTAAATTTTCCGATTCCTTTCGCCTCAAGTTACAACTGTAAAAGTATACTTTAAACTATGGTAGCAAGGAACATACTAAACATGCAACATAACTTGCGACTTGCCCTGGTCCCCCGACCAAGAAAATCTGAGAGAGAACTGTTAGTATTAAACATAAGCAACAACAATATTGACTTTATATTTCTTGTTTTAGTAAAAATTTAACTACTAATTGTCATTCGACACACTATAAACATGAGTCTTCATTTCTTTTTAGGTGCTAAACTTCACTGGCGGCGTTGGCTGATATCTGATGTCATTAAGGGATAGTGGCCTCAGAAAGGCTGGGCCTGACAGGAAGATGACCCTGGGCGACAGGAGACGCGAGGAACTTTCATCGCACTATCCGCCGTACGACATTAGCGACATGAGAAATCTGAACTAGTGTACCGACCACAGAGAGGCAAAATACATATATAAAAATGTGCTACTGATCGACGGAGGACTAAGAACTACAGTTCCGTAGGTGCGCAGTAGATGGAACTCTTTGTATTAAGATAGTAGGAATCCAGATGGATTATAAACTGAGGTGACAGTAACACGTGGATAAGTTGACCAAAAATCTCATTTCTGCCAGATGTGCAGTTACAAGGGAACCTCCCCATCGCACACCGCTCAGATTTAGTTATAAGTTGGCACAGTGGATAGGCCTTGAAAAACTGAATACAGATCAATCGAGAAAACAGGAAGAAGTTGTGTGGAACTATGAAAAAATAAGCAAAATATACAAACTGAGTAGCCCATGCGCAATATAGGCAACATCAAGGATAGCGCGAGATCATGCAAATCTGATGATCGAAATTCTTACAGAGGCCTCTTCAGGTAAATCCGAAGTGTTTCTGGCACTCATATTCCGACACATTTACAGTGTATAATATTTGTGGTTGATAATGAGGATGAATTTAGTACGAACCTTGACGTGAAAATCCACAATATTAGGAGAAAAATTTATTTCCGTATAGGCTGTACACCAGGTCTAGAGTTCAGAACGGGTTTTATATTCTGGTGCAGATGTCAACAGGTTGCCATTACACATTAGGCAGGTAATGGAGATTCCCATGGACATTGTGGTCCCGTGACGATATTACCGACTTTCAGGTATGATGGGGAACGGTAGATTTATCAATTTGAGGTGAGGGACACTGGTCCGACACGACCGAGCCGACAGTTACAAGCGAAAATCATTCTGATATCTCTGACAGTGGAATACATATACCGGTGCTGTTGATGCTGTAGTGTAGACAAACAGAAACACGACGAGAACTTAGGTGTAGAGATTGGGATACTAATACAATTAATCCAAAGTAGACGGCGTACTGTGTACTAACATGAACAATCCTGTCATACAAAGTGTGCACTGTAGTAGACTGCAGTCTGCGTTCACAAGCTGAAGTACTACTTCGAGCAGCAATAACCAGATAGAGTTGTAACCAGTGACTTAAGCTGCAGACATGTTTTTTGCACGTGGACAAGCAAACGGAAGCAGCAGAGAAGCGAAAAGGTTATACAGTACCAAATATCCGCGTAGAATACATCCCCGGCTCACACCATATTTTCAAGACTGTTCCCCCGATTAAGTAAACAGCACAATTGGTACCACAATGTGCTGCGGCGGCGTGGTTCCTTCCGTCCCATTACGACGGACCTGCACCTAACTCTGAACATTGTCTCAGCAGATCATCAGTAGGGAAGCCGAGTGAAACCTACTGTACTTCGACGTGAACCAGGCTGCAATTTAAGTCACTAATCTACGTTTCGGGAGAAAGTTTTCATATGAAATGAAAGGTTGGAAATGTTGTCCTCAATTAATATATTCTGAAACTTAGGTGAACAAGTATCACTGCCAAGCCCGTGCTAGTCTTAACACAGTCACTCATAATCCCTTTCACTCACGTTAGCAAGTTTATGGTGTTGCATTTCCCAAAAACGTAATTGCTACTGATTGTTTTTGATTGATAATGCTCTCCAAATATTAAGTCTGTCGGTACCAAATGCAGTCACAGTTTTTAGCCACCGACCTGCTCAATACGGCACGCGGAATATATGTCTTTTCTCGTCACAAAATTCACTTAAAAATTCCGAAGTTTCTACACGCCCATCTGAATAATTATGCCGTCACTTTCCAACACTTTTGATGTATGGAACACTGCTAGATCCGGCAACTTATCGTTTCTATCGGAACTACTACTGCGCACGTCCGATCTCTTTCATGGCTAGGCTTCGACTCTTCTCTAGAATACGAGGTGCGGCTAGAAAAAAACCGGACTGATGCTGGAAAAAACATTTATTTACAATTATTTACAATTTCATGTTATCTCCTTCAATGTACTCTCCTCCTCGGTCTCTACACCGCTCCATACGAATTTTCCACTGTTCATAGCAATGCTGCAGATCATTTTCAGTAAGTCCATACATTACTTCCGTCGCTTTTTCTTTTACTGATTCAACAGTCTCAAATTTAGTTCCTTTCAAAGCTGACTTGACTTTAGGGAAAAGAAAAAAAGTCACAGTGGGCCAAATCAGGTGAGTAGGGTGGATGATCTAAGATGGGAATGTTGTGTTTTGCCAAAAACGTCTTCACTGACAACGCACTGTGAGCTGGGGCATTGTCTTGGTGAAGGATCCATGACTTTTTTCTCCACAAATCGTTCCGTTTTCTCCGTACTCGCTCACGTAGGGTAGCCAGGACGCTAATGTAGTCATGCTGATTCACTGTTTGTCCCTCTGGTACCCAATCAATGTGCACAATCCCTTTGATGTAAAAAAAAAACAATCATCATTGCCTTGAATTTCGATTTTGACATTCGTGCTTTTTTTTTGTCGTGGAGAACCAGGAGTTTCCCAATGCATCGATTGGCGTTTAGTTTCGGGATCGTAAGTAAAAAACCACGATTCATCGCAAGTAATAACATTTTGTAAGAAGGTGGGATCACTTTCAATGTTTTCCAGGATGTCAGAGCAAATCATTCTTCGGCGTTCCTTCTGTTCAATTGTGAGACACTTTGGAACCATTTTTGAACACACTTTGTTCATGTTGAAACTTTCATGAAGAATCTGCCTAACACTTTCCTTGTCAACTCCTGTTAACTCAGACACTGCTCTGATTGTTAAACGGCGATCTTGTCGAACAAGTTTACCGATTTTTTCAATGTTTGCATCCGTTTTTGCTGACAGTGGTCTGCCAGTGCGAGTGTCATCACTGGTGTCTTCGCGGCCATCTTTAAATCGTTTAAACCACTCAAACACTTGTGTTCGCGATAAACAATCATCGCCGTACACTTGTTGTAACATTGCAAACGTTTCACTTGCAGATTTTCCTAGTTTGAAACAAAATTTGATGTTAACACGCTGTTCTTTCTGTACACTCAACATTTTCCGACGCACAGACAAAAGTCAACTACTTAAAACAGACGCCACGGGCAGACTGAGTGCAGGAGGCAGATGAAACTCAAGCAGTAGGCGGAGCGAGAGTCACGTGACAGGCCACGCGACTTTCAGCCTTATTGCATTCGTTTTATTGTTTCACCAGTACTAGTCAGGTTTTTTTCTAGCCACACCTCGTACTCTAAGGCCGGTATTACACTATCAAATTTCTTTGTCAAAGATTTGATCAAAGATGTGATCCAATATTCCGTCCAATATATTTGACAAACATCTTTGACGTAGCGCTACAAGGGGTATTACACTGTCATCAAATTTTTCGTGAAAGTTCAAGATGGCTGACAACAACTTGTTATTAACCGCAGCAGTTCTACGTACTCCAATTGCATTGTGTGCACATGCGGAAAAGAAGTGGGGGGAAAAAATGGAACCATACATACGAGGTTGACAGTCTTAAAAGTCCTGGGATTACAACTTGATAGTAAATTCAGTTGGGAGGAGCACACCACAGAACTGCAGAAAGGCCTTAACAAATCTGTATTTGCAATTCGAGTGTTAGCAGACATAGGCAACATAAAAATGAAAAAGCTTGCATACTTTCATTCCATAATGTCATATGGGATAATATTTTGGGGTAAATCTTGAAGTCAAACAAAAGTTTTCAAGGTCCAAAAGCGTGTAATACGTATTATTTGTGGAGTAAATTCACGGACCTCCTGCAGAAACCTCTTCAAAGAACTGGGTATACTAACTACTGCCTCTCAGTATATTTACTTCTTAATGAAATTTGTCGTAAATAATATATCTCTTTTTCCAACAAACAACTCAGTTCATACATACAATACCAGGTACAAAAATGATCTGCACAAGGACTTAAAAGCACTTACTTTAGTTCAAAAAGGGGTCCACTACTCAGGACTCATCTTCAATAATTTGCCAGGAAACATAAAAAATTTAGTTAGAAAAAAAGATCAGTTTAAAAGGAGCCTGAAAGACTTACTACTGGCCAACTCCTTCTACTCCATTGGCGAAATTTTTAATAGAAACAAATGATGTATTTATTCATACTATTAGTATTGTTATTTCAGCTTAAAAAAATCGACATGTTCCACATCCACGAGGATCTCCTCAGCACGGATCTATGGAACAAAAAACTAATCTAATCTGGGTGAAGCCGTGGGTTTTACGACGACACGATAAAAGCATTCAACAAAACTTGTTACGTGAGCTTACAGTGGAAGACGTCAAGTCGTACATCAATTACTTAAGAATGGATGAGCATACATTTCTGTATGTGCTCAATGAAGTGTATCCTCATATCACAAAGCACAATATTCACTTAAGAACTGCTACATCTTCAGAAGACAGGCTCACTATAACACTCCGATTCCTTGCTACAGGAGAGGGTTATGTTAGGTTAGGTTAGGTTAGGTCAGGTTAGGTCTCCAATCTTCTTAATCTATTTTTGTACTCAGGGTGCCTCACGTTGTAAAGCGCCTCATCAGCTTCATACATCTCTATTAATTTTGTAGTTGTCAGTACAGACCAATTGTATTTACCGGCAATGGTTATAAAAACATTACAGACGACAGAACGCTGCAGCGATGCTAGCGCTCCATGTGCTAACATGTCACATTGCAGTGAACAGAAGACAAGCGGTTTCTTTGATCAAATATACAGCGAGGCCCTAGATTTGATCAAATATTGGACGACATTTGACAAAGTGCCTATTACACTATCAAATATCTTTGTCAAAGATTTTGGACAAAGATATTGGACAAAGAAATTTGATAGTGTAATACCGGCCGAAGTCATCTCTGCAAGCAGAGAAAGGCGCGCGAAGAATATTGCTTTACCATAGGTCAGTTTACTCAACAGCCAATAGCAAAACAACATTCTCCCGCGTCAGTCCGCGCTTTTCATCCATAACCAATCGCAAACTAGTAAACCTCACGACTACACTTTTTACCGACGTAATTATCTAATATGCTGAAGTTTTGTTTATGCATAAAGTTATTTACTATTGTTATTTATACCTGAATTAACTTTCCCTTTACCATAAACTTACTTTACAAATCTATTCTACAAAAATCCCCTTTGTCCATATCCATACTTCTTCGAAATGTTCCCACACTAAATCCTACCACACAACTCGTTAAATAATTATCTTCGTATTAACATTAATCCACACTCACGCATCATTCATACTGCTAAAACACATTTATAACATTTTACATACACAAAAAGACATAATAACACTTTATGAAAATACTAGAACAGTTTATGAAAAACATTATATTACTTTAGTGCACTCTAGTGTGCACAATCGAAACTAAAATTACAGTCCCCCTATCCAATACTGTCCTCTATCGGCTGATACATAAACTACGTGTGCGTCCAGGCACGCGTCACCATCTGTCAGTATCCAGCTCTGAGACACATCTCCCACTTAACCGTCTCCAAGGCAGGATAGTTATACGGCGCTACGCCTCAGTACGGCAAGTCGGAAAAGAGAGAGGATCAGAGAGGGAGAGGGTGATATATATACGGGCCTATGATAAACCCCTTCCCTCAAAATTATTTCACTTCTTCAAATCTCCTCTGTGTTACTACAGATGACGTGCCACTGATCTCACTTGTACTAAGACTGCAGTGCCCACGAGGTGCGTATTTGCGCCCACCGTACTGAGTGGAATGCGCAGTTTCTAATAAAAGTTCACCAACCTCAAGTCTTCTGTTGTTGTTGTCCCCAGCGCAGAAAACAGCACGTAGGTCGTGAATCCGTCATCTTGAGGGCTGTAAGAAACTCTTTGCGAGGAACTTCAAAAATGGTTCAAATGGCTCTGAGCACTATGGGACTTAACATCTATGGTCATCAGTCCCCTAGAACTTAGAACTACTTAAACCTAACTAATCTAAGGACATCACACAAGATCCTCGTGGATGTGGAACATGTCGATTTTTTTAAGCTGAAATAACAATACTAATAGTATGAATAAATACATCATTTGTTTCTATTAAAAATTTCGCCAATGGAGTAGAAGGAGTTGGCCAGTAGTAAGTCTTTCAGGCTCCTTTTAAACTGATCTTTTTTTCTAACTAAATTTTTTATGTTTCCTGGCAAATTATTGAAGATGAGTCCTGAGTAGTGGACCCCTTTTTGAACTAAAGTAAGTGCTTTTACGTCCTTGTGCAGATCATTTTTGTACCTGGTATTGTATGTATGAACTGAGTTGTTTGTTGGAAAAAGAGATATATTATACATAGGTTCCGGCCTCGTGATGACTGGGAGAAAATCCCTGACCCCGCCGGGAATCGAACCCGGGAACCCCGCGACTGCTACGGTCGCAGGTTCGAATCCTGCCTCTGGCATGGATGTGTGTGATGTCCTTACGTTAATTAGGTTTAAGTAGTTCTAAGTTCTAGGGGACTGATGACCACAGCTGTTAAGTCCCATAGTGCTCAGAGCCATTTGAACCATTTTTGAACCCGGGAACCCGGGCGCGGGAAGCGAGAACGCTACCTGCGAGGAACTGTTATTTTAGAAATGATTAACTTTCTAACTCGCTTTTTATTGACAGAACACGAAAAACTGCACGATTACTTTCCACTTTAGAGTCACAAATGATTTCTATTCTTCAACGGATTAATGAGCTGCATGTTTCCGTAATTAGTGTCACTCTCTTCTCAGCTACACATCCATATAACCATACTTGCTATTAAAATCTTAACTAACACCGACCGCGACAGACAACACGTCTGTTCTCCGAGGCTTCCCAACAACATCTCTTTTTTACAAACCATGGATTACTAATGAAATCTTGAGTGACACTGACCGCGGCAGACAACATGTCTGTCCTCCGACACTACCAAAACAATACTGATCTTACAACCGAACCACTTCGCTCGCCATCCAAGTTAGGCGCGATCAAAAGATCTCCGACGTGGTTCGTCTGCCTTTTTGCTTAGCAGATGCTTATTATTCTGCTGGTTATTAACACTATGCCGTCCGGCGACACCACAGTGGTGTCGTGATCATAGTATCACGCAGTGGCCGGCGACATTCTGTTGGTGTTTTGTGTAGGTAACAATAAGTTACACACGCCAACTAGTGTTTTGTTTTTATAAGTACTTGTGCCCTTCAATGCGTACAAGAGGTGACCGACACGTGTTACCAATGGCACGCCATACCATCACGCCGGGTGGTACGCCAGTATGGCGACGTCGAATACACGCTTCCAATGTGCGTTCACCGCGATGCCGCCAAAACGGATGCGACCATCATGATGCTGTAAACAGAACCTGGATTCGTCCGAAAAAATGTCGTTTTGCCATTCGTGCACCCAGGTTCGTCGTTGAGTACACCATCGCAGGCGCTCCTGTCTGTGATGCAGCGTCAAGAGTAACCACAGCCATGGTCTCCGAGCTGATAGTCCATGCTGCTGCAAACGGCGTCGAACTGTTCGTGCAGATGGTTGTTGTCTTGCAAACGTCCCTATCTGTTGACTCAGGGATCGAGAAGTGGCTGCACGATCCGTTACAGCCATGCGGATAATATGCCTGTCATGTCGACTGCTAGTGATACGAGGCCGTTGGTATCCAGCACGGCGTTCCGTATTACCCTCGTGAACCCACTGATTCCATATTCTGCTAACAGTCATTGGATCTCGACCAACGCGAGCAGTTATGTCGCGATACGATAAACTGCAATTGCGATAGGCTACAATCCGACCTTTATCAAAGTCGGAAACGTGATGGTACGCATTTCTCCTCCTTACACGAGGCATCACAACAACGTTTCACCAGGCATCGCCGGTCAACTGCTGTTTGTGTATGAGAAATCGGTTGGAAACTTTCCTCATGTCAGCACGTTGTAGGTGTCGCCACCGGCGCCAACGTTGTGTGAATGCTTTGAAAAGCTAATCATTTGCATATCACAGCATCTTCTTCCTGTCGGTTAAATTTCCCGTCTGTAGCACGTCATCTTCGTGGTGTAGCAATTTTAATGGCCAGTGGTGTAGAAGATTGTAATTTTTTGCGCGCAACTTCCGAATGCAGTAGCCAATCTCGGAGAAGGGCAACAATTTAGGCTGTCTTTCTCACGGTACCCATACCGTGCATACCATCTGTTTTCGGTACCTCACACCACATTACGTCATCTTGCCACTGCTGCCTTCTCAGCTGCTCTAAGAAGAGCTCCTCGTACCTGAATATGATGACTGCAAAACCAGAAATATTACAAATGCAGCGACCGAAGAGGACGACGAACTACACAGACTCCCGACCTAGAATGCGCAGTGCTCGGTCGAGTGGATGAGTAGCACTCGATCAGTGCACGTGAAATGAAGTTTCTCAGAGTCTTGTGTGGCGAGTACAGAGATAACGCAGCTACACCACTATCATCCACAGAGAGTGCAAGTTTTGACTTCTGCTGACTTCGAACCTCGTACCGTGTTCAGACAATCGTTCTTGCAGCAAGTTACAGTCCATCTCCACTTCTCACAATTGAAACGTGTTTCACCAGACACGGAATATAATTCTAAATAGTCGCAATAACTATGCTTGGCTCAATGAGAATCCCCACGCTACAGTTGTGAAGAGCAATCAATGCAGATAATATCAGTCAACGTGTGGGCAGACATAGTCAGTGTTTACGTACTAGGCCCGTTTGTTCTTCCCCGCCGCTTAAATGTACCAGTGTACATAGGTTCCTGGAACATATCTCACTTGTTATTCATCAAGGAATGTAGTTCCAGCGTGACGGAACTCCACCCCACTTTGAACATTTCTTTCACTTTCACTGGTGCCATGTCCCGTGCTGAAGCAGCGTCGGCACTGTTACGAACGGATTTGGCAAGGTTAGTGGAAAGGGATGGCCGGATGCCCTTCCTGCCGCCACCCCGTATCCCCCGGGATGGCATCAGTGTACCGCTGTTATCTGCGTCTAGTGTAAGTTATGGAAAAGTGCGAACGTGTTCAGATGTCTGCGAGGCGTGTAACTGAGGCGGAACGTGGGGACCAGCCCGGTATTCACCTAGCGGGATGTGGAAAACCGCCTAAAAACCACATCCAGGCTGGCCGGCTCGCCGTTAATCCTCCGGGTGGATTCAATCCGGGGCCGGCGTTCCTACCCGAGTCCAGAAAGCAGCGCGTTAGCGTACTCGCCTACCCTGGCGGGTACTGAGGGTTCGTGAACATGTGGATCAGATATTTCCTGAAAAGTGGATAGGCAGAGGAAGTCCTATCTCGTAGCCAGCACGTTCACCTGCCTTACCCCATTTGATTTCTTGCGAGGCTGTGTGAAAAGACTTGCATACGAGATGCCTGTTGAGACTGAAGAGGGTTTCGTGGCAAGAATTCTCGCTACCTGCGACACCATTCAAACGACACCTGGGTACGAAAAAATTTTGTGTGACGATATCATGCCTGAAATGACTCTTGGAGACTCCATTTTGAACAACTGTTGCAAATCTAGCAAGTAGCTTGTGAAACTTGAGCAGGTAAATAGAACTCATTATTACTGTACCATTGACTTAGGATTTTATGTCTTTCTGACATGAAGATACGCGCACCGTTACTAGTTCATCAACAAGGGAAATCATGTGAGGGTGTTGGGGAGTAGTCAGTGGGAATTCTATGTGTCAAGATCCGAGTTTGGAAGTTGGTGCCCTTAGTCTGAGCACTTCGGGAGGTTAAAGCGGAACATGAGTAGGTTTCCGCATATACCTTTCGAATCGGCTGTTTCCATTCTAGGATCCCTACCTCAATTTGATACAGTTACCCACCATCACTGAAAGTTTGTCATCATCATCACGGAATCACCCTGTATAAAAAAAGAGAGTACTGTACCTTACTGGCCGCTTCCGTAATTTATCTAGGGTTTTGGAGCATATATTGTATTCAAACATTATGAATCACCTCGAAGGGAACGAAGTAATGGCCGCTATCGACAGGGGATCTCAAGTTCATTCCGTATTTCTAGATTTCAGGAAAGCTTTTGACACCGTTCCTCACAAGCGACTTCTAATCAAGCTGCGGGCCTATGGGGTATCGTCTCAGTTGTGCGACTGGATTCGTGATTTCCTGTCAGGAAGGTCGCAGTTCGTAGTAATAGACGGCAAATCATCCAGTAAAATTGAAGTGATATCAGGTGTTCCCCAGGGAAGCGTCCTGGGACCTCTGCTGTTCCTGATCTATATAAATGACCTGGGTGACAACCTGAGCAGTTCTCTTACGTTGTTCGCAGATGATGCTGTAATTTACCGTCTAGTAAGGTCATCCGAAGACCAGTATCAGTTGCAAAGCGATTTAGAAAAGATTGCTGTATGGTGTGGCGGGTGGCAGTTGGCGCTAGATAACGAAAAGTGTGAGGTGATCCACACGAGTTCCAAAACAAATCCGTTGGAATTCGATTACTCGATAAATAGTACAATTCTCAAGGCTGTCAATTCAACTAAGTACCTGGGTTGTTAAAATTACGAACAACTTCAGTTGGAAAGACCACATAGATAATACTGAGGGGAAGGCGAGCCAAAGGTTGCGTTTCATTGGCAGGACACTCAGAAGATGCAACAAGTCCACTAAAGAGGCAGCTTACACTACACTCGTTCATCCTCTGTTAGAATATTGCTGCGCGGTGTGGGATCCTTACCAGGTGGGATTGACGGAGGACATCGAAAGGGTGCAAAAAAGGGCAGCTCGTTTTGTATTATCACTTAATAGGGGAGAGAGTGTGGCAGATATGATACGCGTGTTGGGATGGATGTCATTAAAGCAAAGACGTTTTTCGTCGCGGCGAGATCTACACTCCTGGAAATGGAAAAAAGAACACATTGACACCGGTGTGTCAGACCCACCATACTTGCTCCGGACACTGCGAGAGGGCTGTACAAGCAATGATCACACGCACGGCACAGCGGACACACCAAGAACCGCGGTGTTGGCCGTCGAGTGGCGCTAGCTGCGCAGCATTTGTGCACCGCCGCCGTCAGTGTCAGCCAGTTTGCCGTGGCATACGGAGCTCCATCGCAGTCTTTAACACTGGTAGCATGCCGCGACAGCGTGGACGTGAACCGTATGTGCAGTTGACGGACTTTAAGCGAGGGCGTATAGTGGGCATGCGGGAGGCCGGGTGGACGTACCGCCGAATTGCTCAACACGTGGGGCGTGAGGTCTCCACAGTACATCGATGTTGTCGGCGGAAGGTGCACGTGCCCGTCGACCTGGGACCGGACCGCAGCGACGCACGGATGTACGCCAAGACCGTAGGATCCTACGCAGTGCCGTAGGGGACCGCACCGCCACTTCCCAGCAAATTAGGGACACTGTTGCTCCTGGGGTATCGGCGAGGACCATTCGCAACCGTCTCCATGAAGCTGGGCTACGGTCCCGCACACCGTTAGGCCGTCTTCCGCTCACGCCCCAACATCGTGCAGCCCGCCTCCAGTGGTGTCGCGACAGGCGTGAATGGAGGGACGGATGGAGACGTGTCGTCTTCAGCGATGAGAGTCGCTTCTGCCTTGCTGCCAATGATGGTCGTATGCGTGTTTGGCGCCGTGCAGGTGAGCGCCACAATCAGGACTGCATACGACCGAGGCACACAGGGCCAACACCTGGCATCATGGTGTGGGGAGCGATCTCCTACACTGGCCGTACACCACTGGTGATCGTCGAGGGGACACTGAATAGTGCACGGTACATCCAAACCGTCATCGAACCCATCGTTCTACCATTCCTAGACCGGCAAGGGAACTTGCTGTTCCAACAGGACAATGCACGTCCGCATGTATCCCGTGCCACCCAACGTGCTCTAGAAGGTGTAAGTCAACTACCCTGGCCAGCAAGATCTCCGGATCTGTCCCCCATTGAGCATGTTTGGGACTGGATGAAGCGTCGTCTCACGCGGTCTGCACGTCCAGCACGAACGCTGGTCCAACTGAGGCGCCAGGTGGAAATGGCATGGCAAGCCGTTCCACAGGACTACATCCGGCATCTCTACGATCGTCTCCATGGGAGAATAGCAGCCTGCATTGCTGCGAAAGGTGGATATACACTGTACTAGTGCCGACATTGTGCATGCTCTGTTGCCAGTGTCTATGTGCCTGTGGTTCTGTCAGTGTTATCATGTGATGTATCTGACCCCAGGAATGTGTCAATAAAGTTTCCCCTTCCTGGGACAATGAATTCACGGTGTTCTTATTTCAATTTCCAGGAGTGTATTTACGAAATTTCAGTCACCAACTTTCTCTTCCGAATGTGAAAATATTTTGTTGAGCCCAACCTAGATAGGTAGGAATGATCATCAAAATAAAATAAGAGAAATCAGAGCTCGAACAGAAAGGTTTAGGTGTTCGTTTTTCCCGCACGCTGTTCGGGAGTGGAATGGCAGAGAGATAGTATGATTGTGGTTCGACGAACCCTCTGCCAAGCACTTAAATGTGAATTGCGGAGTAATCATGTAGATGTAGATGTATGGACTCGGAGATGGAATTCTGATCAACAACAATACAGCGATGTCCAACTACACATGAAGGTCTTGACGGCGTGTCAGTGCAGTAAAATGTTCTCCCATTTCTTGTTGCGCCCATTAACAGTTTGTCTTCAACACTGAAAGGTGGCAACGGTATTGCCCCTTACATGAGTCTATTTAACGTGACTATAATCACTCCGCGAGCAATTTAGGTCAATAAAAACGACTGACAGCAGCGCAATCTCTTTGTAGATAATAAGTTGCTGTTTGTTGGAGTAATACTCTCGATTGCAGTGTATGAAATGTCTGCGGAAACGCATCGGCAAGCTGGCTATGTAATACAGGGAGAATTACGCGATTTTGTAACTATCATATTTTGCATCAATATATGCGTGGCATCAGGGACAGCGCTCGGCCAGCAGTCTGACACCGCGACTCCAGGTGTGTAACCTCAAGTGTTTACAAAACGGAGTCTCGCCTGCGTTCCACTAATATTACGCCCTCGAGTAATTGAAGTGGGGCAGGCCAGGAGTCGCTTAGGAATTAAAAATTCCGGAAAAATTGTTGTTGCCCGCAGCTGTGGATCTTCCCAGGTGGCTTGGGCGGAGTTTACTCGTGAAATGTGGTAGAAAGGGAAGAATTATGGAAAATAGTTCGATTCCCAGGCCGTACATTGGTCGGCACAGAGGCGTAGAGCTGTAAGTAGGCTGTTTAGGTTTTTATGTTTGTAACGCCACGTAGCGCTCTGTATCAAAATCACTGGCTGTGCTGTGTGCAGTCTGTGGCTGGCTGGACTCATCGTTGGAATATTCGCTATTGTATTGTTGGGCAGTTGGATGTGAACAGCGCGTAGCGTTGCGCAGTTGGAGGTGAGCCGACAGCAGTGGTGGATGTGGGGGGAGAGATGGCAGAATTTTGAAAGCGGACGATCTGGACGTGTGTCCATCAGAAAGAGTAAATTTGTAATACTGGATATCATGAACTGATGTATTTATATGATGACTTTTGAATATTATTAAGGTAAATACGTTGTCTGTTCTCTATCAAAATCGTTCATTTGCTAACTATGCCTATCAGTAGTTAGTGCCTTCACTATTTTGAATCTTTTATTTAGCTGGCAGTATTGGCGCTCGCTGTATTGCAGTAGTTAGAGTAACGAAGATTTTTGTGAGGTAAATGATTCATGAAAGGTATAGGTTATTGTTAGCCACGGCCATTCTTCTGTAGGGATTATTGAAAGTCAGACTGCGTTGCGCTAAAAATATGTGTGTTAGTTTAGTGTTGACCGGAATAAGTATAGAGAGAAATGTCTGAGTACGTTCAGTTCTGCTCAGCTGTTTGAAAATCAAATAACGTAGAGGTTTATCAGCACAGGAATTCATGAATTTTTCTAAGTGGACGTTTGAGAGCGATCTTGCTCGACTCTCTGTCGAGGTCTTCCATCTAGGGCTTTCGTTCTGAGAGGACGTGAGCAGTGTCTGCTCTTTGCTGGTAGGAAGAATGCCGCAATTTGAGAAGTTTACGGACAGCAGTCTGTTGTCCAAGTGTTGTAGGAGTGTAATTTCCGAGGCGCCGCACCCGGGTTCCATGACTGCGCCATCGCGTGCTGGGGACCGCAGCCACAGTAGCAATAGTACGGTTAGATGGCTCCCGCTTCGGCCTGCGTTAGGAGTAGCGTTAAATAGCTGGATCACGTGCAGTTGCTGTTTGCACTGAGGTTTTACGATACTTTGGGGTGTAGTGATTCTTCCTATTAATCGTTTCGTGTCAATGTCAGTCGGTCAGCCAATTTATAAGAGATCGCGTTTTGTACCGATTTTGACACAGTTCACTGCCAATCCCAGCTAGGAGGGTAATTTGTAAGTGGTTCATTTGTGTTTTTATTCAGCATTAGTGTGAAGTTAATAATAATTTTATTGATTCAGTACAGCTTTTACTTTCAGCTATTTGATCCTGAATTCACCCTTTGCTTTAGTTTGTTTCTGTGTAATTGTCTGATATCATTGAACCCCATAAGTGTTCGTTATGGTTCAAGTTGGGAATTAAAAATAGGTGTGATTTATCGTCAACACTACCACCGCAGATTAATTAGGGTGACAGGGCGACATTTAAATCTAGCGTTATCCATTCTTGCGTACATTTCCACTCCCGATTTCTCTGTAAGTTGTTTGACAGGGGCGAACACACGCAAAATCCAGACAAGTAACAGGTGGGGGTGCTACAACACTACCGAAGGCTAGAAGATGGAAGGATAGCATATACCTTTCGAAACGTTGGAGACACAAAAACTGACGTGACGAGAAACCCATGACGTTTTTGTTACAGCAGTATACATATTGTTTGACTGTGCAACTAAGTATGATCTTTAATGTCGTGGTGTGTACGTATCTGTCGCTTTAGAATTTCGTCTTCTATCGTGTTAGGCATTGGCGTGTACTGAACTTTTCATTAAGGCAAACAGTTACAAAAAATAAATAAATAAAATTTCAATTACGACAGTGTCGAATTCATTGATTACCAGAACTCAGACCTCAGCTGCCGCAGGAGATCCTTTTCGGCTGATAACGAAGTTAAATATGAAAGCCATTCTTGTGTTTGTGAACTATATACGTAGTTTTTACTCTTTTTAGGAATGAAAAGTTTCTTCCACTGAGGCACCGGATGCAGGAGTAGTCAAAATAAGTTCAAAGTGTTTTGCAGTCTCGAGTCCATTAAAAATGAAATTCAATAAATCATCAACACTTTTGTGATGCATTTCTCCAAAAATATACACAACCACCAGCTGTGATCTTAAAATGGATAATAAAGGATCCTTAACAGTCTGTTAGTGACTGTGTGCAAGTTTTCGGTAGCACTATCTACATTTGTATTTACATTTGGCAGACACGACAAGGTTTTGTGAAATAATAAGGGAAAAAATTGTAGACATGCGTCAATTAAACAGCTAGCGCCTTAACTCATGGTAACGGGAGTGTGAGACGACTGACAAAGACCGCTGCATTTTCTTCTTCTTCCCCAATATACGGAAACGACTGAAGCTGAAGCATGCGAGTCCAAGCCGTGGCACGGATCACTTTTTGACCGACCACGACCACTACCCAGCACATCTGAACCACGTGGGCCTCAGCCAGAGCGCTACGTGCACATGTGGGGCACGTGGATCTCCTGAACACGTGGCATTACACTGCAACACTCTCACGCACGTAAGACCTGTAACGGAAAACTATGACACCAAAGAAATGTTACAAGACTCAGACAGATGGTGTGCTCTAGGAAACATAGCTAACAAGGTTTCAAGAATATTGCATGACGTCTATGGACAAGATCAGCCATTCGGCCACTGCGAACGGACGCATAATAAACACGACTTTAGCATCCTTGGGAAGATACGAACTCAGACACAGACACTGATGTAGATGCAGACACAGAAAATGACGCAAGCACAACAATAACAACGTCGGACACAGACACATAACGTAAGGATTGTAACCCCCTTAAACAGAAAGATAAGATAATTATAAAAAAATCAGACATAGCACGTAATTGGTCCATGTATGTAAACTGCACTTTAAATTTGATAACTATTTAGTGTAAAGAAAAATCACTGATGTAAACAATGAGACAAGCATTACATCTAAGGAATACGCCAGATGGGGAGACGAGGCTCAAAGTTTTAGTTCCGAGGCTCGCTTCCAACCTATTGTACTGATAAAAGGAAACAGCATCCTGCACACAAACAAACAACATAACAGCACACATACAATATGTAGAACAAAGTCTAGACATAGCAACTGAAATAGTGCAACGGGTATGTTCTTCATAAACACTTAAAGCGTGTAATAAGTAATACTAGTTATTATACAGTATAAAAAAATACACACAGAGTCACTCATGATGTATTTCATTTCATGGAAATTAAATGAGCGTATGGCATCGTTGTTCGAGAGGCCCCATCCGGGGAAGTTCGGCCGCCAAGTGCGAGTCTTATTTCTGTTGACTCCACATTGGGCGACTTGCGCGCCGGTGATGAGGGTGAAATGATGATGAGGACAACACAGCACCCAGTCCCCGAGCGGAGAAAATCTCCAATCCGGCCGGGAATCGAACCTGGGCACTCTTGTAGTCGAGGCGAGCACGTTACCACCCCGCTAAGAAGGCAGACATTTCATTTAATAATATAAGAAAACATAATTTTGTATTTTACTTCAGGTGAGACAGTAGAATAGCAACAACACTAACCATAACTTGTGTGTTATATTTCTTTTTAACAGTAAAAAGAAAATCTGCAGGTCGTCCCTTTCTTATCGTTCTATTATATTCTTCTAAATTACTAAGATTTATTATATGTAACTCTCCGTTTCCTTCAGCTAATTCAATTTTCTTTGTAACTCATTGTTATTACTACTGGAACCCATGATACCAGAGCAGAGAATGCAGCCTGGACGAACTACAAGGTGATTACTTGGCTCTTGCGCACTCACGCGTTATTCCTCACCTCGCACAAACGCCCGCAGGCAGCAGACTGGCGAACTCGGCAGGTAGCCGCCATCTCAGGCGCTCCAGCCGCCGCTTGTACAGCCCATTCAGAGGACATACCTTCCGCAGGTGTAAGGAGTACATAGAGGGTCTACACAAGGGCGATGTACTTGAGGACAATATTATGGAAATGGAAGAGGATGTAGATGAAGATGAAATGAGAGATACGATACTGCGTGAAGAGTTTGACAGAGCACTCTAAGACCTAAGTCGAAACAAGGCCCCGGGATTTTGCAAAAACAGACATAATGTCTTTATGGGATAACAGCAATTAGTGGTTTTATAATGTTACTCAAAATCCGTCTTGATTGCAATTTTTTTCATCCATATGACCGGTTTCGGATCATTCAGAACCATCTTCAGATCTGTAAAATCACTTAGAAAACAAATTCTTTGATGAAAATCCTAATATCGCTGAGAAAATTGTATATTACAGGAGATATGTTGACGACTCCATTTTATTATACAAAGGAGATAAAAATGATATCGAAAACTTAGCACAAAAAATGAGCTCTCAACACCCGAAAATTAGATTCACCACGGAATTTGAAGAAAACAACCGTATAGATTACTTAGATTTAACACTAATAAAGAAAGATGGGAAGCATGAATTTAGCATATTCAGAAAACCTACGTGTACAGATCTAGTTATCAATGAGCGCTCTTGTCACCCACCGGGATACAAATGGGCATATTTTACTTCGATGGTATACAGGCTACTAAGATTGCCACTAAGCCAACAGGAGGTAGAAAAGGAGTTAAGTATTTTAAAACAAGTGGCCGTAGCGAACGGATATACGTGTAAGCAGGTGATGAATACTTATAGGAAGATAAAGAAGAGGCAAATGGAACAAATAGAAGGAAGTCAAGTAGCAGTTAAGAGGAACAACAAGAAAAAATATGTAGCTCTCACTTACAGTGGAAGAATTACAGACAAAATCGAAAGATGCTTTCGTAAATCCGACGTTAAAATAGGGTTCCGTACAAATAACACGTTAAAATTGAAGCTCCGGCATAGAATATGTAATAGTAGGAATAAATTTCAGAATTCAGGTGTATATAAGATCAAATGTAATGACTGCTGTAAACAATATATAGGGCAGACTGGTAGGAACTTTGAAACCAGATTTAGGGAGCACACCTACTCTCAAAACAAAACAGCTTTTGGGGCGCATATGGCTGCGACAAAGCACTCAGTCACGAACATTGAACACAATTTATACATCCTGCTTAGAGCTCATAAGGGACGGTTTCTTAACATTTTGGAAGAGATTGAAATATACACCCACAAAAATAAAGATCCGGATTTAATACTCAACAAGCAAAGCGAATTCTATCATAACGCCTATTTTAGCATTTATGACAACTGTTGCGTGTGGAGATCCAGGCCGAGGGATGAGAGATGGTGCGCGGTGGAGAAGCCGGAAGACGCGTGCAGCGCCTGGCCTCGTTGACGGGGCCCGCCTGCGCGGCCCTCTTGCCAGCGGCGATGGACGTCAGACGACTGGGCGGACCGAAATGGCGGCAACCACGGAAGCAGAACGTAAAGGAAAACAAGTTCACACCAGCACCATAGATATATAAATCGCCCTATGCTTTTTAGATCGTATAAAAATGATAATTTTACTGTTTTTTAATTCTGACAAGTACAGATTTTAACCTTGACATCTACATATTTTAATTAAATATTTTTAATATAAAAAAGATCTACTGAATACAGTATGTGCAAATGGAATGTAACAAATGTACCAGACGCCACCTGTCGGTAATAGTGTTATAATTAATATAAATGACGTGCACTCTGCCAACCAATTTTATGTGACGTAGCATGTGAAAGTTGCTGGATTTGGACGGGTTACTCCTGTAACTGCAATATCAGGTACGTTCTGGTACATTTGATGTTGATTAGATAGGATGAGAAAGATTTGCTTCCGTGAAATAGTAAATTAGTATCATTATTTTTACAGATCTGAAGATGGTTCTGAATGAACCGAAACCTGTCATATGAATAAAAAAATTTGCAATCAAGACGGATTTTAAGTAACAAGGCCCCGGGAGTAGACAACATTCCATTAGAACTACTGACAGCCTTGGGAGAGCCAGTTCTGACAAAACTCTACCACCTGGTGAGCAAGATGTATGAAACAGGCGAAATACCCTCAGACTTCAAGACGAATATAATAATTCCAATCCCAAAGAAAGCAGGTGTTGACAGATGTGAAAATTACCGAACTGTCAGTTTAATAAGTCATGGCTGCAAAATACTAACGCGAATTCTTTACAGACGAATGGAAAAACTAGTAGAAGCCGACCCCGGGGAAGATCAGTTTGGATTCCGTAGAAATGTTGGAACACGTGAGGCAAAACTGACCCTGCGACTTATCTTACAAAATAGATTAAGAAAAGGCAAACCTACATTTCTAGCATTTGTAGACTTAGAGAAAGCTTTCGACAATGTTGGCTGGAATACTCTCTTTCAAATTCTGAAGGTGGCAGGGGTAAAATACAGGGAACGAAACGCTGTTTACAATTTGTACAGAAACCAGATGGCATTTATAAGAGTCGAGGGGCATGAAAGGGAAGCAGTGGTTGGGAAGGGAGTGAGACAGGGCTGTAGCCTCTCCTCGATGCTATTCAATCTGTATATTGAGCAAGCAGTAAAGGAAACAAAAGAAAAGTTCGCAGTAGGTATTAAAATCCATGGAGAAGAAATAAAAACTTTAAGGTCCGCCGATGTCATTGTAATTCTATCAGAGACAGCAAAGGACTTGGAAGAGCAGTTGAACGGAATGGACAGTGTCTTGAAAGGAGGATATAAGATGAACATCAACAAAAGCAAAACGAGAATAATGGAATGTAGTCGAATTAAGTCGGCTGATGCTAAGGGAATTAGATTAGGAAATGAGACACTTAAAGTAGTAAAGGAGTTTTGCTATTTGGGGAGCAAAATAACTGATGATGGTCGAAGTAGAGAGGATATAAAATGTAGATTGACAATGGCAAGGAAAGAGTTTCTGAAGAAGAGAAATTTATTGACATCGAGTATAGATTTAAGTGTCAGGAAGTCGTTTCTGAAAGTATGGAGTGTAGCCATGTATGGAAGTGAAACATGGACGATAAATAGTTTGGACAAGAAGAGAGTAGAAGCTTTCGAAATGTGGTGCTACAGAAGAATGCTGAAGATTAGATGGGTATATCACATAACCAATGAGGGGGTATTGAAAAGAATTGGGGAGAAAAGGAGTTTGCGGCACAACTTGACTAGAAGAAGGGATCGGTTGGTAGGACATGTTCTAAGGCATCAAGGGATCACCAATTTAGTATTGGAGGGCAGCGTGAAGGGTAAAAATCATAGAGGGAGACCAAGAGATGAATACACTAAGCAGATTCAGAAGGATGTAGGCTGTAGTAAGTACTGGGAGATGAAGCAGGTTGCACAGGATAGAGTAGTATGGAGAGCTGCATCAAACCAGTCTCAGGACTGAAGACCACAACAACCACAACTTTTCGCATCATTATAAATCAGCAGAGCTAATCCGAAGATATTTTATGATATCGCTTTTGTCAACTCATGTAAGGAATACTAATAAACTACAATGTTTCTATTAGTTTCGCCTCTGTTTGCAGTTCATGTTGGGTAAACCACTGCTTACCTTGCGTGCACTGAATACACGCCCCTGATATTTAGTATTCTACGTTTTGGTATGAAATCTGCATTCTGTCTGGATAATAGATACAGAAAATCCAGGTACTGGTAGTAAAATTTCGATGGTTGTCACTGTTGACCCAACGTAGAGTGCAGCGACAGTTAGTCCTGTTTGGAAAGTCATATGACAGTGAACAAACACAGTAGGGTACTGGTGGAACACTATTAGATGCACTGGAAAACTTAAGACGGAGTCAATGTGGGCCCACCACAATGAAATCGTAGGTGAGGCGTCTACGCAAGGGGTCCGTGTCATTTTGCCAATTACTGCAGAAATTGTTAATCACAGCTTGACTTCTGATGAACTCGCTGTTAGTTTTGATTTGCTCCCCCCCCCCCTCTTGCCCCCCCCTCTCTCTCTCTCTCTCGCTCTCTCTCTCTCTCTCTCTCTCGCTCTCTCTCTCTCTCTCTCTCTCTCTCTCTCTCTCTCTCCCTCTCTCTCTCTCTCCTCTCTCTCTCTATCAGTTTCTCAGTCACTCTCTCCATATGACGATATCAATTATCAACTAATCACAGAGGCTGGACAAAAATATGAAAACACCTGGACAATCCGAGCCCTGTCGTATTGGAGCACAGCATCACCATTGGTGAAACTGATCAGTCAGAATAGTCCGGCGACCTTATAGAGTAACCATGAGGCCCACCGAATACCACGGTATGGCTGCCCGAATCACCACTGACATCCACCATGCTTCATTCTGCTTTAACAAAACGCAGCCTGCAGGGTGCTCTGCTGTATTTTTCCACGTACGGCACCTGTGCAACGTTCTCAACAAATCGCAAATGTCAGTCGCGGTCAGAACGGTGTTCTGTGTAGTTGTGAGTACCTTACGAGGGGCGTTTGATAAGTCCGTGCAAAGTCCGAGGGATGGCACCACCGGCGCGTATCGAGGTCATGTTTACTTAGTAGCATCTTTGTAAAGAATGCACACCAAGTTTCAGCCATATTGATCTATTTCTTTGTGTTTGGCCTTCGTGCGAATCAAGGAAGTCGAGTGATTGTCAAAAAATGGACGAAGAACAATTTCGTGTGGTGTTTAAACATTATTTTATGAAAGACAAAACGCCTCAGGAGACTAAAGAGAAGCTTGATAAACATTAAGTGACTATGCACCTTCGATTAGAACAGTTTATAAGTGGTTTCAAAATTTTCGGAGTGGCCATATGGGCACAAGTGATGCTGAACGTTCTGGACGCCCTGTGGAGGTTACGACTCCAGAAATCATTGATAAAATCCATGATATGGTGATGGATGACAGAATAGTTAGTGTGCGTGAGATTTGTAGTGCTGTGGGCATCTCGAATGAATGGGAACATAACATTTTGCATAAACGTTTGGACATAAGAAAGCTATCCGCAAGATGGGTTCCGCGATTGCTCACGCTTGACCAAAAACGGAATCGTGTGAAGTGTTGCAAGGATGGTTTGCAGTTGTTCAGGAAGAATTCGCAGGACTTTAAGGGGCGATTCGTCACTGTGGATGAAACATGGATACATTATTATACTCCTGAGACCAAACAACGACCCAAACAATGGGTTACCAAGGGAAAATCTGCACCCACCAAAAAAGGCGAAGACCATCCTTCGGCCGGAAAGGTTATGGCGACCGTCTTTTTGGATTCACAACGGATAATCCTCATGGACTATCTGGAAAAGGGTAAAACTATTACAGGTACATATTATTTATCGTTATTGGAGCGTTTGAAAACCGAGATGTAAAAAAAAAAAAAAAAAAAAAAAAAAAAAAAAAAAAAAAAAAAAAAAAAAAAAGGGGGACAGCAAAAAAGTCCTTTTCCATCACGACAATGCACCAGCACACACCTCAGCAGTTGTGGTCACAAAATTAATGGAAATAGGATTGCAACTCGTTTCACATCCCCCCTATTCTCCAGACTTGGCTCCCTCGGACTACTATTTGTCCCCCAATTTCAAGAAATGGCTGGTGGGAAAAAAATTTTATTCAAACGAGGAGGTGATTGCAGCAAATAATAGCTATTTTGCAGACTTGGACAATTCCTATCATTGGGAAGAGATAAACAAATTAGAACAGCGTTGGACAAAGTGTATATGTCAAATAGGTGACTATGTCGAAAAATAAAAAAAGTTTTACCCCAAGCACGTAAGTAGTTTTTATTTTTGCACGGACTTTTCAAACGCCCCTCGTATGTCGGAGCAAAGGGGATTCGAGTATGGACATATTGTTGCTGGTCGTACGGTGAGTGTGGCCGTAACCAAGGTAGCCGAAATGTATGGTTTTTCAAGAGGCAGCGTATCGAAGATTTATACTGCATACAGAGCAGGCGGAAGAATGTCATCCGCTGAGTCACAACCCGGACGGGAATGTATGCTGAGTGATTGTGACGGACAGTCATTGAAATGAATTATGAGGAAAAACGAGAGAACGACAGTTGCAGAAGTCACTGCGAAACCGAAAGTCGCACTTGAGAACCCTGCAAACCCCAAAACAAAACGAAGGGATCTCTAGAAGCAGGGAACTGCGGGGTGAGATGGAATCCAAAACCATTTATCAGTGTTGTGGATGGCCGTAACAGGAAAACGTGGTGCTGAAGTCACAAAAACTGGGCTATGGACCAATGGAAGAATGTCATTTGGTCCGACGGATCTTGTTTCACAACGTTTCCAACTTCTGTCCGAGTTTACATCTACATCTACATCTACGTGATTACTCTGCTATTCACAATAAAGTGCCTGGCAGAGCGTTCAGTGAACCACCTTCAAGCTGTCTCTCTACCGTTCCACTCTCCAACGGCACGCGGGAAAAACGAGCACTTAAAACTTTCTGTGCGAGCCCTGATTTCTCTTATTTTATCGTGATGATCATTTCTCCCTATGTAGGTGGGTGCCAACAGAATGTTTTCGCAATCGGAGGAGAAAACAGGTGATTGAAATTTCATGAGAAATCCCGTCGCAACGAAAAACGCCTTTGTTTTAATGATTGCCACTCCAATTCACGTATCATCTCTGTGACACTATCTCCCTATTTCGCGATAATACAAAACGAGCTGCTCTACTTTGTACTTTTCCGATGTCATCCGTCAGTCCCACCTGATGCGGATCCCACACCGCACAGCAATACTCCATAACAGAGCGGACAAGCGTGGTGTAAGCGGTCTCTTTAGTAGACCTGTTGCACCTTCTAAATACTCTGCCAATGAATTGCAGTCTTTGGTTTGCTCTACCCACAATATTATCTATGTGATCGTTCCAATTTAGGTTATTTGTAATCGTAATCCCTAAGTATTTAGCTGAATTTACAGCCTTTAGATTTATGCGACTTATTGCGTAATCGAAATTTAGCTGATTTCTTTTAGTACTTTTGTGAATAATTCACACTTTTCTTTATTCAGGGTCAATTGCCACTTTTCGCACCATACAGATATGTTATCTAAATCATTTTGCAATTCGTTTTGGTCATCTGATGACTTTACAAGGCGATAAATGACACCATCGTCTGCAAACAATCTGATAGCGCTACTCAGATTGTCCCCTTAGTCGTTAATATAGTTCAGGAACAACAGAGGGCCTATAACACTCCCTTGGGGAACGCCGGATATTGCTTCTATTTTACTCGATGAGTTTCCTTCTATTACTACGAACTGTGACCTTTCTGACAGGAAATCACTGATCCAGTCGCACAACTGAGGCGATATTCCATAGGCACGCAGTTTGGTTAGAAGATGCTTGTGAGGAACAGTGTTGAAGGCCTTCTGGAAATGTAAAAATATGGAATCAACTTAACATCACCTGTTGATAGCACTTATTACTTCATGAGTATAAAGAGCTAGTTGTGTTTCACAAGAACGATTTATTCTGAAACCGTGCTGACTGTATGTCAATAAATCGTTTCCTTCGAGGTACTTCATAATGTTCGAATACAGTATATGTTCCAAAACCCTACTGCAAATCGACGTTAGTGATATAGGCCTGTAATTCAGCTGATTACTCCTACTTCCCTTTTTGGGTACTGGTGTGACTTGAGCAATTTTCCAGTGTTTAGGTACGTATCTTTCTGTGAGCGAGTGGTTGTATATAATTGCTACATATGGAGCTATTTTATCAGCATACTCTGAGAGGAACCTGACTGGTTTAAGTCCCAAGAGTGAAGCATGGTGGATGTCAGTGGTGATTCGGGCAGCCATATCGTGGTGTGCTGAGGGACCCATGGTTAGTCTATAAGGTCGCATTACTGTCAAGGATTATGGACTACGTTGGTTGATCAGGTTCCCCAATGGTGATGCTGCACTCCAATAGGACAGGGCTCGGATCGTCCAGGAGTGATTTTATAAGCACGAGGTTGAAGTGTCGCGTCTGCCCTGGCCACCAGATTCACCAGATCTCTGTATTATTGAGCTTTTGTTGTCTACTTTGGAGAGAAGGTTGCATGATTGCCACTGTTTCGCAGGAAGAATGGTATATTATTTCCTCGAAAAACATACGGGACCAGTATTTATCAATTTCGAAAGACCGGAAACGGTTCTGAGTGCCAACAGTTTTCCGTAGGCATGGTAAAGTGTAGTGTTTGTTCTTGTCCCCATAGTTTTGTGTCCGCAGCTCGTGGTCGTGCGGTAGCGTTCTCGCTTCCCACGCCCGGGTTCGATTCCCGGTGGGGTCAGGGATTTTCTCTGCCTCGTGATTACTGGGTGTTGTGTGCTGTCCTTAGGTTAGCTAGGTTTCAGTAGTTCTAAGTTCTAGGGGACTGATGACCGTAGATGTTAAGTCCCGTAGTGCTCAGAGCCATTTGAACCATTTTGAACCATAGTTCTGTCCACTTTGAGCGGACGATTTGGATGGGATTCGGTTAATGAAAAGGGGACATACAGTTCAAGGTTTATTTCCCCAAAACAATTAATATATTGTAATAAATTACACTGTGGCTTACAAATTACAGTGACACAAACAAATCAAGCTACTTACAATATGAGGTAATAAAAATGTTATATGCCACAGGTGAACAGAGAAACTTATTTGTGTCGTTTGAATCACTGCCAAACAAAACTGTTTACAATTTGGTACATTAACAAATAATCATTGTGCATTAAACTAAATACTTTCACCTAATACAGTTAAATTTTCAGTCGAAGTTACTCCTTCCTATACCTTCTTTAAAAGAGTGATAAAATTTCCAAAAGGTATCTCAGTTAAAAATGCCCTAAAACCCTTAACACAACAACACGTACATGACTAGCTCAAATAATAGGTATATGTACGGCAAAGCCCAACATTTGCTTCCTTACAGAAAGTTTGCTGATTTCAACAGCGCAGACCACATTCAAACTCTAGCCAACATGGGCCGCTTGCCGGTCAAAACATGTTACGACTGCGGCAGCGGGCAAACTTACATAGGTAATAAAAGAACACAGGCCACCTAGCAATCTTACCAAAATCAGTTAACGCGAAGGAGGAAGAGGGGGGGAGGGGGGGAGGAAACATAATAAATACCATACGCAAGTGCACTTCCCAAACCTACTACTAAAAATACAGTATAAAAGGATCTCAATTAATGACAAAATCCGGGACAGGCCCGGCAATATTGCACCTGAGCGCTAGTAGCTAAAATAAGGTTGACAGACACCAAGGTCTGACATCATCTTAGGGCTAACTGGCACAACAAATAAATAAGAGTAAAAGAACAAGCAAATGGCAATGCCCAAGAATTTAAATAGGATTAAGTACACACGAGGCTAAAATCAATTGCTAGCACCTTGGACATCGTCTTAGGCTTAATTGACACTACAAATAAATAAAGGTAAAAGAACAGGAAAATGACGATGCCCAGCAATTTAAATAAAAATAAGTAAGCACAAGGCTAAAAGGAATTGCTAGCAACTTAACAAGCACACATAAAAATATCAGACTGCTGCCACATCACCAAACGGAACAGGAGCGCGCGCAGTCCCCTGCAAGCCAGAAAACCAATAACACACACTCCAGCAACCGAGCTAGCCTGACCACAGTAATTTCAACTCAGAATCAGGGCGCGTGAGCACACCGGGTCCACGCACAACACACACTGCCAAATAATTCCCACCAACAGATACGGCTGCCCCCCGGGCGGGAAAACGGGGGCGACGACCGGGTACACACCAGCAGAAAACTACTCGACACCTAGACTCCGGACAAAACGGAATCACGCAGAAAATATAAACAACAGCTGAAGTAAGGTGAAACGAACCCCACCACGCAGACCGGACAGAGCAAACACACAGAAGGCCAGCCCCGCAGTCCTTACAACTCCTGGGTGCGGAAACCCAAGAGATATCGTGGCACCCTTTTCAGAGGCTGAGAACCTCGAGCGATCTCGTGCGGGAATCCATCAGTTGTCCACTACACCACATCATCAACACGGCACACTGCCCAATGCCCAAATCGACGAGGCCCGCCAACAACGAGACCACACCTCCGTGCCGGGGCGGAAGACCAAATACCGCCGGCTCGGTGCGAGTCCAACTGGCGAGCCGAGCGCCCCCCCCCCCCCCCCCCCCCCCCCCCCGCGAAAAACGCTTCAGAGGGCAGCAGCGCCTGAGCAGGCCGAACGTGACGGAAACAGAAATACAAGTCGCTATCGGTAGTGCCGGATACGCAACGCGCCAGAGAAATGGCACACACTTCCTGTATGTCCGCAACGTGAATCCGTGCGATAACCAGTAATATACATTTGCAGCGTTATATGCAGCTTCATGCCCTCAGCAGATATTCTTTTAATTTCTTTCCAAGTTTCAAGAAACAGTAGCAGTGGCTTCCAGCAAGCTATTCGGTCCTTAATTGAAGGAGACAGAGGCCGGGAGTAGATAAGCGGCCAGTACTGGAGGAAGGCGCGAGGACAGAACACCACACGGCACGAGAGAACAGAAGGAAGCTGGTGAGGTGGCGCCGGACACAGCCACAGCCAGAACCGGTCTTCGGCAGTCCACGGAGGTACGACTATCACACCGGCCTGCGGCGCGCTCCTCCTTTTGTGTGGGGGCGGCAGTTGGGGGGAGAGGCAGGCGGGTGGCCGCGGTCGCTGCCGGCCTGGGAGGCGAAGATTCCGGCGCCCAGCCGGAGCTGCACAGTGGCTGCAGTCTGCCGCCGTCGGCACGCGGGACGAGGCAGCTAACGTTGACGTGCGTGCAGACTGCATATCCAACGTCGCGAGACAGTGCCGTCGGCACATCGGTCGCGCTATAAAATGGTTCAAATGCCTCTGAGCACTATGGGACTTAACTTCTGAGGTCATCAGTCCCCTAGAACTTAGAACTTCTTAAACCTAACTAACCTAAGGACATCACACACATCCATGCCCGAGGCAGGATTCGAACCTGCGACTGTAGCGATGGCGCGATTCCAGACTGTAGCGCCTAGAACCACTCGGCCACTCCGGCCGGCCGGGTCGCGCTACTTAACGTGATTTCGACCCCTCAGCGCTCTCCAACGGCAGTTTTCGGCTTTATCTGGTACGCAAACCGTACAGTTTGTTCACGAAAATGGCCGCGCTTAGAATTCCTACGTTAGCTCTATTAAAACGAACGTTTCCTCTATTGACCATATGCTATAGTTCATTTCCTTTATCTTGGCGGCTCGCGCATGCCCGCCCAGACGCGGGAGATTGCTGCGTTGCCAGTTGCACGCGCCAAGAGAAGCAGCGCCATAGTATAGTATAGTTCGCAAACTTACGTTTAGGGGGGAGCGCGCAGTTTATGAAGTAAAGCCACCACGGCCGCATTAACCCTTTCGCTGCTACAGAGACGTGCTCCCCGCATTCCGCGATGTGCGCGATTTTGTCATCACTGTACTGCTCGCCTGTGTAGACACATGGTGTTCCGACTGCTTTGACACATTTATCATTCGATTTCACAAAAACTATTTGGCTCAATAATTTGATTTTTACACATCTTCTTGACTGATACCTTCCCCCCATAAATGACTTAATTTTGTTTCGATGTTCAACGCAGTAAACCATTGCACGAAATTTTGAAGAGTTTGCAGAGGTGAAAGTCCACAGCGTATACTTTCCATATGGTCGGTTTTAGTTGCCACTAGAAATTTCAAAAAATTACATTCAAACGAATAAAATTCATAAAGTAAGACACTTCGATACCATTCTTAAATGAAGAAAATATTAAGCACCGAACAAGGTTTGAACTCGGAATATTTCGCTTAGCAGCCAGACACTTTAACCATTACGCTAACGCAGCTCGTCATTCAATATATCAACCGGAGGACATACATACAATAGGAAATAAGCAATTATCGCTGCTCTTTAATGCGAAAAAGCGGTTAGTGAGAATGATACAAACACCTTTCCTTGCTATCGCCTGAATTAGGAGGCTTATTGCTTGTTTGGTTAAATTAATTAATAGAATATGAAGCAATTGCTATAACGAATGCTTTTTTCCAAACTTTCTATAAAAGAAAGTCTGCTATCCATACATTGCTTTTGTTCAATTACTTTATTTATGAGTGAACGTTTCTAAAACTGAAGACACTCGTCCGTGCTCCGCATTGCAGTCGAGCTCTGGCAACGTCGTTCTCTGTTCATTGGCTGACTGTGTTTTGTGACGTCAGATGCGCAGAACGAACCTAAACTCGGCCGCTGTCGTAAATGACGCGCACTTTAGTCATGTCGTTCCGTTTGTGGTATGCATAAATAAGAACTTCAATATCCGTGAACATTTACTAAGACAAAAATGAATGGATGAAAGGACATCAGCTTATAAATCCCAATGAAATAGTGTCATTTATGTATGAGTTTACTGCTGTAGCCAATATGAATATTGTACGTCAAGTCTGTAACATTTCACCTGATTGTTATTAACTAGTAAGAAGTTTAAGCCATTTCACCTGATTTTATAAACGAATACGAATGTTAAACTGTTTTAACTTGCCAAAATTAGATTTATATGCCACCTGAAGTACACACACATATATTCGACACCTCGAAACAAACGCCTCCAAACGCTTTAAACAATTATTCTGTAATGATGTTGGTACTATGTATATTCTTTGCACTTTGCGATTATGTCTTCTCTTCTGTATACGAACCTTGCACCCAGCAGATTCCAGACGCCATATTTGTTTACAAATGTGACAGTATACATGTGGTGTGTTACGACAGCGAAAGGAACTTGTGACCACTGGAGATACTCTAGTTTACTTATTTTATGTTTACCATTAGGTATCAGTTTAACTTTTGCCAGAAGAAATCCAAAACCATGTTCTGAAATAGTGTCTTGTTTCTCCACTAGGCAGTGCCACAAGTTCCTCCATAAAACAACACACACACAAATGTCATACTAACTATTGTAAATCCACCCGATGTTGGAGGTTTAAACCTTTGCAACGCGTCGTGGAAATAAATAAAACGTGACTGGTAACAGTAAACTTTTTGTTTCATTTAAAGTCAATAACAGTCACGGTATAGCCTAACCTAAAAATGTTCGCATTTAAAGTTCATTTAATTATAAAAGTTCACCAAATCTCCTTACAGAAAGCGCACTTACATATACGATAAAATCAAATATTACAGAAATTATTTCTATTCATTTAATAGCAAAGTTACACAACCTTTTAGAAAACGCAAAGGTGAAAAAAATATGTACATGTACACACACACACAAGGATGCGAATCCTGAACCGCTCTGTCCTCGGTTCCATTATGTGGCGCCACCAACCGGTTCAAATCTTTCCCTTGTATTTTTATTTCAATTCCGTCGTACATAATGTAGTTGTAATGCAAAGTTATTCAAAAATATCCCACCTAAATGTACTCCATTTTGCCCACCCTGTGATGGGTATTTTTACAGGAAGGTTAAATATTTTCACGAAAAAATGCAGTTGTTCTCTACTTGCTGAAGATTAACAGAGACGTTGCTTCGAGGGAAGATTCGATAAAAAAACATTCTTTAATTCTGCTCCAATTTTGTGCACCAGCTTTCACAGGAACGATAAAAGTAGACTATGCCTGGTTCGCATCGAAATTGATCGAAAAAACAAAATATTTTCGGATTTAAACCGATTGTGTTTTCCAGTATCACTTCTGAAAAATTCGTGTTCCTGCAAAGGCAGTAGCTTCCATTAAACGTGCGTGGAGGTCTACGATGTTTATGTTTTAGTTGCTTCTACGACAAACATCATCGGGATTCTGATGCTTGCGATAGCGAGGAAGACGATTCTGTAATCTATTCTGCAACTAACGGAATACACATTTCAAGAAAGTTTGCTGTAAAGAATGCTTTATTGATGAAATACTGCGGCAAAAAGACAACTTTTAGTAATTTTCCATGACATATGTTATTTAATGATTTTCTATATGATGAAACTAAAAAAAAAGTACGCTGGCAGGTTCTGAATCCGTGCTACCAGCGTGGTAAGCTTATACTTCAGCCACTGCGCTATGCTCGCTTGGTCGACACACGACTAACGTTACAACTATAGCAGGCACGCACAGAACTTAAACATCGATTTTTTTCGGAAACTGGGGGCCGTCGCATCAAAAGCCGCTATCCAAGTAGTCACAACAGTTCCCTCTACACCATACCTAAGACTCATCGACATCCGTGACTAACGAACCTGATGGTCCTCTTGTAAGGCTACGTACGGACCGAGCTCGCGGAGCCGCGCTCAGCGATTTAGGGAAATCACGGAAACCTAAAACTACATGGCCGGAAGCGGATTTGAACCGCCGTTCTCCCTAACAGGAATCCATTGTACCTCGGGAAGGATCAGTTTGGATTTCGGAGAAATGTATGAACACGCTAGGCAAATACTAAACCTACGACTTCTCTTAGGACACAAGTTAAGAAAAGGCAAGCTTACGTTCATAGCATTTGTAAACGTAGAGAAACCTTTCGTCAGCGTTGACTAGAAATTTGTCTTTGAAATTCTTAAGATACCAGAGGTGAAATACAGGTAGCGAGAGGCTATTTACAACTTGAGCAGAAACCAGACGGCAGTTATGAGGCGAGTGCACGAAAGGAAAGCAGTACTGGAGAAGGGATGAAACAAGGTTGTTGCTTATCCCCGACTTTATTCAATCTGTACATTGAACAAAAAGCGAAGGAGACCAAAGAAAAATTTGGAATAGGAATTAAACTTAACGAAGAAGAAGTAAAAAGTTTGAGACTTGCCGATGACACTGTAATTCCGTCAGAAATAGTAAAGGACTTGAGAGCAGTTGGATACAATGGACATTGTCGGGTACAAGATGAACATCAACAAAATAAAAGCAATGATATGGAATATAGTCGAATTAAATCAGGTGATTCTGAAGGAATTAGATTAGAAAACGAGACACTTAAGATAGTAGATGAGTTTTTGTATGTGGGCAGCACAATAACTCATGATGGCTGATGTAGAGAGGATAAATAAAATGTTGTGTGACTAGGGCCTGTGATGACTGGATGTTGTGTGCTGTCCTTAGGTTAGTTAGGTTTAACTAGTTCTAAGTTCTAGGGGACTGATGACCATAGATGTTAAGTCCCATAGTGCTCAGAGCCATTTGACTAGGGCCTCCCGTCGGGCAGACCGTTCGCCGGGTGCAAGTCTTTCGATTTGACGCCACTTCTGCGACTTGCGCGTCGATGGGGATGAAATGATGATGATTAGGACAACACAACACCCAGTCCCTGAACGGAGAAAATCCCCGACCCAGCCGGGAATAGAGGCCCAGCCCTTAGGATTGACATTCTGTCGCTCTGACCACTTAGCTACCGGGGGCGGACTTGTAAACAGGATATAAGATCCAGAACGAGATTTTCACTCTGCAGCGGAGTGTGCGTTGATATGAAACTTCCTGGCAGATTAAAACTATGTGCCGGAGCGCGACTCGAACTCGGGACCTTTGCCTTTCGCGGGCAAGTGCTATACCAACTGAGCTACCCAAGCACGACTCACGCCCGGTACTCACAGCTTCACTTTTGCCAGTACCTCGTCTCCTACCTTCCAAACTTTACAGAAGCTCTCCTGCAAAGGTCTCGAGTTCGAGTCTCGGACCAGCACACAGTTTTAATCTGCCAGGAAGTTTCAGGATATAAGATGTAGGCTGGCAATGGCAAGTAAAACGTTTCTGAAAAATAGGAGGTTGTTAACATCAAATGTAGAGTTAAGTGTTAGGAAGCCTTCTGAAGGTATTTGAAGTGTAGCCACGTATGAAAGTTAAACGTGAGCGATAACCCGTTTAGACAAGAAGACAATAGAAGCTTTTGGAATGTGGTGCTACTGAAGAATGCTGAATGCTAGATGAGTAGATTGCGTAACTAATGAGGAAGTACTGAACAGAACTGGGGAGAAACGAAATTTGTGGCACTGCTTGACTAAACAAAAAGGGATCTGTCGGCAAGACACATTCTGAGACATCAAGGGATCACCAATTAAGTACTGGAGGGAAGTTTGGGAGGAGGGTCAAAAATCGTAGGGTGAGATGAAGAGATAAATACCGTAAGCAGATTCAGGTTGCAGTAGCTATTCGGAGATGAAGAGGCTTTCACAGAATAGAGTAGCGTGGAGGGCTACATGGAACCTGTCTTCGGAGTGACGACCACAATAACAATCCCACATGATTGTACTGCCGATAATAAGCGTAGGTGTGGTACTGAGTCAAATAACTGATGAAAGTAGGCGAAGGGAAAGCTGAAGAAAGTGATTGCTGGGGTAAAATAAGCGGTGCGCTTCTCTCGCCTGGGAATCCCCAGAGCGGTTCCATTTCTGTACCGTGGTACCCTAAATGTGTCGGCACATGGCAGGCGGCGCACATGTGGCCAGGTGGCAGCAGTGATTTGTACGTCTGAGGCGCCAGGGCTGGGAAGCCGGCCAGCCAGCGGCCACTGGCGGCGCCCGCCTTTTGTACCGGACGCTGATCCGCCGACACATCTGGCGCCCCGTGGCTCGCTGGCGCCACGCCTCGTTGGGCGCTGGTGCTCAGTGCGTCCGACTGGCATCCCTCTCCGGCCGGGGCAGTTACTGTCGCGGGCAGTGCCAGGCTACAGCCGCTTCTAACTCGCTGAAAGGTCGTCTACATCTACATTTGTACTCCGCAAGCCACCCAACGGTGTGTGGAGGAGGGCACTTTACGTGCCACTGTCATTACCTCCCTTTCCTGTTCCAGTCGCGTATGGTTCGCGGGAAGAGCGACTGTCTGAAAGCCTCCGTGCGCGCTCGAACCTCTCTAATTTTGCATTCGTGATCTCCGCGGGAGGTATAAGTAGGGGGAAGCAATATATTCGATACCTCATCCAGAAACGCACCCTCTCGAAACCTGGAGAGTAAGTTACACCGCGATGCAGACCGCCTCTCTTGCAGAGAGTGCCACTTGAGTTCGCTAAACATCTCCGTAACGCTATCACGCTTACCAAATAACCCTGTGACGAAACGCGCCGCTCTTCTTTGTATCTTCTCTATCTCATTTGTCAACCCGACCTGGTATTGATCCCACACTGATGAGAAATACTCAAGTATAGGTCGTACGAGTGTTTTGTAAGCCACCTCCTTTGTTGATGGACTACATTTTCTAAGGACTCTCCCAATGAATGTCAACCTGGCACCCGCCTTACCAACAATTAATTTTATATCATCATTGACTGATACTGACATGCCTTTTATGAAAATATTAAAATGTACAACATGCTGAGTTTTATTTCGGTTCATTTGCAGAATAAATAACGTAAAAACTGAAAATATGGCTCAAATGGCTTTGACCACTATGCGACTTAACTTCTGAGGTCATCTGTCGCCTAGAACCTAGAACTAGTTAAACCTAACTAACCTAAGAACACCACACACATCCATGCCCGAGGCAGGATTCGAAGCTGCGACCGTAGCGGTCGCTCGGTTCCAGACTGCAGCGTCTAGAACCGCTCGGCCACTCCGGCCGGCCTGAAAATGTGGAAGTTACCCAATAGGGAGTTTTACAAAACGGAGTTTTACACAACGAAATAGGCTACCACACAGCAAAGAAGAGGATTTCTCAAGGAACAAATCCGTCAACGATCGAGAAAGATGCTCACCTCAAATGCAGCTCTGAATGGCACCTAACGGTCGTGCAAACGGACATCTCTCTTCAGCTGTGGTTCGACCGTGTGAAGCTAACAGATAGTCCGTGCCTACTCGTCGTCACAGATATCGGTCATACTTCTGATATATGCAGGGTTTGGCCAAAAGTGAAACTGACGGAGGAGGGAGCTCCAGATGACCAAGCGCTTAAAAAAAAAAATTGTCGTGGGTAGGGCGAAGCTTGAGCCATTTATGTTAATGTGGTTTCCAATCAGCGATTAGTACAGCAGAAACAGAACAGAACGGTAATCTGAGGACGCTGGGCTTGAGTCCCTATTGGGTAACTTCCTTATTTTCAGTTTTTACGTTATTTATTCTGCAAATGAACCGAAATAAAACTCAGCATGTTGTAGTCATTAACATTTTCACAAAAGGTATGAAAATCAAAGACAAAGGAAAATTTGGGGCCGGCCAGGGTGGCCAACCGGTTCTAGGCGCTACAATCTGGAACCGCGCGACCGCTACGGTCGCAGGTTAGAATCCTGCATGGAGCGCGTGACGTCCTTAGGTTACTTAGGTTTAAGTAGTTCTAAGTTCTAGGGGACTGATGACCTCAACAGCTAAGTCCCATAGCGCTCAGTGCCATTTGAACCATTTGAAAATTTGGGATTGAAAACAAATTTACAAGAAAGGACTGTACATACAGCGTCCACAGCGCTCTGCCAGTAGCTTTCCAAGTAGGAATTTTAATTGAAATGTCCGATCAAACAGGCAAGCCGAGAATTTTCTTTCGTCGACATCAACTGAAATACCCTTTGTAACGTAATGTATAATAAAATACACTCCTGGAAATGGAAAAAAGAACACATTGACACCGGTGTGTCAGACCCACCATACTTGCTCCGGACACTGCGAGAGGGCTGTACAAGCAATGATCACACGCACGGCACAGCGGACACACCAGGAACCGCGGTGTTGGCCGTCGAATGGCGCTAGCTGCGCAGCATTTGTGCACCGCCGCCGTCAGTGTCAGCCAGTTTGCCGTGGCATACGGATCTCCATCGCAGTCTTTAATACTGGTAGCATGCCGCGACAGCGTGGACGTGAACCGTATGTGCAGTTGACGGACTTTGAGCGAGGGCGTATAGTGGGCATGCGGGAGGCCGGGTGGACGTACCGCCGAATTGCTCAACACGTGGGGCGTGAGGTCTCCACAGTACATCGATGTTGTCGCCAGTGGTCGGCGGAAGGTGCACGTGCCCGTCGACCTGGGACCGGACCGCAGCGACGCACGGATGCACGCAAAGACCGTAGGATCCTACGCAGTGCCGTAGGGGACCGCACCGCCACTTCCCAGCAAATTAGGGACACTGTTGCTCCTGGGGTATCGGCGAGGACCATTCGCAACCGTCTCCATGAAGCTGGGCTACGGTCCCGCACACCGTTAGGCCGTCTTCCGCTCACGCCCCAACATCGTGCAGCCCGCCTCCAGTGGTGTCGCGACAGGCGTGAATGGAGGGACGAATGGAGACGTGTCGTCTTCAGCGATGAGAGTCGCTTCTGCCTTGGTGCCAATGATGGTCGTATGCGTGTTTGGCGCCGTGCAGGTGAGCGCCACAATCAGGACTGCATACGACCGAGGCACACAGGGCCAACACCCGGCATCATGGTGTGGGGAGCGATCTCCTACACTGGCCGTACACCACTGGTGATCGTCGAGGGGACACTGAATAGTGCACGGTACATCCAAACCGTCATCGAACCCATCGTTCTACCATTCCTAGACCGGCAAGGGAACTTGCTGTTCCAACAGGACAATGCACGTCCGCATGTATCCGGTGCCACCCAACGTGCTCTAGAAGGTGTAAGTCAACTACCCTGGCCAGCAAGATCTCCGGATCTGTCCCCCATTGAGCATGTTTGGGACTGGATGAAGCGTCGTCTCACGCGGTCTGCACGTCCAGCACGAACGCTGGTCCAACTGAGGCGCCAGGTGGAAATGGCATGGCTAGCCGTTCCACAGGACTACATCCAGCATCTCTACGATCGTCTCCATCGGAGAATAGCAGCCTGCATTGCTGCGAAAGGTGGATATACACTGTACTAGTGCCGACATTGTGCATGCTCTGTTGCCTGTGTCTATGTGCCTGTGGTTCTGTCAGTGTGATCATGTGATGTATCTGACCCCAGGAATGTGTCAATAAAGTTTCCCCTTCCTGGGACAATGAATTCACGGTGTTCTTATTTCAATTTCCAGGAGTGTATTTATATTCCCATGTTCTCTTTGCAGGATGTCAGTATCAGTCGATTTATAACCGAATACTGGACAATTGATGGGGAAAAGTAGTTGTCGTGAAATTACAGGATGAAACTACGGGATGTGAACAAAGTAACCCACTCGTGTGCAATGCCATATGCTACAACTCTTCCTCGAGAATGGTTGCCAGCAGTCTATGTGTGCCTGTAAGAGACTACTGGCTCACTTGGACAGAGGATTCAAAAAACGGTAGATGAATGAGATTTTCACTCTGCAGCGGAGTGTGCGCTGATATGAAACTTCCTGGCAGATTAAAACTGTGTGCCCGACCGAGATTCGAACTCGAGACTTTTGCCTTTCGCGGGCAAGTGCTCTACCATCCGAGCTACCGAAGCACGACTGACGCGCGGTACTCACAGCTCTACTTCTGCCAGTATCTCGTCTCCTACCTTCCAAACACAGTTTTAATCTGCCAGGAAGTTTCATATCAGCGCACACTCCGCTGCAGAGTGAAAATCTCATTCTGGAAACATCCCCCAGGCTGTGGCTAAGCCATGTCTCCCCAATATCCTTTCTTTCAGGAGTGCTAGTTCTGCAAGGTTCGCAGGAGAGCTTCTGTAAAGTTTGGAAGGTAGGAGACGAGGTACTGGCAGAAGTAAAGCTGTGAGTAGCGGGCGTGAGTCGTGCTTCGGTAGCTCAGTTGGTAGAGCACTTGCCCGCGATAGGCAAAGGTCCCGAGTTCGAATCTCGGCCGGGCACACAGTTTTAATCTGCCAGGAAGTTTCATAACGGTAGATGGGTTTGCGGAGGAATACAAGAATGTCGTCGTTGCTTCATCAAAATCTGGGAAACTTACAATAGTCTTATAACAAAATCTTGAACTAATTTATCTTGTTTATTGACTCGTGGGGAGGACAAACAAATCCAAAATTATACGACTAGATTTTTCGGGATCAAAAAGGACTGCCATCGTGCAGTATTAAAGTGACTTTACTCAGCTGCACTCCGCTAGTGCAACTCTTCAGTATCTGTCTGTATCGTCAAGTAAAGAATTTGATCAAAAAGCCTCAAAACTGCTCTTATCTCATAGAGAGACAGATACAGACAGAGTGAGAGACATAGAGAGAGAGAGAGAGAGAGAGAGAGATCACATACCGAGAAGATAGCATCAAAGTATATTACATGTTACATCACCATCACCATACTCGCCGATATTTGTCGAAATGATGCAATATGCGTGGTTTGCGACCAAGCTGTGCGTTGAGAGAGAACCTTACACCTGTAGGAACGTAAACTAAGTTTTCTTTCTGTAGAAACTATAAAACAACCACGTAATTCTAAAAACCGGCGTTTATAACGTGTGCAAGATGCCGAGTAAACCAGGCCCCTCTTTTTTCTTTACGAGGATTATGGCCCCATCATCTGTGTATCATTAACTGCAAAATGTCGCGAAGTTCTCGTGAAAGCCTTACACTCCGTCCATGGAAATATTTTTGGATTCCCAAATTATCCGTTACCTTTCCTTTTCTTGCCCTTTATGAAAATATTAAGTAATATAATAGACTGAGTGTTACTTCACTTGAATTGCAGTGTAAGTAAAGTATCAACTGAAAATCAAAAAGAAGTTTCCACATAGGGGCTCGATTCCACTGTCCTGTGACTACCGTTCTAAACTCTTTCCACAGCGCCAATAGCTGCCTGGGAGCTACGCTAACACAGATGGCTCAAGCGTTGTCGATCTGCACCAAAAACACTATTTTTTTCTAAACTCTTGGCCATTTGGAGCTCCCACTTCCATCACTTTCGTTTCCGGCCAAGGCGTGCATATATCATAAATCTGCACGACATCGGTTACGACGAGTAGGCGCAATCCCATTGCTCCTAAACGCCATGTGACGCCCATCATTCGTATGAGATTGACACACGGATGCTATCCCGCCCACTTACATCGAATAAAAGTTTCTGAGCATTATGATGAGGATCAAACTGGTGTGGCAGGAGACGATCGCCAGTTGATCTTATTTCGTTAAACTGCCGTTGCAGTAGGCCTATGACTAAAGAGGCTGGTGGTAGGAGTAACCCGGTCTTTCTAAAAACACGTCAGTGCAGTTAGATTTCCGAGTGAGGAAGAGCATGCATTTTATGTTTCCTAGTTAGTGAAAGTAAGTTTCGGCTGCTCAATATATTTTGTTGCGTTCTCTAAGGAAAAACTCGTACTAAACAAGTAAGTACAACGATTACAGTGCATAGATTAAGGATTATTTTGACAATGTTTACGCCGATAAATGCTTAAATCTTTTTCGCAAATAATAATGCGAATATGGCGATGGAGCACGATGGCCCACCCACATAGAGGCACTCTGGCCACGTGACCAATCTGTAAGTACTTTTATTCTACATCTAAATCTAAATCGATACTCTGCAAATCACATTTAAGTGCCTGGCAGTGGGTTCATCGAACCACCTTCATAATTCTCTATTATTCCAATCTCGTACAGCGCGCGGAAAGAACGAACACCAATATCTTTCCGTATGAGCTCTGATTTCCCTTATTTTATCGTGGTGACCGTTTCTCCCCATGTATGTTGGTGTCAACAAAATGTTTTCGCATTCGGAGGAGAAAGTTGGTGATTGGAATTTCGTGAGAAGATTCCGTCGCAATGAAAAACGCCTTTCTTTTAATGATGTCCTGCCCAAGTCCTGTATCATTTCTGTGACACTCTCTCCCATATTTCTCGATAGTACAAAACATGATGCCCTTCTTTGAACTTTTTCGATGTACTCCATCAGTCTATCTGGTAAGGATACCACACCGCGCAACAGCATTCCAAAAGAGGACGGACAAGCGTAGTGTAGGCAGTCTCCTTAGTACATCTGTTAAATTTTCTAAGTGTCCTGCCAATAAAACGCAGTCTTTGGTTTGCCTTCCCCACAACATTTTCTATGAGTTCCTTCCATTTTAAGTTATTCGTTATTGTGATACCTAGGTCCAATGTAGTCAAAGTCTACATTAGATGCAATGCAATTTTTACACAAGCGAATTGTGTCCTACACTGATTTTAAACCGATAAAATCTATGTATGTCTGATTTTTTTTTCACCAAAACCCATAATTTGGGTTCAAGATCCAACTGAAATGATTGCAGTCTAAATCTGAAATTATTACTTGTGGATATCGCAGGATGTACAGGGTTTTTCAGCTGCCCCTACCGATGTCGTTTAATGCAACCCGCAATGTGTCTGTATCAGGAACGTTATCCAAACAGGTGACAGCCGCGTAATCGATATCAGTTCCCTCTCTGAACTCTGGACGACTGTTAGCAAACGGATTCGTACTGTAATAAATACAAGTGAGGATAGACCACGAGTTGCACGGATATACTTTATTTCTGCCATACTTATCCAAGTGCCTCCATTCTTTCTTTATGTAATTAGCAGTGTAGTCGTACAGGTTCTGGACGTCTCTGTAAGTTTATGCCGTTTATAGTACTTAATCTTTGGTAAATGGTTCGGAAACGTTGCCCTATAAAGTGTGTTTCACCATCAGAAGCAGCGAAATTAACAGGAGATATCAAAATGGGAAACGTAAAAGGAACAGCTTTCTGGTATATAAACCAATGAAGAGATTAATATATGAGTTGCTGCTTTGATGTGCAAAAGAAGTTTCATAATCAAAATTTGTACAATAGGTCTAAGATGTTTTCGTATACTGTATCAGTTACTTTGAGACATTTTGACAATCTGCTTGACATCAGAGCGAAACGGCCAACATTTTTCTGTCATGTGAGGTTGCATAAAACGACATAGATAAGGGCAGCTGAATAATCCATTATATTTTTAAGTATCAAATCTACCTTTATCTTCGAATGTAGTCATGTTTTTACCGCATTTTTGCTTTCAGGGTGATTCGAAATTATAAAAAGAAAACTGATGAAGCAACTATGTAATTAGTAAGCGTTAAATGTCATGTAGGGAAGTGATCAAACAATATGACATACCTGCCAAAACTTTAGAGAGGTACTGTAACAAATTCAAAGATTAGAACCTTCTTGAACTGCAACAAAATTCTGGGATATATTTGGCTTCACAAAAAAATTTCACCTTACAAATTTGTTTGTTTTACACTTGTATACTTAGTATTTTCGCTATTTTAATAATAACACCAAATGGAAGTAATATAGAAGTAATATAGAAAACTAAGATGGGTAATGCTTTTCTGAAATCATTATTTATTCAAGAATTGTTTAAATGAACAGCTAGTACAATCATATGTTTCCAAGTGTTTGAACTTGAGTAAGAAAACATGCTTGAAGTGTACCATACCATATTACATTTTATGAAATATACTTTGGCCTTTCACCGAAAGACGATAGGCGGTTTGTCTTGACCTACGTACTTCTCTGTTAACGTACAATAACCCAGTCATGGATAGACTTTGGAATGTCGCGCTCTGATTAGTGTTCAGGGTTTCTGAAACGCCACGCGACACCCTCCTTTCGAACTATTCAGGCAACACGTTTTGCACGATGTAATAGCTTCAATACGCACAACACAGCCTTGTTTTTTAACAACCTGAACAATGTTTTGACAAGACTGAAACTGGCCCCTGTGACATCCAGAATGCAGATGAAAGTAGAAACATTGCTGTCTAGAGGCCTGGCGGAATAGTCGCTCGAAGGGGATTACATCAGATAGGGCGGGTAACATCTCCTGAAAAAGGATCACTATTCGTTATGGCTTTCGCTGTTAGTGGAATTGGTAACAGGGTGCCTCCATTTTTCATATTCCCTAGGGTTAACATGAAGCTCCATTTTATTAGTACGGTCCTGCTGGAAGCAAGGTTAGTGCCCATCCCTCAGAGTGGATGACAGAAACCGGGTTCTTCAAATCGATGCACCATTTTGTATCACTAGTTCTATGTTCCAAAGACCATCCTTCTTTGGTTGTAACTGAATGCCATAGTTCCCATTTATCCATGAACTCTCAGATTTTTTCGAGAAAAGTGGTATCACACTTTTGTCTTTTCCAGCTCACTGTGGCCATGAACTTCAGCCTTTGAACAGGAGTGTTTACAGTCCCTTTACAAAGTTTGTATATTCAGACTGCGATGCATGGGCGAGAGCAAACAAACGACCTATGATAATAAACAATCACTCAGGCATTGTGAGAACTGTCATATCAAATGCAATTGTGCCCAGAAATATATTGGCTGGATTCAAATGGAGAGTTATCTCCCCTTCAACAGAGAATTTTCACCTATAAGACTTTCTGCCTTCATATATAATAGACAGACCTTGTCCTAGTGCTGTTGGTTGTGGTTTAATTTGTGAAGTTGGTCCATCAACTGCTAGAGAACACAATGGTAAGTCTATGCTGTCAGCAACAAAACCTGTTAAGCTATGCATCACTTCACTTGATCAAACCCTACTTCGCAACGCCCGAAGAAGTCAGACCATTTGAGAACTCATGATCAAGAAAAAAGACAGCGAGCAAACTAAAAATAACCTCAGCAATACTGACGGACTCGCCAGTGAAAGATGGATTACAACGTCAACAACAAGCCTCCACAGACAGAAAAGAAAACACATTAAAGAGAAATGCGGTTCTGCTGGAAAACCTGTTTTCTAAAAAAGGTGAAGGTGCTGAATCTAAATCATATGATAAAATTTCTCAAATAAAGCGCAGGCAGAAGGTAAAAATTCCTAAGAAGGCTCTGCAAGATCAAGAAGATGAGGATTGTTCTCAAATAAAGCAGAGACAGAAAGTAGGCAAGACGAAGAAAATGAGAATGAAGATGTTTTATGTCTTAGATGTTCTCTCATAGTGATGTAGGTGAACTGCACAAGTTGTGAGCTATGGGCACATCACTCATATGTTAAAAATGATAGAAAGGACTTTTTTTATGAATGCTTGAATTTTGAAGATCCTAATGGGCGCCCATAGGAAGACTGATAAAAATTTTATTCAAACTTTTCTGTGAAACTGTTATTATAACAGTGATAACACAATTTATGATCGTTGCTTTTGTCATAAAGGTGTACGAATTCGTTTTAAAACGAACCTTGAGTATTAATATCGATATATTTTCAATTCAATAATAGATGTTGTAACTAAATTAAATGATAAAATCATATGAGCCAACTTGCCCCAAGTGCTGGGTGAACTTGCCCTGTGGATGGGAATATTGGCCCAGGTCGTACCACCGAACTTAATATTTTTTATAGATAGGCAAACGCTTTAATTACAGTTAGCTATAAATGTACTGAAACAATGTACCAATGCTTCTACATAAAAATATCAATGGAAGCATTTAAAATACAGGTTGAAAAAATATTGACATGCGCTAAGTACAAGGAAACACAAAAAGTACTGTACAGGAAACTGGTTGCAAGGGCCTTCCCACTGCCTACAAGTGTTACTTCCTTACTCTATCGATTCGATGTAAATAAGTGTAAATATATAGAATAATACTTGAAAGAATGTTATATACAGAGTTAACCTCCGTACTGTAAGCCGAAGTGAATGTAGTACTCATATGGAGACAGTCCAGTCAGAGTAACGTGTTGTAACTTTGTATGTTTACATATACAGGTTGGATCATTTAAAACTATAATGGGGAATAACTCAGGACATAAATGAGATACAGGAAAATGTTTTAGATAAATGTTGTAGGTAGCAAACAATGTCACTAAAGGCAGTGACCTCGAACATAATTTCCAAGGTCATTTGGAGGTTACAGTGATTTTTTAAAAATAAGAACCTTAATATCTGATTGAAGATTTGAAAAGGGCGGCATATTTTACGTATAAAATGATTCATTATTCAAGATCATCGCAAGGTTCAATGAAGGTCAAATAAGCAAATATGATTTTAGTTCTAGTAGGGAGTATATCGATATAGAGGGGAACACAGAAAAATACAGTCTGAAAGGGGCATCCCAAGGAATGAGAGGCGAGGTGACTCACTCAGTGACTTGTTAATCAATGGTCTATGTTTTATTTATGCATGTTATTTTCGAGTTGTCATCCTAGAAATTTAACACTGTCATCCTCTTCGATCTGCACGTCTTCATATGTTATACACATGCTGGAAGGCCATCTCTTACACGTTCTGAACTGCATATGATGGGTCTTTTCAAGGTTTAATGATAGTGAATGAGCTTTATACCATTTATTAATATCAGGGAAAATTTGATTAGCATCCAATTCTAAATCTGTACTTGCTATTGTATCTGTACTTGCTATTGTATCATCTGTAAACAAAGCAAACTTAACATCTGGAAATCTAACAGACGAGAACTCATTAATGTGCACAGGAAAAAGCAAGAGACCCAAGATGGAACCTTGAGGAGCACCACATGTAAAATAACCTTTATTCGTTGGCATCTATTTACTCTTCGCTCTTTCCAAATACGACGTCACAAATAGGGGTTTCCATGAAATAAAACTTAACTTTCGAATGACCTTCGATATTTAATTTAAGATTGTTGTTATTTGTAGTGATATGTGACTTCTTATGCTACTTCCAGTTTGTATCTAACATCGTATTCTGGTGCATCCATCTTCTGTTCGGAGATAATCTCTACTAGAGCTGCAAATATATTTGATTTTTCACCTTTATTGCTCCTTGTCATGACGTCAAATAAGTTATCATTTTATACATAAAATTTGCCGCTCTTTTCAAACGTTAAAATAAACATTGGGGTTGCTATTTTTTTTAAAAAAAGGCCTTTAACCTTTAAGTCACCTTGAAAATAAGGTTGAAGGTCGCCGCCATTAGTAGCAATGGATGATGCTCTTTGCCACATGCAATTTTTAACTAAAAAGTTTTGCTGTACCTCATCTCTATCCTGAGTTATTCCTCATTATGAATGAAATGGTCCGTCCTGTGTATTATACTAAGAACTTATATTTGAATATGAAGACTAAAATGATAGTTCATTTGTATAATTTTTAAATTACGAAATTTTATGTGTATATGTAGACTCCATACGAAAATATTGTATGAACAGGCTTGTAGGTGACATAATTTCCTTATTATAGGTTATCCTCAAAGCTAAGCTTACTCTGTCATTTTACTTTAACTTAATGTTTTTTTGTTAGCTCTATACTGTTATATTTATTGTTGGCTGTATGATCAGTATTGGTTGAAGGAAAAATTAAAATTAAGAAAAACTTCCACAGTGCATATTAACTAAACTATACACTTTCTGCCTCTCTCTTTTCTAGCGTTTAGCCTGTCAGACGGGTTCCATTGTTCACAGGATTTAGCATTTTCTTTTTTTTTCACTTTGTGATCGATTGCTCTCCTTGTCATCACAATCGTTAGTTGACCTAAAGGAGGGAAGAGAGCATGGACGAATAACAACGCGAGTTGGCACTACAGACACGCTGTACATTGCTTTGAAGCAGTTGAGCGGGGCCTGCCGCCATCTTAGATGCCCCAAAACATCAGCGGACTACTGTTTACGACTGCTTCTTGTTATTAATTTTGTTGTGTATACGCAACAGATGGTTAAAATAGTAAATGTTGCAGTGAATTCATGAATAACATATACCAGCAAGGGATTTTCATTTGATCCAGTAGTACTACGCATTTTTGGCGTCGTTAGTGTAACTTTTTTTTTGGTTACACATTTTTTCGTTACACATCTTGAATAAGGAGGAGGAGAAGTATTTTGATGTGAAAAAGGCTGCTATCTTAATCAGTTTAAATCTTCTTTCATTCTATTTACGCCGGCCGCTGGTGGCCGAGCGGTTCTGGCGCTACAGTCTGGAACCGCGCGACCGCTACGGTCGCATGTTCGAATCCTGCCTCGGGCATGGATGTGTGTGTTGTCCTTAGGTTAGTTAGGTTTAAGTAGTTTAAAGTTCTAGGGGACTTATGACCTCAGCAGTTGAGTCCCATAGTGCTCAGAGCCAACCATTCTATTTACGTCGATAACTGATGAACCTAGAATTCTGAAAACAATGATTGTTTGCTACCTGCTACTGATACTTATTTGTTAAATTTTCATCTTTCAGCTCATTCGCATAACGTTTCTAATGTTCAAGTTTTTTAAAAATACTTATTTTCGTTTTTTTTTGTTAGCCTATAAATGTATGCAGTAAAACCATGCAGTCTGAAATTAACCATGTTGCGTTGCTATACAACAAACTGCATTACTAACTCTTTAAACTATACGTAACATAATATTCCAGTTAGACAGTTACTGTCTGCAAGGCTTAACAAACACACAAATTATATTTTCCAACTTGAATGCCAAACTGACAAAAAGCACTACTGAAAGGCAGACTAACGCTGAACAGAAAACGTAGAGGAAACGTGGTGTACCTATATTGACGGCTTTATTTTTTATTATTTGGAAAGAAAAATAAATTCATCTCCAAAAAGCTCTAAAAGAGTAGCTACGAATCAATGTACACAGTTTAAATTTGTGTTGCCCAGCTGATTATTTTATCAACACATTAGAAATTATTTCGCTTCAAGTTTAATTTGTAAAAAGAAATTCAACGTAAAGTGCAGTCAATATGAATTACTCTACGGCAAGAGCACTTTACTGACTTCATTTTTACTAAATTAAGCAATTCCAAGTAAATGTAAACAAGAAGACAGAAGACAAGACACTTACATAATGTACGCAGCAGTATATAAAAAAAACAATCTCCTCTTTAACAGAAACCATATCAGTGTACATTCATAACTAGAAAGGCAGCTACACCGATGCAACAACATGAAACAAATAAACAATGAGAAATCCAGGATCTGTTACTGTGTTCAGAGATTTGATTTTAGGTGTTGCTGTGACTTTTGAAGATCTTTATTGTTTCTATTTATTTTTCTGTTCTTTTACAGAAAACACACACCCCTTCTGAGGGTTTTCACTGCTACTAATGCTTCAGTAGGGTTTCCTTTCCAACACTGTGAGAGTATGTCAGCCACGAGAGAAGATGCTTTACAGTGAGTTTCAGATCCACAAAACTTTTTGTAGCATTCTAGCCTTTGTGCTGTTGATGGTCTCTTACTTTATTTCCAAAATAAATTAAAACAAGAAATTACTGAAAACATTGCAATTGAAATGAGCTGCATTACATGCTACAGTCTTGTTTCAATTATTCATATTCTTTAATGGGAACTAAAATTTTTCAGTGTTTAGTAATATCTCATTGCACTTGTTATGCATTTACATCACAGTCCTTATGTGAGTTGAGTTCTATCTTAGGCTATTTGTTTAATCAATCTTTTATCAGTGGAACATGAGGACACATGTGAAGATAAGGGCAGGGAAGGGATAACTACTTATGGAAGACGCTCCATTTAGATAGGTGGAGAAAAAGATAAATGAAGTCGTTGCACTGTCGGAGTGCTAACCTCGCACTGTTTAAAGTCACTTGTGTATCTTGACGTCTTATTCAGTGACACATGACCTGAACAGTTAGAGTTCCCCCTAAAGCATGCAAATGTGAAACTCTTATATCAAAGAACAGTAGAATTTTGTGAAATCCTCTAAAAATAAATGGTGTGTAAAGAAATATAAATTCTGCATTGATGTATACAGCAACAGAAATAATATCTGTTATATTGTCAAATAACAAAACTGGACAATAAAGAACAGCGAATCTTGATGATTATAATTTGCCTGAAAACTTTTAATTAAAACAACCGAATGCCCACCTTATAATACCGAAATAATGGGACACTCATACATACATATACAAATAACAATTTCTATGTACAATAACATTACTAACTATCGTAATATTAAAATAATGAACTTCCTTCATCTCGAAATATCTGGAAATATGTTAATAAACCGAAAATCGTAACTTCAGAGCATCCTGTATTTGAAAAAAACATTTCTGCATAGAGTTAACTCTGTCGCAATTTGCACACATGAGTTACGTGCAAAACTAATAAAATTGTAACAGTTGTGATCTCCATAGTTTCTGACTCTGTGCTTTTTGTATCACAATAATAAGGAAGACGTTAAAATATATGAACACTTCTGTGAGTCACAGTTATTTCGCTTTAATTTCAAGTATCACTTCCCTATTTGTTCTCATCGAACTCACGCTACAATTACAGCCGCTCATTTGTCACGAGCTTCTACGAGCTTGCCATTTCCGGTTCCTTACAGAACGGTCGCCTTTTAATTATATAACAACTGCTCAAATACGAACTTAATCATATCCTTCAAAATTATTATTTTAACTATGATCACCTTTCTCATTACATATGCGTCCTACTGGCGTGATGGCGAGCGACTCATTCATTCGCTCCAAACTATGTCCAGGCGCCAACCTGTAACTTCCAGGCCTATGGGACATCTCTGTCAGCGATGCTGCTGCACTGTAGTAAAGAAGCTTAAGGCTAGATTCAATACTTCAAGTGTAACATCCTTATCTGTATCATTGGGAAACTAACATGGCGGGCGTCGGCTTCAAGTTTCTGACCTGATGAGAACTCCTTTTATTATGCCTTCATAGGGAAATGAAATCGTGTGTGCCATCTTTGTGTGAATCATATAAATGGTGTTCTATGTGTGTACGTATTTTTGATGGTTTAGTTCGTACGTATTTTCTAAGGCAGAGATTGTAAACCATCCCAGAATCTGTATAAACGAGCGTGGAGAACCGCTTAAAAAACCACATCATGGTAGCCGGTGCTCAGTGCAATAGACCAACGGCCGGTAATCCTTCAAATCAAAATACTGTAGTGGTTATGACAGCATATCAAAGAAGTTAGTCAAAGAGTCCTCATGCGAGTTGAGTTCTTTCTTAGATTATTTGTGAAATCAATCTTTTATCAGGGGAACATTTCCAGACTGGCTATAATATGCTGAAGTTAAGCTTCTTTACAAGAAGAGGGATAAAGAAGTACCGTCAAACTATCAACCAGTTTCACTTTTGCTGTCTGTTTCAAAAATGTCTGAAAATGTTGTTCAAGTGTCTTCTTAGGCATCTGACTATAAACGATATGTTGTCCAAATCATGGGTTGGGTTTCTTAAGGGTTCATATATCGAGAAGGTTGTTCACAGGTACAGTGAGAACGTACTTAATTCAATAAAAAACAAATTAGAGGCTACTGAAATTTTGTGTTGCCTGTGAAAAGCCTGTGTGAATCACAGCATTCACGTAAGTAAATCAGATTATTGTGGTGTCACTGGCAGTGCTGCAAAATGGTTCGAGTTTTACCTCACTAACAGGAAACAAAGGGAGTCGATGCGAAATACATATAGAGTAAGCAATCAGTTTTCATCTGATCGGGAATTAATTACATGTGGTGCTCCTCAAGGTTCCATCTTGGGTCTCTTGCTTTTCCCTGTGCACATTAATGACCTCTCGTCTGTTAGATTTCCAGATGTTAAGTTTGCTTTGTTTGCAGCTGATACAATAGCAAGTACAGATACAATAGCAAGTACAGATTTAGAATTGGCTGCTAATCAAATTTTCCCTGATATTAATAAATGGTATAAAGCTCATTCACTATCATTAAACCTTGAAAAGACCCATCATATGCAGTTCAGAACCTGTAAGAGATGGGCTTCCAGCATGTGTATAACATATGAAGACATGCAGATCGAAGAGGATGACAGTGTTAAATTTCTAGGATGACAACTCGAAAAAAAATGCAGTTGGGAAGCGTGTAACACAGAATTACGGAAGTGAAACAAGTCTGTATTTGCAACGCGAATGATGCCACTTGTAGAAGATATAAATATAAAAAAACTTGCGTATTTTGCTTACTTCTGTTCTATTATGTCATATGGAATCATATTCCGGAGTAAGTAGTCAAACAGACCAAAAGATTTTAGAGTGAAAGTGCTTCTAATAAGACTCATTTGTGGTGTAAATTCAAGAACATCATGTAGAAACCTGTTTAAGGAACTGGGTATTCTAAATACTGTTTTTCAGTATATTTATTCCTTAATGAAATCTGTTGGAAATAATGTCTCCAACCAATAGTTCAGTACACGGTATCAGTACTAGGAATAATAACAATCTCCGCCACTTGCGGAGTATGGATGTAGATCTACATAAAGGACTAAAATCACTTACTGTGGTCCAAAAAGAGGTCCAATATTCAGGAACACACAGTTTCAATAAATTGCCAGTAAAAATTAAAAACTTCGTTTCAGATAAAGCACAGTTTAAACAGAGTCTGAAAGACTTTTTGATAGGCAACACCTTCTACTCTATAGATGAATATCTCAACAGGGTCTGTTAGACCAGCTTAAGTAAAAACGTCTGTTAGATTTCATGTTTGACAGCACTTGGTCACAGCAGTCAGATTTGGGTATTTTGTGTAAGATAAATTTATTAAAAGTACATTTTGACAGTGTAATAATTCTGTAAACATTAGCGATTCCAGTTTACTGTAGTATATTTACATATTTTGACAGTATTCTGGGAAATGATCAGGGAAGTGAGTATTATATTCAAATGTTGTATGTTTTTTATGCTATACTTTCTGACATGTTCCACAGTCACGAGAATCATCATTTTTTGGTCTGTGTAACGAAAACTGAATCTAATCTAATCCAGTCTTCGTCTCGCAAAAGAGTGCTTAGTGCGTTAAGCTACACGAACACGATGACTAGAGGCTATCTGTCGGGCAGAAAACAGCTCGTCGGCCTCAATGGAGAGTCTGAACACCTCAAAGGAGTGGGATAGAATCCTTGCTAAAATCCGAAGCTACCTCTGCGCTTAGCGCTCATCATAGCACCAAGAGGTGCAGCCCAGAGGGGGATACGTCGAGCCGTGCTGGCTCCTGTAGCTTTCAGTGTACAGCATTCACATAGCAGGCACGGCGACAGACGTTGCCCGACACGTGGCTACTCACGGAGCAAGGGGGCAAGCTGGTAGGACATGGTACTCGCATAAGGTAGGACGGCGGTTATAAACGCCAAGCAGAAGTCCAGACCTCGATTTTCCGTGAATCCAATAAATCGCTTAAGGGAAATGCGGGGTGGGTTCTCTGAAAAGATGTGACCGATTTCTTTCTCCATCCTTGCTCAACCCTAGATTGTGTCCCATTTCAAATGACCTCGTCGTCGACGATACGTAAAATCGTATTCCACATTCCTGACTTCCTTTACTTGAGACTCCCTAGACGGCAGAAGGCAGTACTTTTTGTAGAATCCATGCCTTGCAGCCAATAGGAATTGTTTGAATGACACCGTCTTGAGACACAGGTGCCGGCGATATTAACTTCTAATCCCCGTACTGAACATGTTTAGAACAAAAGTCATTTTCATCTCTCACCATTGGTCTGACACTAGCGGCAGCCGCAACGGGGATTACTGTTTCTTGCATAGGCTGCCATTAACGCCACAACGGGAAGAGCTGCGCTAGGAATGGTCCCTCGATCGGGAAGCACGGACCGCTGATGAAAATTTGGATATTTGTGATAAGTTCCTATGGGACCGAAATGCTTAGGTCATCGGTCCCTAGGCTTGCACACGAGTTAATCTAACTTACGCTAAGGACAACATAGACACCCATGCCCGAGAAAGGACTCGAACCTCCGACGGGGGCAGCCGCGCGAACCGTGGCAAGGAACCCCTAGACCCCGCGGCTATCCCGCGCGGCGACCGCTGATGAGTTCAGAGGTAAGTCGCGATCCTACACTCTACCCCGGCTGCCAATCGTCGGCGAATGTGGCGGTGACCTTGGAAGAGGTCCCATTGATCCAGTGTTTTGGGGTGGTTGACGGAAAGGGGGGGGGGGATGCACAGTGGTATTACTCCTGGCGCCACGATTCGGGGGTCATTGTGTGTGACTTCAGGCCATGGCTGTTAGTGACTGAGGGAACGCTGATGGTACAAGGTTCATCACCGACATTCTGCACCCTGTGACCGCTCAATGTCATTCAATACGATCACGACGACACCCCTCGATCGACGTTAGCACTCGTGGTGTCACTCGCCTTCATACACGGCAGTGGATGTTTGAAAATTCGTGACTCTAGCTCAGTGGTCGTCAATTGATTTAAATGTTGTTCCTGGCTGGCTCTCAATTGAATTACTGCGACGGGGGTGAGGAGAAATACCACATCCTGGTGATACCAGCATTATGCGTATTTAGATGTTCGATTAATCTGAATGGTTTGCAATGTTCCAGCGATTCTATTCGAACTCTATGCTGACGTACCGACAAGGACCATTTTCGCAGATAAACATGCAAGTAAGTAATGGATGTTGAGTTTCTCGATATAGTTCGTCGCACTCACACATTATACATCCGCTGTAAGGACAATTTCATACATTTACATTTTTGGTGTTCCACAATATTAGTTGGCTAAATATTATGACGATACGTTGCATACAACTTCCACAGATATTGTTTATCCTGTAGTCAAGACTACGTAATGAAGCCAAAATCGTGGATAAAATTTAAATGTAGTTTGTTTATTAACACTTTTCTTTTCATTAATTAAATATGAAATATGAATCGGGATTGGAGGTGATGATCCTATCCTTCATATCTGGTAGTTAATAAGCGAACTATTTTTATACTAGCGCGTTGTTTGTATTCGTTACCCCCGCAACCGTCCATGATAAGATTCTCTTAATGTTCCGCGCACACGCGTTTATAAAATGCAGAATTACGTAAACTATAGCTTTCCATTGGGTTCCACAACCCAAGAGTATTTTTCCCAGCTAACACAAAGTTCGAATTATGTTGTCGGAATCATTTCCACTTCACCCGACAATAAACGTCTCTGATCACATCGTCACACATAATGTATTTTAAACGTGCTTGAAGAGTCTTTAAATAATCTCCTTAACGAATTTCGCAGTCGCGTACCACTTTTTCATCGACTAGCCCGATCGCGATATATGAAGGCAGAGAGCTCAATAACGTGTTACATGTTATTTTATATGAATTAAAAAACAAACGCGCCCCTATATCTTTTTGTCCCGTTTGCTCTTTGCTACTTTGCTTTTTATTACTTTTCGTTATATTGCTTCTTAGTAATACTGTGCAGTTATTAAAGTTTCGTATTACTTTCCCCTTTTTAATTCTTCCCCGATTTTTATTAATATGATGCTAACTGACACGCCTGCCCGCAAAGTACCGTTATAGCCCTCATGTGTTACCTCTTACAGACAGTATCATTGTGCTATTTTTCAAGAGGACACTGCCAGGGCACACGCTTGGCATGCCTGTATGAACTATCTGCTTGATGCTGAGGTACTTCTGTGGCCAAAACGATCCCAAAATCTGTCCCCGATAGAGGTTTTGCAGGACCTGCTCGGATTTCAACTCCATCCCAGTGTCAGGATTGAAGATATCGAAAACCAGTTACAACAGCTATGGTCCAGGTTGCCCCAGGAGAGGATACTACGGCTTTACAACACCCATCCTCATCGTATCAGACCATTCATCCACGCAAGATGGCGTGCATTGTCACTTTAATAAGTGGGCTCATATTTCCAAGTTCCTATTATAAATGTGACTCGATTTTCTAATCACCGAAATATCATCACATACCATTCCAACACGTGAAGTTTCATTTTGTTTCCAATCTGCTTCTGAGCGTTCACATTTTTGTCTGGAAATATGTATCAATTCTCACTGAAATCACTTTGTTGATGTTGTTGTTGTTGTTGTCTTCAATTCGGAGACTGTTTTAAAGCAGCTCTCCATTCTACTCTATCATGTGCAAGCCAGTTCACCTCCTAATAACAGCTACTACAAGCTACATCCTTTTGAACCGGCTTCTTCTATTAATCTCCTGATTTCCCTCTACGATTGTTACCTCCCACACTTCCCTCTTGCAATAAACTGATAATACCTTGACGCGTCAGAATGTGAGCTATTAACTAATCCCTTCTCTTAGCGAAGTTATGCCACAAATTTCTTTTTTTCTCAGTTCTATTCAGTACCTTCTCCTTAGTTACGTGATCTATCCATCTAATCTTCAGCGTTCTTCTGTAGCACTACATTTCAAAAGCTAATATTCTCTTCTTGCCTGCACTGTTTATCGTCCACGTTTCAAATCCGTAAGAGGCTACATTCCGGACAAATACCTTCAGAAAAGACTTCCTAAACTTAAATCTGTATTCAATATTAACAAATCTCTCTGCTTCAGAAAAGCTTATCTTGCCATTGCCAGGCTGCTTTTTATATTCTCTCTACTTCGGCCATCATCAGCTGTTTTACTATCCAGACACCAAACCTCGTCCATTATTTTTAGTGTCTCATTTTTAAATCTAATTCCTTGAGAATCACATGATGTATTTCGACTACATTCCATTAACCTAGTTTTGCTTTTATTGATGTTCATCTGATTATTTTCTTTGAAGACACTGTCCATTCCGTCCACTGCTCTTCCAAATCCTTTGCAGTCTCTTACAGAATTACAATGTCATAGGCATACCTCAAAGCTTTTACTTCTTATCCCAGAACTTTAATGACTTCTGCAAATTTTTCTTTGGTTTCCTTTAGTGCTTGCTGAATGTACAGATTCAACAACACAGGGGATAGGCTATAACCCTGTCTCACTGCCTTCTCAACCACTGCTTCCCGTTCATGCCCATCGACTACTATGAATGCCGTCTGGTCTCTGTCCAAGTTGTATCTAGTCTTTCGTTTCCTGTATTTTGGCCCTGTTACCGCAATAATTTCGAAGAGTTTATTCCAGTCGTCAGTTTCGAAAGATTTCTTCAAATCTACCGAAGATATAAACGTATGTTTGTCTTTCCTTAATTTATTCGCTAAGGTAAGTCGTTGGGTCACTATTACTTCTCGTCTTCCTGCATTTCACCAGAATCCAAACTGATATTGCCATGGTCGGCTTCTGCCAGTTTTTCGATTCTTCTCTAAATAATTCATGTTAGTATTTTAAGCAATGACTTATTAAAGTGATAGTTCGGGAATATTGACAACTGTCACCACTTGCTTTCTTCGGAACAGGAATTACTATATTTTCCTTGAAGTAGAAGGTATTTCACCTGTCTCATACACCTTGCACACAAGGTGGAATGGTTTTGTCATGGCTAGCTCCCCCGTGTATATAGTTAATTTAGACGTAATGTCTCTACTACTGGGGCCTTTTTTCGACTTGGAGCTTTTATTGCTGTGTTAAATTGTTCTCGCTTTTTCATTTTTACTATATCTTCAGCTACATCCTCTTCCCTTTCTATTACATTGCCTTCGAGTTCATTTCCCTTGTATAGCCCATCTAGCTTCCACCTTTCAGCTTTCCCTTCTTTGCTTGGTACTGATTTTGAATATGAGCTGTTGACATTCAAGAAGCCGTTTCTCCTTTCTCCAAAGCCCTCTTTAATTTTCCTGCAGATGGTACCAATCTTTACCCTAGTGATATATCCTTCTAAATCCTTACATCTGTCCTCTAGCCATTCCTGCTTAGCTATACGTTCTGTGTTAGCCAAGGATTTATACTAGACCTTGTGTTTGTATCTATTTGATCCTCTGCTATCCTGAATATTTGATCTCTCAAAGCTACCCATTCGTCTTCTACTGTATTCCTTTCCCGTGTTCTTGTCAACGGTTGCCTAATGATTCCTCTGAAACTTTCAAAAACCTCTGGTTCTTCCAACTTATCCATGTCCCATTTCCTTAATTTATTACCTTTTTGCAATTTCTTTTGTCTTAAGCCACTGTTCCAAACCAATAAACTGTGGTCAGAGTCCACATCTGCCCATGGAAATCTCTTACAGTTTAAAATGTGGTTCTGCAACATCTGTCTTTCGGCGTCTCCAGGTCTTTTCCACGTAAACAATCCTATTTCACGATTTTCAGACCAAGTGCTAGCGATGATTAAATTATGCTCAGTGCAAAATTCCTTTTTTATTCCTTCCGCCGAGTCCATATTCTCCTACTATTTTTCCTTCTCTACCTTTTTCTACGACTATAGAATTCCAGTTTCCCATCACAATTAAATTTTCCTCTCCGTTAACTAGGTGAATAATTTCTTTTATCTCATCATACATTTCTTCAATCTCTCAATCAATCTGAATACAAACCTGTACTACTGTGGTGGCCGTGGGGATCGTGCCTGTCTTGGGTACGTTAATCTGTTCACTAAGCTGTTCGTAGTAGCTTACCCTCATTCCCATTTTCTTATTCGTTATCAAACCTACTCCTATATTACCTCTATTTGATTTTGCATCGGTAACCCTGTATTCATCTGCCATGAGTCCTGTTCCTCCTACCACCGAACGTCGAATTCCGATTGTATCAAATTTTAATCTGTCTATTTAGATTTTTAAATTTTCTAACTTATGTGCATGATTAAGGGATCTAACATTCCACGCTCCCAGCCGTAGAATGCCAGTTATGTTTTTCATGATGACGACATCCACGTGAGTAGTCCCCGCCCACAAATCCGAATAGGGAACTATTTTGACACCGGAATGTTTTACTAAAGAGGATGACATCACTATTTAACCATACAATAGAGCTGCATGCCCTCTGAAAAAAAAAACAGCTGTAGTTTCCCTTTGCTTTCAGCCGATCGCAGAACCAGCTCAGCAAGGCTGTGTTGAATGAAGTTACAAGACCATCTCGTTCAATCCTCCACACTGTGGCCCCTGCAACTACTGAAAAGACTGCTGCCCCTCTTCAGAAACCACACATATGTCTGGCCTGTAGTGGTTGTGATGTGTCGACAGAAGTGCCGACACAGTGTTATTTTGAGGGGGCCGATATGCAAGCTATAAGCTCACGCAGAATATCGTGACGTCTGAAACAGGACGCTCAATGAATGCTATAAAGAAAAGTACGTTGCTTTTGGAATACTTAACTTTAATCCATCCTTGTTGTATACATCGTTCTTGTTGAGACATGCTTTAGACGATAATTATCAATTGCTATGTAAGGCTAATGGCGCCTTGCTAGGTTGTAGCCATTGACTTAGCTGAAGGCTATTCTAACTATCTGCTCGGCTAATGAGCGATGCTTCGTCAGTGTAGTCGCTAGCAATGTCGTCAGTACAACTGGGGCGAGTGCTAGTCCGTATCTCGAGACCTGCCTTGTGGTGGCGCTCGGTCTGCGATCACACAGTGGCGACACGCGGGTCCGACATGTACTAATGGACCGCGGCCGATTTAAAACTACCACCTAGCAAGTGTGGTGTCTGGCGGTGACACAACAGGTTGAAGCTAGGTTATGACTATCTATATTGTTGAAGTACGCAAGCCAACCAACCAAGCCAGCAAGGTCCATGATACCTGAGAATGATTGAAATGATAAATGTGCAAATACTTCGATTTTTTACCAATTAACTACCTTACCACATTCAATAATTTGCATAAACTAGATCTCTATCTAAATGTCTGAGGTTGTGGTTTTCGGATCCCCCAATGTACCAGATGTGCCCGCCTTAAATGTACCACTTGAGGACTGTGTTAGTAGTATGGAAGCTTGTCTGTTTCTTCCTTGAAATATCAGGTCAGCCATGAATTTCGAGGTGTCTCTGCCTTAAATATCGTTGCTGGCGCTACAAGGCCAAATGTAGATGAATGTTATGTGTCAAAAGCCAATATTACAAATTCAGTGTGTAAACGGACACACTACCAGTCGGCAACAACTGTAACTGCACAGTGATTTTGACTCCTGTGCTTCATTTACTGGTTTGTGATTTACTGCTTATTTCCAGTCGAGAGTTTCTGTGGTAGGGAAGGAGTTGTTACGGAGAAACAACTTTAATCTGCGTCTGAAAACACTTCTATTGTCTGTCCAATCTTTTATTTCCATGAGCAGATTATCAAAGTATTTGATAACAGCATATTTCATGCCTTTTTGTACTAAACTTACACTCATTAGAGACATGTGCAGATCATTTTCCCTTCCAGTATAGAATTTGTGAGGGTCTCTTTCTCTCAAACTAAACAAATTTTGTTAGTGAAGTTGTGGTTAATGTTCGCAGTTGCTAAACAGACGCCTGGAAGATTTACGTGTGCGAACTTAACAGATAAATCTGATGGTTTTCTGTTGTCGAATGGATACTTTTTGAATAAGCGAGGAATTACCACAGAATATTATTCAGTAAGATATAAGTGCATGAAAATGTGTAAAATATATTAACTTACTGATTTCTGTGTGCCTAAAGTTGGCAACTACTCTTAAGGCAGAAATAATTGAACCTTCGCCTTTCATTCGTTCTACTGCATGGTTTTTCAAGCTTAAAGTGTCGTCAGTACGCGCACCCAAGAACTTTCTACACTGTTTTCTATATTTTTATACTTCACATAAATGAACATAAATGAGAGAACGGGTGCTTTTTGACAGAAAAAAACCTGTATGAGTTGTGTGAGTGCTTCTTTTTCATAAAGCTAGTCGATCGATGTGTGAAAAACTAGTTAACAACCTGCAGTAAGACGGATTCCAGGAACTGTGGGAAGAGAAGCCCTCGTGTCGGTTGATTAGGTTGGTGCCAATTGTGTTACCACGATTTCGTTGACTACATAATCTGAAAAGCACAAGGTTGTGGCTGTAGTTGATTGTGTGGCAGTGGAAACACGACCTTAAACGACCACATAATTTGCTCAGCCGTCTGACTGTCTACTTTGAAGAAAATTTGGATCAGATTGCACCGCATTGGGCACGTTGCGCGTATTCTTCACTTCTGTTGCCACGCACATGTTGAGTGCTTCTTTACTTCTTCTTTGCTATGTCTCTCTTGCGACTGAGCGCTCTCCACTTTCCACAGTCCTGTGCTTCTTCGTTATTCTGCTGCTAACTTCGTCCGTTTTTAATGTCGTTCACAGACCTTTCTCTTCCTTTCCCACTCTGGCCTGTAGACTTCCTTGCGACGACTCTTCGCTGCAGGTTTCTTCACAACGGAGCCGACCGAGACGTTTTCCGCAGTATTATCATTTCCACTAGTTCCACTCCCCCTACAACACTAATAAACACGTCTCCATTGCTCATTACGGCAGTAACGTTCGCTTTAAGCATTTTTCTCTACAACCGCATTTCAGAACTATACAAGCATTTTTCCTCCTCGATTTGATTGTCCATAAGTCACTGCCATACAGCATTCTACACTCGGTGAACCTCTTTCCTAAATTTTATCGGAACTTCGTTCGTCTTTTAGGAAGCTCCTTTATCCATAGATATTCTATTTCTTATTTTCTCCAGAGAGTTTCTATTTTACGTTACCAAATTTCACAAGTACCTAAACTCTAAGTTGTTTCAAAGGTTCTCCTGCTAATGGTATTTTGACGGAGCCTTCATTTACACCGATCCTCATCGTTATACTTTTTCATAGATTTATTCTCATGCTATACTGTTTTATCACTTTTACAATTCTCTCCATTATAATCTGTAATTCTTTATACGATTCTCTCAACTATAATTGATGATCTGCACACTTCATGAAATCTCTTCTCCTGCTATTACCGATCTTGCTTTCTTCTTTCTTCCTCTGCCTGTTAGTTTCCGCCGGCCGGTGTGGCCTAGCGGCTCTGGGCGCTTCAGTCTGGAACCGCACGACCGCTACGGTGGCAGGTTCGAATCCTGCCTCGGGCATGGATGTGTGTGATGTCCTTAGGTTAGTTAGGTTTAAGTAGTTCTAAGTCTAGGGGACTGACGACCCCAGATGTTAAGTCCCATAGGCATTTGAACCATTTTTTGTTAGTTTCCGGGCATAGCACTGATAACAAAAACCTTGTCTAACACCTCGCTCAATACCCGACCCATACGTCTCTTCCTCTGCAATCCATGACACCACTTTGTGTCCCGTGTACAATTACTTTATTGGTCTTCTATCCTCCAGCTTGATACCATAGTCTGTAACGGTGTTCAGGAGGACACTCCACTCAATTTTGTCAAATATCTTTTCTCAGTCAACAAGACACGTCACATGTTTCTGTTAATTTCTAGAATTATTTCTCTCTGGCAAACATTGGCTGGCGCCTCGTTTTCCATTTGCTTCCCTACATTGAAACTGGTCCTCCCCCATAATTTCCTCAGTTTTTTTGTAAAATCAACTGGGTGCTTAACATCTCTATCAAAACTTCGAGCTAAGTGGCTCAGTAGTTAAGGAGCTTAAGTCTTCTTGCGGAAGAACGAGATGCAGATCCGCGTCCTTCCTTTCTGGATTGGTTTTTCGGTGGTTTCTCGGAGCGTTTTACTAGAACTCAAGTTCGAGATGGTATTTACGTAATCATCATGTCTGAATACTAACTGAACTGTAAAATTGTGAGGTTACTTACTTACATGACAGATTTGGTTTAAGCATAATTTACCAGCAGAAGAAGAGAAGAAGAAGGAACCATTACAAGATATAATCGAAATGAGTTAAATCTAACCAAGAGAGTCTAAACTGAAACTTCCCGGCTAGACATCCTTTTAATCTGTTTCTTAACGGGTCGTAGATTAACCCTGATCCACTAGAAATTTACTTGTCTGCCAGTGAACCATGCGGAGGGGGCAAGTACTGTCGCGATATGGGGATGAGATATTTGGAACAGTGTTTCTTCCCCTCAGGAGGAGTTTCATCAGACATGCAAATGTCAGTACAAATTTGAAAACTGAAGAAATCTCAGAATAATGTAGATAGAGAGGTACAAATTGACACACATGCTTGGAATGACATGGGATTTTATTAGAACCAAAATAATACAAAAGTTTAAAAATGTCCGACAGATGGCGCTTCATCTGAACAGAATAGCAACAATTAGCATAACAAAGTAAGACTAAGCAAAGATGATGTTCTTTACAGGAAATGCTCAATATGTCCACCATCACTCCTCAACAACAGCTGTAGTTGAGGAATAATGTTGTGAACAGCACTGTAAAGCATGTCCGGAGTTATGGTGAGGCATTGGTGCCGGATGTTGTCTTTCAGCATCCCTAGAGATGTCGGTCGATCACGATACACTTGCGACTTTAGGTAACCCCAAAGCCAATAATCGCACGGACTGAGGTCTGGGGACCTGGGAGGCCAAGCATGACGAAAGTGGCGGCTGAGGACACGATCATCACCAAACGACGCGCGCAAGAGATCTCTCACGCGTCTAGCAATATGGGGTTGAGCGCCTGGTTCTAATAAAACCCCATGTTATTCCAAGCATGTGTGTCAATTTTTACCTCACTATCTACATTATTCCGTGGTTTATTAAGTTTTCAAATTTATACTGACTTTTTGATCACCCGGTACGTTTCGATCTTTTGTACTCGTTCAGTAAGTTCTCTCCTTCGAATGAACTTATCGGTAAGATATTCCACGGCTATAAAGCTGTCGTTAATATCTTTGCCTGCGTATCCGATGTCTTTAACGCACACCAGTGCCGCCGCTCTAGATTCGGAAGTATATCGGTTCGAATCCCGGTGGTGGATGAAATATTCAGTATTTCGGCGGCAAGCGTAAGAGAGATAGCGCCGAAAAGTTTCTGATCACCAGCGCTGCGCCAGTTTCCTGGATTAAATACCGAAGCAGTGTCTCGTGAAGTGAGAGCATGTGATACTGTCGATGGTGAACGGTCCGTCGGGTGGGGGCGTCAAGATAGGTGGCCCCCGTGACGCTATATAAGAGGAGTACCCAAAGTGCTGGCACTGGATTTCCCCTCCCCTCTCTCATCATCATCATCATCATCATCATCATCATCATCATCATCATCATCATCTTCATCGTCACCATCAAACATCCCAAACATAACACTTCACAACACTATGTACGTATCCGTTACATTCATCTGCAGTCAGCAAATGCGAGTACGCTTACGACAAAACTGTCAGATACCCACAGAGATGAATACACTAAGCAGATTCAGAAGGCTGTAGGTTGCAGTAGGTACTGGGAGATGAAGAAGCTTGCACAGGATAGAGTAGCATGGAGAGCTGAATCAAACCATTCTCTGGGCTGAAGACCACAACAACAACAACCCGCAAGGACAGGGGCTAATGTGTGTGGAGGGAGGACACCGTTTCCGACTCAGTGGCTGAACCCAACCTGTGTCATATCTCAGCTAGCAAAGTCATACTAAATTTAATTTAATTAACATCGTAATCATTGCAGCTGCTTAAAATATTGGATAAGAAAGTTTCAGCATTGCTTTTACTTACATTTTCTTACAATTTCAGAACTATTACTGAGTTTAGTAGCTTCTCTTGTATTTACTGTGAAAGGTGGCTATCCTTTCACTCCAAGTTAATTATGTAGTCCCTGCAGGGGCACTGCAGCCATCTCAGCAACATAGTGAACCATCAGGACGAGTCTTCAGTTAAAACGTCCAGGCTGAGGGGCCGTGTTCGATGTATAGAATTTCCACCTAACGTTTCGTCTCCATCTGCGGGAGACATCTTCTGAGGTCGTCCAGCTACTGCCACTGGGAGTCCAGGTGCTCTCGCATTTATAGAGTGCATAGAGGGCACCACCATTCGTCACGTGATGCTGACGGTATGCCTATCTTTGGAAGGCGTCATCATTCTCGATTAAGAGTAATTGATTGTAATTCTGCTGGCGCAACGTCGACATCCATATTTTGTCCAACTTGGATTTAGTCTTCCGTATTTCAACACATCTGTGTCGAATTGACATTCAGCTAGCGGTTCACAATTCGGTCAGTACCTGAAGTATAGTCAGAAAGCGATGTTGCTATTATCCTGAGGGAGACATCGTTTTAGCTTGACCGCCTTCCCCTTTAATTACTTCGCCAGCCATCGACATCATCTGTCACCCTGTATTTTGTTTTCTGTTTTCTATTTTATTTATTTATTTTAATTTGATCTGTATGGTAGTTCAGCAATGCACATATGGGATTTGTAGAAAATTAAGTCTGAAAAGAGCAATATTTCATTTCAGTACCCTATTCATCAAAAATGTGTGTGGAATCTTATGGGACTTAGCTGCTAAGGTCATCAGTCCCTAAGCTTACACACTACTTAACCTAAATTATCCTAAGGACAAACACACACACCCGTGCCCGAGGGAGGACTCGAACCTCCGCCAGGACCAGCCGCACAGTCCATGACTGCAGCGCCTAAGACTGCTCGGCTAGTACCGCGTGGCCCCTATTTATCCTGACTATTTGAATTATAATAATCTTTTGTGAGCTGAGTGTACGTAACAAGTGTAGAACAACTTACAACTGAAGACGGTGCTACTGTCCTTGTTTGTTTTTAAGGCACGAGCTTTGGAGTCTTTAGTTTGGATAATAGACTCCTACATTATATATACACTATCGCGTAACTTAATTTTTTTTGTGAAAAGAGAGAAAAATGTTCCGTTAATTTGAAATGAAAATGTTTGGCTAAAAAAAATCTCTTTTGCGTTCATTAAGACGCACAGCCCTCCCCCTCCCCCCCATGAACCATGGACCTTGCCGTTGGTGGGGAGGCTTGCGTGCCTCAGCGATACAGATGGCCGTACCGTAGGTGCAACCACAACGGAGGGGTATCTGTTGAGAAGCCAGACAAACGTGTGGTTCCTGAAGAGGGGCAGCAGCCTTTTCAGTAGTTGCAAGGGCAACAGTCTGGATGATTGACTGATCTGGCCTTGTAACACTAACAAAAATGGCCTTGCTGTGCTGGTACTGCGAACGGCTGAAAGTAAGGGGAAACTACAGCCGTAATTTTTCCCGAGGGCATGCTGCTTTAGTGTTTCTGAAGAAGAGAAATTTGTTAACATCGAGTATAGATTTAAGTGTCAGGAAGTCTTTTCTGAAAGTATTTGTATGGAGTGTAGCCATGTATGGAAGTGAAACATGGACGATAAATAGTTTGGACAAGAAGAGAATAGAAGCTTTCGAAATGTGGTGCTACAGAAGAATGCTGAAGATTAGATGGGTAGATCACATAACTAATGAGGAGGTATTGAATAGAATTGGGGAGAAGAGAAGTTTGTGGTGCAACTTGACAAGAAGAATGGACGGTTGGTAGGACATGTTCTGAAGCATCAGGGGATCACAAATTTAGCATTGGAGGGCAGCGTGGAGGGTAAAAATAGTAGAGGGAGACCAAGAGATGAATAGACAAGCAGATTCAGAGGGACGTAGGTTGCAATAAGTACGGGGAGATGAAGAAGCTTGCACAGGATAGAGTACCATGGAGAGCTGCATCAAACCAGTCTCAGGACTGAAGACCACAGCAACAACAACAACAAGATCCACAGCTAAATTTTCTCTGGGCGCTATGGTCACAAATATCATGCGTATTCCAACGTGAAGACGTCCATCTTACTCACGATGGGCAAAGAAAATTATCTTTCTTTACTCTTACACGATAAGCAAATTAAATATACCATTCAAATAATTATTTTTCTGTGTGAGACTTGATGCTCCAGTATAGCTGCAGACGTGCAATGGCAGCGTACACAATTAAAATACTTTATTTCAATAAAATTGTACCTCTGGCCTAAAATGAAATGGAAATTATTATGAGACGCCGTTTTACTTTTACTGAGACCAAATCCTTTCAATACTTTCAGAATTAGAGAACTATGAAAAAGTTTTTATCAGCAATGGTGTCGCTTCAACAATGCAGTCACAAATGGCCAGGGCAACACTTAATTGTTACGTAATTAATTAAATAAAGGGGACAGGGAAGGAACTTTCTTGCCACTAACAAAAACATGTACTGCGTTAAATACCGACATATGTATTTAGCAGAAATTCTAAATACACTACATATAGTAGAAACAATTCTTTACAGACCGTAATCGAAATGCGACAACAGAACTAAACAGGCACGGAAGATAAAGAAGAAGAAGACAAGAGAAGACAATGAAATTTTTTTCTTATATACAACGATACAGAGATAATATTAGTTACAATTCTCTGAGCACTTATAGCGGCTCCATTGTAATCATATATCGATAAAATAATTTACATTACTTTGTCCAATAAGCGATGCTACAACAGCAAACACATTACTTGGTGTTGAAAGTCTTCTTCAATGTCTTCGATTAAAAACATGGTTTTACAAGTATACCGTTTGTCTACAAATGTGAAATTCCAATGATTTTTACCCGTATGAGGCGATTCGCAAACAGAATTTCCTCTTGATCGCCCAGGGTTTACAGCTGATAATGTTGGTACTGCTATTTGATTTCTTGCTTTTCCGAGTTTGTCGTTTAAAGTTTGAAATCTTTGAACTCTCTTCTTCGGTGAAATCTAAGTTTCAAACGCATCGGAATCTGTGCATCTTTATATTTTCGCGGCGCAAATACTGATCCATAAAATTTCGGGCGTGCAGCCGCATAAATTTGACTTCTCCTTCTAATATTTCGGCTGGATACCGTCCAGCCATCTTCAGAGTGAGCCGAGGTGACTCACGCCCCAGCACTCGCTCCGTCCTTTTAAAGCCGTGGACCGCACCACTGCGCGTGCGGCCACAGATACACAAGGCGCCAGAGACGTCAATCAGCGGCAATGACGTATGGCATATGTGTACACAGAGCACATGTCATTGCTGGCGAGAGCAGTCTGGAGGACGAGCTTTTACACCTGAGAAGAGTTTCTTAAGCCAACGGGTACTCACAACAGCGGATACCGGGTGATCAAACAGTCGGTATAAACTTGAAAACTTAATAAACCACGGAATAATGTAGATAGAGAGGTAAAAATTGACACACATGCTTGGAATGATATGGGGTTTTATTAGAACCAACGCATATTACTAGACGCGTGAAAGATCTCTTGCGCGCGTCGTTTGGTGATGATCGTGTGCTCAGCCGCCACTTTCGTCATGCTTGGCCTCCCAGGTCCCCAGACCTCAGTCCGTGCGATTATTGGCTTTGGGGTTACCTGAAGTCGCAAGTGTATCGTGATCGACCGACATCTCTAGGGATGCTGAAAGACAACATCCGACACCAATGCCTCACCATAACTCCGGACATGCTTTACAGTGCTGTTCACAACATTATTCCTCGATTGCAGCTATTGCAGAGGAATGATTGTGGACATATTGAGCGTTTCCTGTAAAGAACACCATCTTTGCTTTGTCTTACTTTGTTATGCTCATTATTGCTATTCTGATCAGATGAAGCGACATCTGTCGGACATTTTTTGAACTTTTGTATTTTTTTGGTTCTAACAAAACCCCATGTCATTCCAAGCATGTGTGTCAATTTGTACCTCTCTATCTACATTATTCCGTGATTTATTCAGTTTTCAAAGTTATACTGCCATTTTGATAACCCGGTACATAAGACGCTACAAATGAAACCAACTGTGGGTATAAGAAAATCAGAAAACAAGGAAACTTTTAAATCGATGGCTTTTCTACCATACGTGCGAAGCCTATTGTCAAACATAGGACGGATCCCCAGTAAGCATGAAGTGAAAGTGATTTTTCGCCCTCCATCAAAGACAGCAGCACTCCTGGGTTCCGTCAAAGATGATTTGGTGCTTCCGAAGCCTTCGGTTTACAAGATCCCCTGTGAGTGCGGCCGTTCATATATCGGACAGACGACACGTACTACCCAGGAGAGCACCGCAGGTACACCCGGCTATTACAACCTAGTAATTCTGCCGTGGCGGAGCACTGTATTAACACTGGGCACTCTATGGTTGTGAGCGTGTGGGTGCTATTCTGTCATTCTGCGCAACGGATTAATCTGAGATGCACCCTTTACCCTGTGGCTCCTGCAAGATGCAATTTCCACCCCCACACTGCTACAGAAGTCAGACAGACGCTCCTAACGTTCTAAATAGAAATGCCTGAAAAACTTTCAGCAATAAATATCTTCTGGAGTCATCCGCTGTAAGGAAATGACACAAAAATTCACAAAATTTCTTACGTAACTAGAGGGATATTTGGGTACTGGAGTAGTGCTAGTTAGTGTAAGAAAAACATGAAACTAACGAAAATTATTATTTTTTTTTTTGCAAAAATTCTGAGAAATCACAATGGCACTTTTAGTTATGAACTGAACAAGTTATTTCCGGGTTCTTTTCGGAATGTGAAGTTACCTCTCAAGGATAGGATTCGCTAATGAAATTTCTATACAAAGTTTAAGATTGTTATTGACTTGGCAGAATGGCTGAGAGCTGCGCGTACTCAACTTGAATAATTATCCGTTAGAATGTTGCTAGATATGGTCGAGGCTGTCACGTGCGAAATGCAGTGAAGTGTACTGTTGTGGAGGAAATATGGGGCTCGCAAGAGCTGTAGCGCATAATACCGTAAGTTGCGATGACTGCTGTCTGCGCCACTCGCTGCTGACAAATAAGATAACTCTCGTTCTATCTGGATTGACCTTCGCCAATCAAACTCTCCCTATGCCTTGTCAAGTCAAGGACTCCTATTCGCCCCTAGTCTAACAACTGGCGTGGTACACAGATCAGATAACCAGTCCACCGCGATGCCACTCAAAAATTCGCTCGCAGGCATTTAACTATAACTCTGCCCGTTCACACCTCACAATAAGTGTGGCGGCCAACACAGTGGACAACGCTTAATCGCAAGGACTCAATACAGAGTCGCACATTGATTCACTCTCGACAGAAGTGCTCTCCCAGTGAAGTACTGAGGAGAGACTTGTTCCTCGCTCTTTGAGTACACGTACGAGCGCACAAGCTCTCGTTACATGTTCTCTCGCCAAGAGCGACAACGGAACGCCACCTCTCCATGCCAGACGTGAAGTTGTATATCTTTCGGTCTCTTCCATTACTCCAGCTCAAGGCGTCAGGAATATTGTCTGCCAATCAGCATTGCTCTTTTAAAACCAGAGAATGACGTTTCGTTTAAGGTGACCAATCTGGAAATCTGTAGCATCGGCGTTTGACGTTTGCTGTCTCCATGTGAAAACCTCTGAAACTGCGTGCTATGTTTGTAAAGAATGCGTAGGCTGGGTGCTCCCACACCATGTAGCGAAATTTGCTTTTAAGCCGAACACGGGGTCATTCTCCCTTTCACTTGGGCAAACGCTGTCTGCTCTACGGGCGGTTGCCGACCGACGTAGATAGGTTGACTCGTCCTCTGAAGGGACCGGCCTCCTGGCGTGTGGTTTGCCTCTCCTGAACTAAAAGCTTTTGTGAAACTTCCTGGCAGATTAAAACTGTGTGCCCGACCGAGACTCGAACTCGGGACCTGTGAGTACCGGTCGTGAGTCGTGCTTCGGAAGCTCAGTTGGTAGAGCACTTGCCCGCGAAAGGCAAAGGTCCCGAGTTCGAGTCTCGGTCGGGCACACAGTTTTAATCTGCCAGGAAGTTTCATATCAGCGCACACTCCGCTGCAGAGTGAAAATCTCATTCTGGAAACATCCCCCAGGCTGTGGCTAAGCCATGTCTCCGCAGTATCCTTTCTTTCAGGAGTGCTAGTTCTGCAAGGTTCGCAGGAGAGCTTCTGTAAAGTTTGGAAGGCAGGAGACGAGGTACTGGCAGAAGTAAAGCTGTGAGTACCGGTCGTGAGTCGTGCTTCGGTAGCTCAGTTGGTAGAGCACTTGCCCGCGAAAGGCAAAGGTCACGAGTTCGAGTCTCGGTCGGGCACACAGTTTTAATCTGCCAGGAAGTTTCATATCAGCGCACACTCCGCTGCAGAGTGAAAATCTCATTCTGGAAACATCCCCCAGGCTGTGGCTAAGCCATGTCTCCGCAGTATCTTTTCTTTCAGGAGTGCTAGTTCTGCAAGGTTCGCAGGAGAGCTTCTGTAAAGTTTGGAAGGCAGGAGACGAGGTACTGGCAGAAGTAAAGCTGTGAGTACCGGTCGTGAGTCGTGCTTCGGTAGCTCAGTTGGTAGAGCACTTGCCCGCGAAAGGCAAAGGTCCCGAGTTCGAGTCTTGGTCGGGCACACAGTTTTAATCTGCCAGGAAGTTTCATATCAGCGCACACTCCGCTGCAGAGTGAAAATCTCATTCTAAAAGCTTTTGTGACCATCGTGTCTTGAATGTGTGTGTGTACACCGGCCTCGAGTATTTCAACCTCGGTGCACACTTGCGATTTACTTGTTATTTGCATATCGTTTACATGAATTCATACAACATTGACTTTATCTTATCGAGTTTGGCTACGAATGAAGCGTCTTGATGTGCGGAATATGATCGTGAGGGCGGAATATGTAAGCAATGAAGATCAGGAGACCACGACGTCTTACATGGTGTACGATAACGTCGAAGTGTTAGCCTCGAATTCATCCTTCTGGGACTCAGAAGTGAAGGAAGCAACTGAAATTCGCTTGGCGACGAATTTAATTAATAGAGATAGCGGCTTCAGCTTGGACAAACCTTGGAATCCGGCAATTTCTGTAATAAAATCATAATGACGTCGCAACGGTGCAGCTCGCAGTGATACATCGATATCGTCGTGCGGATCGACTGCACAGCCGTAGATCTATTTCCATGCATTCGCCATACGTCTTTGCCACCGATTAAGGTCTCTGGCGCCTTGGTATCTGTGGCCGCATGCGCAGTGGTGCGGTCCATGGCTTTAAAAGGACGGAGCAAGTGCTGGAGCGTCAGTCACCTCGGCTCACTCTGAAGATGGCTGGACGGTATTCAGCCGAAATATTAGAAGGAGAAGTCAAATTTATGCGGCTGCACGCCCGAAATTTTATGGATCATCGGAATCTTATGTAGAGGTGTAGTTTCGGTCGGAAGCCCAGACTTTTCGTAGTCTTAGGTGAAGTTCCGTCTCATTCCTACTTCAGACGGGTGTCTCCTTCACGAGGTCGCAGCTGCTGCTGTTACCAATCTTGGTCGAACTGCACCTTCTGCAACGACCTTGGCGAGACGTCGGAAACAGGAACCCTGATTCGAGTAGAAGGCGCTGCGTATGCGCTCGCTACCTCCCACACGTAACTCATGTGCGGGTGGCCTATACAGTCCGGCGCCCCTTACGTGTTGCTGGTTGGTTAACGTCGCGTTCCCACACTATGCGTAGCCGCGCGATTTTCAATCATCCGCGGTCACGCGACAGCGCACAGTCAGTTTCAACACGAACATAAAATAGAGATTAATGGAAGCAAAATCTGTCGTGCTTGCCGTAACGTTCCGACCTAACGATACTCTTAAAGTTCACTGTTTCATTACTGCTGGAACTACATTGCTACATTAATCTTCGGTGTGGCCGTGCGGTTAAAGGCGCTTCAGTCTGAACCGCGTGACCGCTACGGTCGCAGGTTCGAATCCTGCCTCGGGCATGGATGTGTGTGATGTCCTTAGGTTAGTTAGGTTTAATTAGTTCTAAGTTCTAGGCGACTGATGACCTCAGAAGTTAAGTCGCATAGTGCTCAGTGCCATTTAGCCATACATTAATCTTCCAGTTCACTATAAAGATATCCGTAAGTAATAAGACTCGACAGATGTAAAAGGGAGTCAGTAACCGAAAAGGGGGTCAAACCAGGTTCCAGCCTAGCCCCCACGATTTTGTGTGTGTGAAATCTTATGGGACAAACCTGCTAAGGTCATCAGTTCCTAAGCTTACACACTACGTAACCTAAATTATCCTAAAGGATAAACACACACACCCATGCCCGAGGGAGGACTCGAACCTCCGCCGGGACCAGCCGCACAGTCCATGACTACAGCGCCCTAGACCGCTCGGCTAATCCCGCGCGGCCCCACGATTTTCAGTATGTACGTGGATCAGTTTTTAAAGTAAAGAAAATCAAAGTCGAGCGAGAAGAAATAAAAGCTTTACTATTTGCTATTGACATTGTAAAGGTAAAAGTTTCGAAAAGTTAGTTACTATACTATTTTCGTAATCAGGACAGCAGAATACAGATATTTACGAAATCAAAGCTTGTCATATCGATTTTAAGGCCCAAAATTCGGCAGTCTTGATTACTGGAACATTTGCTGGAACCAGGTCCTCCAGCGTGCGCGCTTCAGACAACTTCGGGCAGACCAAGAAGTGATCAACAACCTGAAGTTCTTCACATTCGCAGGTAGCATCTCCAGTAACGTAGCCGCACCGCTTCAAGTTATGTTTACACAGCGTCTCTCCAGTTCGGAGCCTGTTCAGCGTCTTCCACGTCTGGCTGGTTAGTTGAAAACCAGCAGCGGGAGTTTTTCTTTAGGTTTTGGCTATTACTCCCAGTTGCCTTGTTTCGCCACAGTTCCATTAGGCGAGCGGACGGTGATGACGTAATGGCTTCAGCTGTTCGAAGAAAGCTATTTCTCGCCTTCAGCCTAGGGCATGATGCCACGCTTCCAAACATGGGATACCTGGAATCATTTGAACGGAGTGGATAGTGCTTTGGAAACGCGTTGTAATGTAATCGTCAACACAAGTTAAACGACAGTAATTTCAAATAGTGAATTAAGCCAGGCGATGCTGAGGAAAATAACACCATGGAAGTGGTAGACGACTGTTGTTATCTGGGTAAAAGGAAATCTGATAAAAAATATAGAGCGACGATAGCAAGAAAAGCTTTCATGAAAATGACTTATAAGTTAACGTTGAAATACATTTCAGGGTTAGAAAGTCTTTTCCGAAACTATTTCGATTCTGCCCATATACCGAAGTGAAAGTGTCTCGTTTCTTAATCCTATTCTCTCAGTATCATCTCATTCACTTCGACTGCACCCTGTTGCGCATGTTTTCCTTTTCTGTAGTTTATATTTAATGGTTCAAATGGCTCTGAGTACTATGGGACTTAACTTCTGCGGTCATCAGTCCCCTTGAACTTAGAACTAATTAAACCTAACTAACCTAAGGACATCACACACATCCAAGACCGAGGCAGGATTCGAACCTGCGACCGTAGCGGTCGCGCGGTTCCAGACTGTAGCGCCTAGAACCGCTCAGCCACCCCGGCCGGCTTATATTTAATCTCTAGAGGATAAGGACTATAGAAGAACACAGGGAATGGAATATATACAACGAATAAATGAGGACGTTGCATGGAAGTGCTACTATGAAATGAAGAAGTTGGTACTGCAGAGGAATTCGTGGAGGACCGCATCAAACCAGTCAGTAGACTGATGACGCCCGAAAAATGCCATTCCGTTCAGCTTATCTTCCAACGCCTTTGCCGTATCGACAGAATTCTTTTATCGCTTCCTCCACGCACGTATTGGATAATATGGGGACAAACCATGCCGCGGCTTGTGTCTCTTCTCAATAGTAATCACCCTATCATGTCCGAATATTGCAACGTGAATCTGATTTACTGTGCAAGTTGCATATAATTTTTCTCTCCTTTTATTTCATCGCTGCTGACTTTCGTAATATGGTTGCGTTACAGAATATTTTCAGCGTTTTGAAAGTGTCAAGAACATAGGGCACCTATGGTAACACATTAGGTAGCTGTATCCGTGGCCTAAAACTTACAGAAGCCTTTAAAATTTATGTTTTTTTTTTTTTTTTTTTTTTTTTTTTTTTTTTTTTTTTTTTTTTTTTTTTTTTTTTTAGTAACAGGCACTGCAAGTTGTGTGTATGGTTTGCACACAAGGTTTCGTTGTCCAGATAATGATAGCTGTAGGAGACCTAAAAGTAGTAGAGTGTGATCCAAAAAGAAAACACCACACCAGCCCCAGGCTCAGACTGTTAAAATCCTAGTCATCAACTGTCAAAGAAAACAGTTTCCCAGAATTTGAAGCAGTGGTGTTCACATAATACTAGATACAAAAAGCTAGAACAAAACCGAAATTAACAGCAATGAGATATTTTATGCAAAACAGAGAGCATTTCATAAGGCTAAGCTAACGGAAAATGAAAGTGGTTTATTCGTGGCAGTAGACAAGAAGCTCGAATCCATGAAGTAGGAACTGAAACTGCGTCCTAATTGTATGGGTACGACTCAACACCGTGGGTGAACATAAATGTATAATTTGATCCTTCTATCGACGACCAAAATCAACCCCAAACGTAAATGAAAACTTCAGAGGGAGCCTCGGCTTGCTATACAAATAGTCTGCGATGGTACTGACACCCTAGAAGGATCAAACAATCGACTGGGATACTTATAATTTCGTGAGAGATGGACGTGACAGGACATGTTACAAAACAATACCAAATGCTTTATCTGGAAACTACTTATAAGAGACACATGATAGCAACATATCAGATCTGACCGCAACAAACGGACAAGATCTCTTAGAGGATATCCACGTTGAAACTGGAATCGGTGACCTTGAGGCAGATGTAGCAACAATAGTTACCAAAGTACAAAGAGCAATTAAAACCATTATAAAAAATTTACGTACTCACTGGTGTAGTTTGTCAAGGAGGAAGCAGAAACGTTTCCCTCTAGGCAGGAGCGTTTTGAGGAACAAAGTCTCAATTTAGAACAGTGGACCATGCACTAAATAGATATGTATCTAATAGAACAGTACATAATGGTGTGCCGACTCTGTAAGGAAATAGCGATTCTTGCAGTGTGGGTGCAAAACAAAGCACAAGACGACAGAAAAAGAGATGCTGAATAAAATGCGTTTGGCTGTCAAGATGGCGGTGTGTGAAGCCTCCCACATGTGCCATAGCAGAATATTGTCGAAAATTGTCTCACACAACCTAAAGAAATTCTGGTCTTATGTACGGATACCAGTGGCACCGAAGTTAGTTTCCAGACACTTGTGAATGACGCAGGGACTGGAAGTGGCGATTGCAAAGTAAAAACAGGTATGGTGAATTGGGCTACCAAATAATCATTTCAAAGAAAAATCCAGGAGTACTCTGCCCTAGATCAATTCTCGCTGCACCACATTTTAGGGTCAGTAGTGCTCAGAAACAGCTGAAATCGCTAAAACTGAAGGAACTATGAGGTCCCAATGGAAGATCCTATCACGACCTGTACAGAAGTTACCGCTGTTTAACAGTAATGTACCGCAGAGCCATCGAACATAGAACTATGCACAATAGTTGGAAAGAAGCACAGATTACACCCGTTGACAAAAGAGGGTAAAGGAATTAATCCACACAACTACCATCCAAAATTATGTGCTGTAGAACACATTCTGAGCTCAGTCGTAATGAAATATAAGGAACACAATGTGCTCCTGCATGCCATCCAGCAGGGATTTCGAAAATATCTTGCGTTTCTTTTCAGACGACGTCCTGAGAGCCATGGATAGAGAAAATAAGGTGGATGGAGTATTTCTTGACCTCTGGAAAGCATTTTACTCAATACCAACATAATGCGTAATAAAGAAAGTACGATCGTGTGAAGGTATCAAACGGATTTCTTAGTGAGGAGTCATCGGCAGGTGTAGAAGTAACTTCAGACGTGCCTCAAAGAAGCGTGCTCGGATCTTTGTTGTTCATGCAGCATATTGATGACCTAAATAGCAGACAATATAAACGGTAAACTCAGACTTTCCGTAGACGATGCAGTTATCTGTAATGAGTACTGCCTGAAATTAGTTGCACAAATATTCGGTCAGATTTGGACACGATTTGAAAGTGTGGCGAAGACTAGCAATGCGCTTTAAGTGTCCATAAATGTGTAACTGAGCACTTCACAAAACGAGGAAACGTGATGTCCTAGCACTACTACATCAATGGAGTCAATCAGATCATACAAATACCCGTGTGTAGCAATTTGTAGAAATAAGAAATGGAATCTCTGTCAAAGGTAAAACAAGTGGCATTCTTCGAATTATTGCTAGGATATTAGAAACATGCACTCTGTCTACAAAATAGATTGCGTACAAAACCCAAGTGTGATTCATCCAGCGTGTCGGACGCATACCGAATACGACAAACAGGTGATATTTAACGTACACAAAGAAGTCAAAGCAAATTGACACAGGATATGCTGACCCACGGGAGACCTTCAAGGAAATGCTGAAAAACTGGACTGGCAGATGACTGGATATAGTCGCATAGATGATAATTTTCCCCCGAAAGTCTGCTAACAGAGTCTCGGAAACCTGTATTAAGCGAATGGGAAAGTCGCTGCGAAGCCCATTGTAATGTTATCCGAAATGCCGATTTTATTCTGTAACAGATATTTTACAATATGGCACGACAACATACCTAGAAACCTTTGAGTCACGGTTAGACTTGACAAAATATAAAAACACCTACAGCCGTCCTTATGATTTTATTTTATTTTGTCGCTACCGGTTTCGAAGCTTCACTGCGTCGCCGTCAGGCTGTTTTGATGCGGTACATCAACATGACAGTTGATGGTTGGAGGGCTGACACATTATCTGCGAATCCAGTAATGCTGGCAACTGATGGGTAATGAATGGGGATCGTATCAACCTGTACCGCATCAAAACAGCCTGAAGATGACGCAACGAAGCATCGAAACTGGTAGCGACAAAATAAAACAAAATCATAAGGACGGCTGTAGGTGTTTTTATTTTTTGTCACGATAGTAAACAGCCGTCGTCCCAGAGACGTCCTGCTAAAAGGATGGACATACAAAAATTATTACAGTCATTCTTTCTAGATTCTAGGCAAATGGAACAGGAAGGATGTGGTCTTGAGAAATGTGGCACACTAGGATTTACTCAGTGCTATGCACTTTACAGTGATTTGCGGTGTATAGATTATGATATGGATTGTATTTATGCAGAAACTACACACTGAAAATTTTCGGTCCTGTTTTAGACTTTCATCGATCATCGTAAAAAAATATTTTTTAAAAATATCTCTTATAACGTGTGCTCTTCAGACTTATAGGTTTTTAAGTGTATTACGTAATATTCTCACAGTAGTTACACAATCAAGAATCTTTTTGTTCTGATGTTGTCTACAACACCTTTATTATCGAGTGTTACTTTATGACGAAAATACGAGAGTCACGATTGGGCCATTGCGTCGGGATATAATTTTCTGGAAGCTGTTGAACTTTCTAATCTGAGGTTCAAATGGTTCAAATGGCTCTGAGCACTATGCGACTTAACTTCTGAGGTCATCAGTCGCCTAGAACTTAGAAATAATTAAACCTAACTAACCTAAGGACATCACACACATCCATGCCCGAGGCAAGATTCGAACCTGCGACCGTAGCGGTCGCTCGGTTCCAGACTGTAGCGCCTAGAACCGCACGGCCACTCTGGCCGGCTCTAATCTGAGGCTACGCACTTGTCAGAACGGCCGGCCAGTGTGGCCAAGCGGTTCTAGGCGCTACAGTCTGGAACCGCGCGACCACTACGGTCGCAGGTTCGAATCCTGCCTCGGGCATGGATGTGTGTGATGTCCTTAGGTTAGTTAGGTTTAAGTAGCTCTAAGTTCTAGGCGACTGATGACCTCAGCTGTTGAGTCTCACAGTGCTCAGAGCCATTTGAACCATTGAACTAGTCAGAACGTAAACAAATATAGGTGGAGGCACTTAATGTAACTGTCGACCGCATCAAGTTTATTATTTAGATCATTCCACAAGTTGTTAAATTCCTTCTTGCTTTTTCGCCATTTCGGCTTTAGCTTAAATAAGAGAGTAAGAGAAGAACTGGTTGAATCCAACGACACTTGACGTCTACCTTCGGGCGTGACATAACAATCTGCTAGCATGTAACGTCGCATGTGCGAAAATGGAAGTAGAACAGAAGTCTAACTACATTTATTTTGTTACTAAATTATTTTTCGTGATGTAATTTGAGGTGACACTTAGTCCGAGACCTACATCAGGTGGATAGGTGGCAGTTTCGTCGTGGTTTGTCGAAACAGAAGTATCCGATATTATAATAATGATATTTATGGTGTATATTTTGCTGATACCGGCTTTCAGTTAATGCCTTATGCCTGCCACTTTCATGATGTCATCCGTCAAAGCAGGCGGGTGACATCAGCAGGTTCATTATTTCCGAGAACTCTCGTGGAGCTGCAGACATGTCCGTTACGTCGTCAACTACACATCTGGCAGTCTGAATAATGCACCAGTAGGGTGCGATTCAAGTCGGATTACGCAATTTTAGGGTGGGAACCGAACTATGAAACGGCACAACGCATGCGCCATTGCTTCATCACAATGTCCCCGCTTAAAGAGGTTAATACGCTCTGCTTTCCAGTTTGTCCCCATCATTTATCAAGCCTATGCTGTGTATTACAGACGAGCGTAGAGGTGTTCAGACTCATCGTTTTTCAACTGTGCTGCTTAATCAGACAAGTTTTTGCCGTCGTATCCTTCTCAGGCTATATCCGTAAACCGATTTCTCAGTACCGCTTGTGTAGTCACTTGTAATAATCCAATAGAAACGCGGATTTCGCTGCGGGATTTCAGCTCCCACAAGTGTTGTCACTCACATATAAACGCTCTGCCACATTTCAGTCGTGACTAGGGTGTCAGGTTGCTACTTGCTTTTCAAAAACTTACTTACCGTAGACGTGATTTAGTGTGGAATGAACGAAAAAGAAGTACTTGGCTGGTGGGAAAATTATTGTTTTCTTTATTTAATTGAAAAAACCACTTATTGTCTTTATTAAATGGAAAGAGACACATAAATGTTCATATATTTGCTGAATTAGCAAAATCTATTTCCTTTGCAGCAGTGTTATAGTCACTCTCTCTGATTTTGAGGCAAATGTTCTTGTACACAAATTCAGTACGCAGTTCTGTCATATATAGCATGGTTGTAGTCCGTGTCTGTTATATAAAAGAAATTGTTGATGGTGTACAGCAACCAGCCACAAACTAGTTTTAGGCTAGAAATAAAAAACATGTGGCGCAAATTGAAAATTTGTTTAGTGACCGAAGTGGTTTACAATGCAGTGCAACGTTTGTGAGAGTGAAAATACAAACATCCTAAGGAATGTTTTTCATTGCAAGAAAACTGCTAATACAAATGCGCCAGATTTGGCATTTCACGTCAATTCACAGGATACCAGTGTATAACCTGTAATGATGAAAGCATGAAATAACCGTCTAATGATGAACTGTAAAAAATTCGAAACTGGTAGTGGCACTTCTTGAATAAAGTAATTTAAAACCAATTCGTGGCTGGTTGGTGACACCATCAACAAACATACAGTAATTCCGTATACATAAATAGGAATGTGACTTTACTCATTCTGAAGTTTTCAGACCATTCCAACCCAAATGTTCAAATGTGTGTGAAATCTTATGGGACTTAACTGCTAAGGTCAGCAGTCCCTAAGCTTACACACGACTTAACCTAAATTATCCTAAGGACAAACACACACTTCCATGCCCGAGGGAGGACTCGAACCTCCGCCGGGACCACCCGCACAGTCCATGACTGCAGCGCCTAAGACCGCTCGGCTAATCTCGCGCGGCTTTCAACTCTCAAAGACAATGGGAGATAACGTTTGACCAGTGATCACTTCGCACTTTCTTCACGTGATCTAAATGGCTGCAATTAAACCGTTGATTGAAGTGGATAAGATTTTTAAACTTCTTGAACAATCTCTTCCTCCTCCTTATGACTTTACTTATAAAGATATGAAGCAGAATGGCAACATTTACGTGTCACCACTAGTAATGAAATCGCGCTATCTCGTTACAGACTAATTACGAACCTTCCATAACTCATTTCACCGTGATGACTAAATTCATAAGCAGAAAACAACTGATTTACATATCCATTTGTATAAAAGTAGTAACGCTCGGGAAATCAAATGGCTGCAAATGCAGCAAAGTCGATTCTGGCCTAACATGACAGCGAAAATCCCCTTTCTAAATCCGATTTCAGGTTCCAGCAAGTTCTGTCGCATATACATTTGACATGCTATGATGACGGCAGTGGCTGCTCTACGTCATCGAGGCTGTATTGTCCGCCAGCGGGAGAGTGAATGGTTCTTATATGGGAATTAAGGAAAACTGGGGTTCAGCGTTCCGTAGGCAAATAAGTCGTTAGACACGGAGCACAAGTTCGAATAACGGAAAGAAAATAGGCAATGTCCATCACGGAGTCTGCCTTAAGAGTCTTGAAACGTCCCCTTAGAAAAATTAATGAATTACTGTGCTGATAAACCTCTACGTTATTTGATATTCAAACAGCTGAGCAAAACTGAACGTACTCAGACATTTCTCTCTATACTTATTCTCATCAAAACTAAACTGACACACAATATTTTTAGCGGAACGCACGTCAGCAGCTATACTGGAGCATCAAGTCTCACACAGAAAAATAATTATGTGAATGTTATATTTAATTTGCTTATCGTGTAAGAGTAAAGAAAGAAAATTTTCTTTGCCCATCGTGAGTAAGATGGACGTCTTCACGTTGGAATACGCACGATATTTCTGGCCATAGCGCCCAGAGAAAATTTAGCTGTGGGTCTTAATGAACGTAAAAGAGATTTTCTTTAGGCAAACATTTTCATTTCAGGTTAACGGAACATTTTTCTCTGTTTTCAGAAAAAAAGTAAGTTACGTGATTGTGTATATATAATGTACGAGACTATTATCCAAAGTAAAGACTCCAACGCTCGTGCCTTAAAAACAAATGAAACACCCCCTTAGAAAATTTTTATAAATGACAGTGCTGGAAAACCTCTACGTTATTTGATTTTCAAACAGTTGAGCAACACTGAACGTACTCAGACATTTCTCTCTTATTCTGATTATCAGTAAACTGACACACAATATTTTTAGCGGAACGCAATCTAACTTTCAAAAATCCCTACAAAAGAATGGCCCTGACTAACAATAACCTATACCTTTCATGAATCACTTACCTCACAAAAATCTTCGTTACTCGAACTACTGTAATACAGCGAGCGCCAATACTGCCAGCTAAATAAAACATTCTAATTACTGAAGACACTAACTACTGATAGGCATAGTTAGCAAATGAAAGATTTTGATAGAGAACAAACAATGTATTTACCTTAATAATGATCAAAAATCATCTCATATATCAGTTCATGCTATCCAGTCTTACAAATTTACTGTCTCTGACGGACACACGTCCACATCGTCCACTGTCAAAACTCTGCCATCTCTCTTCCCACACCCACCACAGCTGGCGGCTCACCTCCAATTGCGCAACGCTACGCGCTGTTCACATACAACTGCCCAACACTACAATAGCAAATATTCCAACAATGCAAACCAGCCACAGAATACACACTCCACAGTCAGTGATCTTCTTACAGAACGCTACGTGGCGTTACCAACATAAAAACGTAAACAGCCGACTTACAGTCTTACGGAAGTCACGAAAACCCTAAACCTGAGTAGTCGGCAAAGGATTTGAAGCGCCGCCTTCCAATGTGAGTCCAGTCATTGTCTTACCACTGAAATGCGCGACGTGTTCAGCGTACACGTCATGAGGTTCTGTGGCGTGTTGCAGCGAACGCAGTGATTACGTGCTGTTAACGTGGCGAGGCCTCCATTCTCTCCATAAACGTGCGCATGAGCCTCATGGACCAATACTGCATCCATTTTGTTCTTCTTACGGCTCGGTGGTTAAGTGGGTAGGTGCTCTCGGATCTTTTCTCTCACATCACAATTCTTTCACCTCTGGCAATGCTTATGTACGTGCCAAAAAGGCCGAGCTGCACTGAGTTTCGGTGTCCACGTGTAACTGTAACTTCCACCACAATTAGACGAGTATGTGAATTCGAACTTTGGAGGAAGACAGGGACATACCGCCTCCGGTAAAATCATCACCAATAAACCACTACAGTGCACATACAACATCCCTGTTCAGTACAGCTACAACAACCCTTCTCTTACGTATGAATTCATTGTTGTTGTTGTTGTTGTTGTTGTTGTTGTGGTCTTCAGTCCTGCGAATGGTTTAATGCAGCTCTCCATGCTGCCTTATCCTGTTCAAGCTTCTTCATCTCCCAGTACTTATTGCAACCTACATCCTCCTGAATCTGCTTAGTGTATTCATCTCTTGGTCTCCCTCTACGATTTTTACCCTCCAAGCTGCCTTCCAACGCTAAATTTGAGATCCCTTGATGCTTCAGAACATGTCCTGCCAACCAGTCCCTTCTTCTTGTCAAGTTGTGCTACAAACTCCTCTTCTCCCCAATTCTATTCAATACCTCCTCATTAGTTATGTGATCTACCCATCTAATCTTCAGCATTCTTCTGTAGCACCACATTTCGAAAGCTCTATTCTCTTCTTGTCCAAACTATTTATCGTCCATGTTTCACTTCCATACATGGCTACATTCCATACAAATACACTCCTGGAAATTGAAATAAGAACACCGTGAATTCATTGTCCCAGGAAGGGGAAACTTTATTGACACATTCCTGGAGTCAGATACATCACATGATCACACTGACAGAACCACAGGCACATAGACACAGGCAACAGATCATGCACAATGTCGGCACTAGTACAGTGTATATCCACCTTTCGCAGCAATGCAGGCTGCTATTCTCCCATGGAGACGATCGTAGAGATGCTGGATGTAGTCCTGTGGAACGGCTTGCCATGCCATTTCCACCTGGCGCCTCAGTTGGACCAGCGTTCGTGCTGGACGTGCAGACCGCGTGAGACGACGCTTCATCCAGTCCCAAACATGCTCAGTGGGGGACAGATCCGGAGATCTTGCTGGCCAGGGTAGTTGACTTACACCTTCTAGAGCACGTCGGGTGGCACGGGATACATGCGGACGTGCATTGTCCTGTTGGAACAGCAAGTTCCCTTGCCGGTCTAGGAATGGTAGAACGATGGGTTCGATGACGGTTTGGATGTACCGTGCACTATTCAGTGTCCCATCGACGATCACCAGTGGTGTATGGCCAGTGTAGGAGATCGCTCCCCACACCATGATGCCGGGTGTTGGCCCTGTGTGCCTCGGTCGTATGCAGTCCTGATTGTGGCGCTCACCTGCACGGCGCCAAACACGCATACGACCATCATTGGCACCAAGGCAGAAGCGACTCTCATCGCTGAAGACGACACGTCTCCATTCGTCCCTCCATTCACGCCTGTCGCGACACCACTGGAGGCGGGCTGCACGATGTTGGGGCGTGAGCGGAAGACGGCCTAACGGTGTGCGGGACCGTAGCCCAGCTTCATGGAGACGGTTGCGAATGGTCCTCGCCGATACCCCAGGAGCAACAGTGTCCTTAATTTGCTGGGAAGTGGCGGTGCGGTCCCCTACGGCACTGCGTAGGATCCTCCGGTCTTGGCGTGCATCCGTGCGTCGCTGCGGTCCGGTCCCAGGTCGACGGGCACGTGCACCTTCCGCCGACCACTGGCGACAACATCGATGTACTGTGGAGACCTCACGCCCCACGTGTTGAGCAATTCGGCGGTACGTCCACCCGGCCTCCCCCATGCCCACTATACGCCCTCGCTCAAAGTCCGTCAACTGCACATATGGTTCACGCCCACGCTGTCGCGGCATGCTACCAGTCTTAAAGACTGCGATGGAGCTCCGTATGCCACGGCAAACTGGCTGACACTGACGGCGGCGGTGCACAAATGCTGCGCAGCTAGCGCCATTCGACGGCCAACACCGCGGTTCCTGGTGTGCCCGCTGTGCCGTACGTGTGATCATTGCTTGTACAGCCCTCTCGCAGTGTCCGGAGCAAGTATGGTGGGTCTGACACACCGGTGTCAATGTGTTCTTTTTTCCATTTCCAGGAGTGTACTTTCAGAAACGACTTCCTGACACTTAAATCTATACTCGATGTTAACAAATTCCTCTTCTTCAGAAACGCTTTCCTTGCCATTGCCAGTCCACATTTTATATCTTCTCTACTTCGACCATCCTCATTTATTTTGCTCCCCAAATAGCAAAACTCCTTTATTACTTTAAGTGTCTCATTTCCTAATCTAATTCCCTCAGCATCACCCAATTAATTCGACTACATTCCATTATCCTCGTTTTGCTTTTGTTGATGTTAATCTTATATCGTCCTTTCAAGACACTGTTCATTATGTTCAGTTGCTCTTCCAGGTCCTTTGCTGTCTCTGACAGAATTACAATGTCATTGGCGAACCTCAAAGTTTTTATTTTTTCTCTATGGATTTTAATACCTGCTCCGATTTTTTCTTTTGTTTCCTTGTCTGCTTGCTCAATATACAGATTGAATAACGTCGGAGAAATGCTACAACCCTATCTCACTCCCTTCCCAACCACTGCTTCCCTTTCATGCCCCTCGAATCTTATAACTGCCATCTGGTTTCTGTACAAATTGTAAATAGCCTTTCGCTGCCTGTATTTTACCCCTGCCACCTTTAGAATTTGAAAGAGAGTATTCCAGTCAACATTGTCAAAAGCTTTCTCTAAGGCTACAAATGCTAGAAATGTAGGTTTGCCTTGTGGTGTCACCGCCAGACACCACACTTGCTAGGTGGTAGCTTAAATCGGCCGCGGTCCATTTAGTACATGTCGGACCCGCGTGTCGCCACTGTGTGATCGCAGACCGAGCGCCACCACAAGGCAGGTCTCGAGATACGGGATAGCACTCGCCCCAGTTGTACGACGACTTTGCTAGCGACTACACTGACGAAGCCTTTCTCTCATTTGCCGAGAGACAGTTAGAATAGCCTTCAGCTAAGTCAATGGCTACGACCTAGCAAGGCGCCATTAACCATTTTAAGATAGAGTCTCATTTGTATCATCAAGGAATGCTGTATTCACATGAAGGATTAAAAGTTAAGTATTAAAGCAGCTACGTACTTTTCTTGCTACCATTCATTACGTATCCTGTTTCAGACCTCTATCTAGCCTACGTGAGATTACGCGTGCCTTTCGGCTACTTCAGTGTGGCGTAGCTGTCTTGTTACGCCACAACATGCCTTTCCTTAATCTTTCTTCTAAGGTAAGTCGTAAAGTCAGTATTGCCTCACGTGTTCCAATATTTCTACGGAATCCAGAGTGATCTTCCCCGAGGTCAGCTTCTACCAGTTTTTCCATTCGTCTGTAAAGAATTCGTCTTAGTATTTTGCAGCCGTGACTTATTAAACTGATAGTTCGGTAATTTTCACGTCTGTCAACACCAGCTTTCTTTGGAATTGGAATTATTATATTCTTCTTAAAGTCTGAGGGTATTTCGCCTGTCTCATACATCTTGCTCACCAGATGGTAGAGTTCAGTCATGACTGGCTCTCCCAAGGCTTTCAGTAGTTCTAATGGAATGTTGTCTACTCCCAGGGCCTTGTTTCGACTAATGTCTTTCAGTGCTCTGTCGAACTCCTCACGCAGTATCGTATCTCCCATTTCATCTTCATCTACATTCTCTTCCAATTCTATAATATTGTCGTCAAGTACATCGCTCTTGTATAGAGCCTCTACATACTCTTTCCACCTGTCTGCGTTCCCTTCTTTGCTTAGAATTGGGTTTCCATCTGAGCTCTAGATATTCATGTAAGTGGTTCTCCTTTCTCCAAAAGTCTCTTTAATTTTCCTGTAGTCAGTATCCATCTTACCCCTCGTGAGATAAGTCTCTAAATCCTTACATTTGTCCTCTAGCCGTCCCTGCTTAGCCATTTTGCACTTCCTGTCGATCTCATTTTTAAGACGTTTGTATTCCTTTTTGCCTGCTTCATTTACTGCATTTTTGTATTTTCTCCTTTCATCAATTATTTTCAGTACCTCTTCTGTTACCCAAGGATTTCTACTAGCCCTCGTCTTTTTACCTACTTGATCCTCTGCTGCCTTCACTACTTCATCCCTCAGAGCTACCCATTCTTCTTCTACTGTACTTCTTTCCCCCATCCCTGTCAATTATTCCCTTATGCTCTCCCTGAAACTCTTTACAACCTCTGGTTCTTTCAGTTTATCCAGATCCCATCTCCTTAAATTCCCACCTTTTTGCAGTTTCTTCAGTTTTAATCTGCAGTTCAGAACCAATAGGTTGTGGGCAGAGTCCACGTCTGCCCCTGGAAATGTCTTACAATTTAAAACCTGATTCCTCAATCTCTGTCTTGCCAGTATATAACCTATCTGAAACCTGTCAGTATCTCCAGGCTTCTTCCATGTATACAACCTTCTTTTATGATTCTTGAACCAAGTGTTAGCTATGATTAAGTTATGCTCTGTGCAAAACTCTACCAGGCGGCTTCCTCTTTCATTTCTCTCCCCCAATCCATATTCACCCACTAGGTTTCCTTCTCTCCCTTTTCCTACTCACGAATTCCAGTCACCCATGACTATTAAATTTTCGTCTCCCTTCACTACCTGAATAATTTCTTTTATTTCATCATACATTTCATCAATTTCTTCATAATCTGCAGAGCTAGTTGGCATATAAACTTGTACTACTGTACTAGGCGTGGACTTCGTGTCTATCTTGGCCACAATAATGCGTTCACTGTGCTGTTTGTAGTAGCTTACCCGCACTCCAATTTTTTTTATTCATTATTAAACCTACTCCTGCATTACCCCTATTTGATTTTGTATTTATAACCCTGTATTCACCTGACCAAAAGTATTGTTCCTCCTGCCACCGAACTTCACTAATTCCCACTATATCTAACTTTAACCTATCCATTTCCCTTTTTTAAATTTTCTAACCTACCTGCCCGATTAAGGGATCTGACATTCCATGCTCCGAGCCGTAGAACGCCAGTTTTCTTTCTCCTGATAATGACGTCCTCTTGAGTAGTCCCCGCCCGGAGATCCCAATGGGGTCAATTTTACCTCCGGAATATTTTATCCAAGAGGACGCTATCATCATTTAACCATACAGTAAAGCTGCATGCCCTCGGGAAAAATTACGGCCGTAGTTTCCCCTTGCTTTCAGCCGTTCGCAGTACCAGCACAGCAAGGCCGTTTTGGTTAGTGTTACAAGGCCAGATCAGTCAATCATCCAGACTGTTGCCCCTGCAACTACTGAAAAGGCTGCTGCCCCTCTTCAGGAACCACACGTTTGTCTGGCCTCTCAACAGATACCCCTCCGTTGTGGTTGCACCTATGGTACGGCCATCTGTATCGCTGAGGCACGCCAGCCTCCAAACCAACGGCAAGGTCCATGGTTCATAGGGGGGAATTCATAGACATACGTAAACACATCGTAGCGTCTCATACTAGAAACATTACGAAAGTAGTGATAATGGCACTTTACCGTGCTGACTTCATCCATAGGAAGATCTGTTTTTTAAATAGCTTTTGGGGTCCTACGTCCTAGGATCATAAAAATAACAATTATCCGTTACATTTATTTGAACTGATATTAAGTCAATGATATAAGAAAATTAACATATTTACTATACTATAAGGTAAGAAGTGTAAACAATATAGTTTTCCTACATTATACGTGACTCTACATTATAAAATCGTATAGTAGATAATACAGTTTTATGTCTTCCGTTGCTAAAGCAGTTTCAAACTTTGTTGCTAAAACACTGTCAGTGGACCTCTGACGCGGACTTCGTTTCATAGTTATTCGATATCTTCTGTCACAGCCGCAGAAAATGTGACTAACATCTTCTTCACTGTCGCATCCACGTGAAGAACATGAGATTACGGTGGGCGTTAGAGATGTTGCCGGAATCTCCCGTGATTGAATCAAAGTCCTTCCTTTGTGACTATAAAGTTTCTGCTGTAACGGCAGTTTTCGTACTGAGGATGTGATGGGAGATCAGGTATCAATTGGGTGTAATGTCTCCATTCATGTAAAACACTTGACGCTCGGAGAACCGACATCTGGTCTGGCTAGCAAAATCGGTTTAGGCCTAACGTGTAAACACGATAATCGAAATTGTTTTCTGACATCCGACTTCCGTTCTCCACGTGTTATGCCGCAAGCAAACGTTGTGCCTGGGCTTAAGCGAGAAGTGAATTTCCTCCCAGCGACGTGAACTTGGCTAGCAGCTGACGGTGCCCAAGAATGCGGGGGTGGCTCACCCTCCAGAGGCAGAGGGGCGGGACAAAGGCCACGTGTGAAGAGCGGGGGAGGGGCGGACGTAACCAAGGCGCTAATTTATACGAGGGTCCAGCCGCAGTGCTGCCAACTGCAGGCAGGCACCGCTGACGTCACCAAGGTGCTGCGCAGACGTCAATTATAGTTACAGGGCCATGTAATTCGGGTCAGCCGTTTGGGATCGACGACCTCATAAATTCCCCGGGACCACAGCTATTCTTGAAATCAGACTCAAGTGATGCATGACGAACGCCACCTGCAACAAAGTGTGAGGTTAGCCTGAACGGAGATCATCTGAAGACACTAAGGTAGGATATGATATGCCACAAGGGATCGTATTAGGACCGTTGCATTTCATATTATGACTTAGCGGATAGTATCAGCTGCAATCCCAGGGTTTTTGCATATGATGTGGTTATATGTAAAGAACTTCTATTGGAGTACAAACTGCAATATTATCCTCTTAGGTCTTGACAAAATGTCAACCTGGTGCGAAGACTGTCAGACAGCTCATGATGTATGTAAATAAGAAATTGTGTATTTCATGAAATATAAAACCGTCATATTCCTCTGATTACAGGACTGATTAGTCACAACTACAGTCAGTCACGTCATGAGAATATTTTGGAATAACAAGTATACAGTGACAGGACATGGAACAGCTGTATAGGTCCAACTGCAAGTAAAGCCAACGGTAAGCTATGATTCTACAAAACCTGATGTGTCTAAGTGCTGAGTATGCGATCTGGTAGTGCAGTAAAGGCTTTACTCCCCTTGATCGAAAGCAGTAGTTCACATTACTGGTTTCGACTGTTGCACAATCATCTTCAAATCTACGTAGGTTGTAAAATAAATAGCTATGTGTAATTTTCCCTAAATGTGAACTCCCTTATCGCTGTGGATACGCCTGTTTCCGTCAGAACACCAAAGTTAAGCACCGGCTCGCGTGACTAGCACTTGAATGGGTGACCCTTCGAAATGGCTCTGAGCACTATGCGACTTAATTTGTGAGGTCATCAGTCGCCTAGAACTTAGAACTAATTAAACCTAACAAACCTAAGGACGTCACACACATCCATGCCCGAGGCAGGATTCGAACCTGCGACGGTAGCGTTCGCTCGGCTCCAGATTGTAGCGCCCAGAACCGCACGGCCACTCCGGCCGGCGTGACCCTTCGAGTCTGCTGTGCGCTGTTGGCAAGCGGGCTACACTCAACCATTGCGAAGCCAACTGAGCAGCTAGTCCATCGAGAAGTAGCGGCTTCAGGTCACGAAAAGTGACAACAGCCAGGTGAGAGGTTAGCTGTGTACATGCCCCTCCGTATCTGCATCCCATGATATAATATGTTACGAGTAGGTCTTATCTCTTCTATCCCTTTCTTTAAGACCAACATTAATAAATGTTGTATAGGTAGATTACTTAACAAGTGCAGTTTGCCTACAAAAGAGACTGCACAGGGAATAATTGTAAGGCATAAAATATCAGTACTCCATCTGCCTAAGCGTCTACCCTGTAGAGATGGTGCAGATAAATTCAGAGTGCAGCTCACACAGGGAGTACAGGCACTCTTCCCGCTCTCCATTGGGGACTATAACGGGAAGAATCCTTAGTGTACCGGGCGATGAAAAAGTCAGTATAAATTTGAAAACTGAATAAATCACGGAATAATGTAGATAGAGAGGTACAAATTGACACACATGCTTGGAATGACATTGGGTTTTATTAGAACCAAAAAAATACAAAAGTTCAAAAAATGTCCGACAGATGGCGCTTCATCTGATCACAATAGCAATAGTTAGCATAACAAAGTAAGACAAAGCAGAGACGATGTTCTTTACAGGAAATGCTCAATATGTCCACCATCATTCCTCAACAATAGCTGTAGTCGAGGAATAATGTTGTGAACAGCACTGTAAAGCATGTCCGGAGTTATGGTGAGGCATTGGCGTCGGATGTTGTCTTTCAGCATCCCTTGAGATGTCGGTCGATCACGATACACTTGCGACTTCAGGTAACCCCAAAGCCAATAATCGCGCGGACTGAGGTCTGGGGACCTGGGAGGCCAAGCATGACGAAAGTGGCGGCTGAGCACACGATCTTCACCAAACGACGCGCGTCTAGCAATATGGGGTGGAGCGCCATCCTGCATAAACATCGTACGTTCCAGCAGGTGTTTATCAGCCAGGCTGGGGATGATGCGATTCTGTAACGTATCGGCGTACCTCTCACCCGCCACGGTAGCAGTTACAAAACCAGAATCACGCATTTCCTCGAAGAAAAAAGGCCCGATAACGGTAGATGTGGTAAATCCAACCCATACCGTGACTTTCTCGTCATGCAGTGGAGTTTCCACGACAGTTCTAGGATTTTCGGTAGCCCAATTTCTGCCGTTGTGGGCGTTGACAGACCCTCGAAGCGTGAAATGAGCTTCGTCGGTCCACAACACGTTACTCAACCAATCGTCATCTTCCGCCATCTTTTGAAACGCCCATACCGCAAATGCCCTCCGCTTCACTAAATCGCCAGGTAACAATCATGATGCCGATGGGTTTTGTGCGTATAGCATCTGAGGGTATGCCTCAGTGCCAACCAAACAGTAGTGTATGGAATGCCAGTTCGACGTGCGACTGCACGAGCGCTGACTCCCCCGTGAATAGATGAACCCGCTACAGTCTCCATTTCTTCCTCAACTGTCTCAGCAGCATTACGCCTTGTGCTCGGTCGGCCACTACAGGGTCTATCGTCTAAACAACCCGTGGCTTCGAACTTCGAAATCATTCTCGCCACAGCTGCATTTGTCAACGGACCTTGACCCGGTCGAATCCCCTTCCTATGGCGATAGGATCGTAACGCTGAACTAGCACATTCCCCATTCCGATAATACTGCTTCACTAAAAGCGCCTTTTCAGGTAACGTCAACATGCTGCGACTGCTGGCGCATCTGATTCTCTCTCTCATTACAGCTCCTTTTATACACGATTGTCATGCGCAGTCACTGACGTTTTGCTGTCCAGCGCCATCTGTCGGACATTTTGTGAACATTGTTTCTTTTTTTTTTTGTTCTAATAAAACCCAATGTCATTCCAAGCATGTGTGTCAATTTTTACCTCTCTATCTACATTATTCCGTGGTTTATAAAGTTTTCAAATTTATACTGACTTTTTGATCACCCGGTATATTGTACAATTAAAAGTATCCTCTGCCTTGCACTGCAGAGAGCAGTTGTTGTAGTGGCGTAGCAAGACAGCCACGCCACTCGGAAGTAGCCGAAAGGCACGCGTTAAGCTCACGCAGGCTGGCGTGAGGTCTGAAACAGGATACGTAATGAATGCTATAAAGAAAAGTACGTAGCTGCTGGAATACTTAACTTTAATCCACAACTGGTGAACATTGGTCTTGTTACTGTACATGCTTCATTAGATACATAGCAAAGGATAAATGGCGCCTTGCTAGGTCGTAGCAATTGACTAAGCTGAAGGCTATGCTAACTATCGTCTCGGCAAATGAGAGCGTAATTCTCAGTGAACCTTTCCTAGCAAAGTCGGCTGTACAACTGGGGCGAGTGCTAGACCTGCCGTGTGGCGGCGCTCGGTCTGCAATTACTGACAGTGGCGACACGCGGGTCCGTCGTATACTAGCGGACCGCGACCGATTTAAAAGGCTACCACTAGGCAAGTGTGGTGTCTGGCGGTGACACCACATTCCTCCCCCGCAAATCGGCGAACGGTTGTGTTATAAGGCTTCCGCCCGCCGTGGAGAGGACCCCATGTTGGCGTATGCGACGAGGTGGGGAGCCTAACAACAGGCGAGGCTGTGCCACCCGCACCCGGCCATTCGGTCCGAGGGGAGCTAGGAAACGCCTGAAAACCTAGTCCAGGGTGCACGCTAGAGATGGGGGATGCACTCTTGAACTAATTCATAGAGTTGAATCTTTCAAAGGAGTGAACAATCAGTGATTCAGAAAAAAAGAACGGTAGCTCCAAACGTTTCCGACGGCAGAGAGAGAGAGAGAGAGAGAGACACAACACAGCCAGCGCCGGCCTCTGCCCTGCTTCTACCTTGGCTGCCTGCATTGTGCAGTGCCCCATTGGATTTTGTGTTTCACATATGCCGTGCCGTCTCTGTGCGTCGTCTGCCGCGCGCAGTGTCTGGCGCAGCTTAACTTCGCATCGCACTCTGTCGGCGATCGTTTCAGTCGCACGTCCTGCCCTCTGGGCAGTTGATGCGAGCAACAGGACAGAGAGCCACCTAGCGGATAACATAGGAACTACTTGCAACAACCTGCTCGCAAGAGAACAGACGATTTGTCTCGGAGCGGGTGAGTTCACCGCTCCCCCCACCCTCGGAACTCGCCCGCTCAACGCTCACTCCACCGTCTCGACTCTAGCCAGAGCATTGAGCAAAGCGACTCAGGTGTCACTCTGGTCTCTGCGGTCTCGGCTCACGCAGTAATACAGCTCGCGGCTCGACCTGCTCGACTCAGCGGCTCTGCATCGGAGTTCGTCTCTACTGGATATTGTTCTTCGTAGTAATACCGCTACGTATATTACATTATTATGTTATGTATACATCATTTGTTTTTATTTTATTTTTATTTGTTTAAACTGATTAGATTAGGTTCCTGACGACTCCTCTTACTATAGGATTTTTATTATGGACACTCGAATTTACGCTTTAATTACGAGCGAACCGATAAACGTATCGCAAAATGTGATACACCAATATTTTCCTTGTTTTATTCTGTGTAAGGCTCTATGCAGCACTTTCGTTTTACAGTCAAATTTATAGTTTTTTTCTTATTCTGGTACGGATTTTGCGATTTTAGGCGTCTTCGGAAGGAAACGTTCACTTTAAAAATATATGGCTTGCGATGTATTTGTATGAGGTTAATGAAATTTTAATACATTGTAGCCAAATACATTGTTAATGTAAATCTGAAGTTACAACATTTTCCGATCACCCAAAAAACCACGATAGTGCAAAATAAATCAATAATCAAAAACTTTGTCATATCGTGGAAATTTCAATAAACAATACAAAATTCTTACTCATTATCTGTGTTACTTCAAAATAGGATCAAATAAGATCAAAATACAGGTATAGTAGTGAAATAAACCAAGTTTAAAGGGCAATGTGCCTTCCATTTATTTTCTATTGTAAATGAGTGGTGAGTCATGAAAAAGAGCTAATTCATTTCAGGGAGTGAACAGTTCTGATCCGATCTCTGAAAAGAACAGTTTTGCCCATCTCTAGTGCACGCCAACAGGCGGGTTATGCGCCCTAAGATATTCAGGAGGGGCCGAAGGGTCGACCTCCATCGAGTCGGAGCACCCGACGAGCGAAGACGACATCTGGTCCGGAGCGGGCAAGAGTTCCATGTCGGAGGACAGCTGGTCACGGGAAGCGATCGGCGGCGCGTGACCCAGGGAGGCGCATGGCGGCTGCAGCGAAGCGTCCACTGCGGGCGACGCCGGCGGGCGAACAGGCGGCGGCGGCGGCGGCGGCGGCGGCGGCGGCGGCGGCGGCGCGTTGCCATGGGGTAAAATGGAAGGCAGCATCGGTAACACCTGGGGATGAGGCGAGCCAGGAGATGGGTCCCCAGGGCGCTGATCGGACGGCACCGTCGCTGAAAGCAGATGGGAAGCGGCAGAACCCGTGCGACGGCAGAACCCGTGCGACGACAGAGGCGCAGCTGATTGAGATGCCGACGCACCTCACCAGAGGCCCCCAAAACCAAATACACTCCTGGAAATTGAAATAAGAACACCGTGAATTCATTGTCCCAGGAAGGGGAAACTTTATTGACACATTCCTGGGGTCAGATACATCACATGATCACACTGACAGAACCACAGGCACATAGACACAGGCAACAGAGCATGCACAATGTCGGCACTAGTACAGTGTATATCCACCTTTCGCAGCAATGCAGGCTGCTATTCTCCCATGGAGACGATCGTAGAGATGCTGGATGTCGTCCTGTGGAACGGCTTGCCATGCCATTTCCACCTGGCGCCTCAGTTGGACCAGCGTTCGTGCTGGACGTGCAGACTGCGTGAGACGACGCTTCATCCAGTCCCAAACATGCTCAATGGGGGACAGATCCGGAGATCTTGCTGGCCAAGGTAGTTGACTTACACCTTCTAGAGCACGTTGGGTGGCACGGGATACATGCGGACGTGCATTGTCCTGTTGGAACAGCAAGTTCCCTTGCCGGACTAGGAATGGTAGAACGATGGGTTCGATGACGGTTTGGATGTACCGTGCACTATTCAGTGTCCCCTCGACGATCACCAGTGGTGTACGGCCAGTGTAGGAGATCGCTCCCCACACCATGATGCCGGGTGTTGGCCCTGTGTGCCTCGGTCGTATGCAGTCCTGATTGTGGCGCTCACCTGCACGGCGCCAAACACGCATACGACCATCATTGGCACCAAGGCAGAAGCGACTCTCATCGCTGAAGACGACACGTCTCCATTCGTCCCTCCATTCACGCCTGTCGCGACACCACTGGAGGCGGGCTGCACGATGTTGGGGCGTGAGTGGAAGACGGCCTAACGGTGTGCGGGACCGTAGCCCAGCTTCATGGAGACGGTTGCGAATGGTCCTCGCCGATACCCCAGGAGCAACAGTGTCCCTAATTTGCTGGGAAGTGGCGGTGCGGTCCCCTACGGCACTGCGTAGGATCCTCCGGTCTTGGCGTGCATCCGTGCGTCGCTGCGGTCCGGTCCCAGGTCGACGGGCACGTGCACCTTCTGCCGACCACTGGCGACAACATCGATGTACTGTGGAGACCTCACGCCCCACGTGTTGAGCAATTCGGCGGTACGTCCACCCGGCCTCCCGCATGCCCACTATACGCCCTCGCTCAAAGTCTGTCAACTGCACATACGGTTCACGTCCACGCTGTCGCGGCATGCTACCAGTGTTAAAGACTGCGATGGAGCTCCGTATGCCACGGCAAACTGGCTAACACTGACAGCAGCGGTGCACAAATGCTGCGCAGCTAGCGCCATTCGACGGCCAACACTGCGGTTCCTGGTGTGTCCGCTGTGCCGTGCGTGTGATCATTGCTTGTACAGCCCTCTCGCAGTGTCCGGAGCAAGTATGGTGGGTCTGACACACCGGTGTCAATGTGTTCTTTTTTCCATTTCCAGGAGTGTACATAGCGCGGCCGAGGCAGCGAAGAATGCGCCCTGCGAGCCAACACCGTGAACCTCGATAGTTGCGATAGTATACAACGTCGCCTGGAGCAAAAGCAGGTTTTGGTAAAATTACTAAGGGTGATGCCCAGAGAGAAGCTTGCACACGTTCAATCACACCTTGTGATTCCAAATCGTGTAATGTTCTTGCGACCTCATCACGCAATGCGTGGGGAACATCGCGCGCTCTGAAAAATTTCGGTTGCGCGTTTACTTTCAGTTCCAAATGTGCTTTATAGTTCTTAGCGCAACCAAGGCCCGGTGCAAAAGTGTCTGCAAATTCTTCACATAGACGAGAAACACTGGCTGAAGGCACAGTCTGGTTCACTGAGAGGACCTGATTTATTATAGACAAGTTAAACAACCGAAATAAATCTAAACCAAACAAGTTCACTGCAGAAGAAGAACGAAGTACGTAAAATGACACAAGTTTTGTTTGTCCCTTGTATGTTGCAAGAAGGCTGCACTGTCCCAACACAGGGATATGCTGTCCGGAATAACCATGTAACTTAACATTTGCGGCACGCAACGAAGGTGTGCCCAGTTGTTTGTACGTGTCGTGATTGATCAATGAAACTGCAGCTCCGGTATCGAGCTGGAACGGGATCACGTTGCCATTAATGTCCAAGTCTACAAAACGTTTATTGTCCTGCTGACGACAAGAGCGACTGTCTCGTGCAACGTGAACAGACACTGGTACAGAATCACTTGCTAATTGACGTAATTTCCGGCGACGTCGACGCACACTTTTTGTGGGACGCACACAGTCACTTTTAGAGGGAGTGGCACTGGGCGGAGTGGAATTAACTACATGAATGTCCATGGGCGAAGGTTCACGAGCCTGAGTATTCTTGGTACGATTCCGGCGCAAAGCAAAGGGCCTGGAATCGTTGTGAGTGTCTGATCTGAGCTTTTTCTGGCAAACACTCTGAACATGTCCTTTTTTATTACAGAAAAAGCAAATAGCTTGGCGTGACGGGCAATTCTCACGTGAATGTCTGGTTGCACACCGCGGGCATGACTTAAGTACTGCATTTGCATGCTGGCGAGGCACATGTGGCTGCGCTGACGTGCGCGAGGGCTGTTTACAGTTCCGTGCAGCTCGCCCGGCGGGCCGGTTAATGTGACACACAGCGGGAGAAGTTGCAAATGCTTCCTGAGCAAAGTCAAGTGTGTCTTGCCTATCCAATATGTCTATCACTTGCTGAAGGGAGGGATTGACGAGTTTCAAAATTTGCTCCCGTATACGAACATCAGAAACGTTCTGTGCAATTGCATCACGCACCGTAGTATCGGCATAAGGGAGTCCACATTCACACTCAAAAGCACAATCCCTTGTAAGGCCTTGCAAAGTTGCAACCCACTCCCGATTAGTTTGACCGGCCGTACGTTTTGTACGAAAGAACGTATACCGTTTTGCAACTACATTGACCGATTCTTTGAAATAGGCATCTAAAGCAGACAAAATTTCGTCGTACGACAGAGTTGCTATCTCGCGTCGGGGAAATAATTTCACCATCACACGGTACGTTTGCACCCCTACACACGCCAATAAATGAGGCTGCCGCTCGTTACCTTGAATTCTGTAGGCGGCGAGATGAAATCCAAATTGGCGTGACCACTCCGTCCAGCTTTCCATTGCCGCATCATACGGTCGAAAAGGTGGTGCAACTGCATGTGTTGGCTGCAGTAGCGGTGGAGCGGCGGCTGCCGCATCGTTCTGCATTGCACGTTGACCCTGGACGAGCTGTCCAAGGGCATCCAATAACGCCTGCGTCTGCTGATTCTGCAAGCGATAAAATTCGGACAGTACATCAGGAGATTATGGCGAAGCCATGACACAAGTAAATTAGTGCAATACGAACGCGAAATCCTCTTTTAAGCGTCGTCGCCAACTGTAGTGGCGTAGCAAGACAGCCACGCCACTCGGAAGTAGCCGAAAGGCACGCGTTAAGCTCACGCAGGCTGGCGTGAGGTCTGAAACAGGATACGTAATGAATGCTATAAAGAAAAGTACGTAGCTGCTGGAATACTTAACTTTAAACCACAACTGGTGAACATTGGTCTTGTTACTGTACATGCTTCATTAGATACATAGCAAAGGATAAATGGCGCCTTGCTAGGTCGTAGCAATTGACTAAGCTGAAGGCTATGCTAACTATCGTCTCGGCAAATGAGAGCGTAATTCTCAGTGAACCTTTCCTAGCAAAGTCGGCTGTACAACTGGGGCGAGTGCTAGTACGCCTCTCTAGACCTGCCGTGTGGCGGCGCTCGGTCTGCAATTACTGACAGTGGCGACACGCGGGTCCGTCGTATACTAGCGGACCGCGGCCGATTTAAAAGGCTACCACCTAGCAAGTGGGGTGTCTGGCGGTGACACCACAGTTGTATATGTAGACATAGCGGCACAACTTTTAACTACTCGCTGAATTCTCTAAAGTAATAACAGTGATGCGACCCGCAGTGTCTAACATTGTTCTTATTTGACCTTCTGTCAGTTTTCCTAAGCGCATCCCGTGCTATGTGGGGTTGGCACCACGCGCTGGTGCAATCGGGAGGTTTGTCTGTAAGCTATTTCTCGTTGTGAAGAAAAGATTTTAAATGAAGAACATCGGGGTGCAAAACTTCTTAAGTGCGATAGTAATTTTCGCATGATGCCTCACTGCCGAGTAACATAGCTCGATGAAACTTGGACATACACAGAAATACTGCTGCTGTACAGCACAGATGGTAACAGAAAGAAATGCGCAATGAGACGAACAGAAATGACACTTTTATTGAATGGTGATAATTACAGTGTAGAAGGCCATTACCATTTGCAAAGCATGAGGGATCTCATACACGAAGAATTTACAGGGTGTTTCAAGAATGACCGGTATATTTGAAACGGCAATACAAACTAAACGAGCAGCGATAGAAATACACCGTTTGTTGCAATATGCTTGGGACAACAGTACATTTTCAGGCAGACAAATTTTCGAAATAACTCTAGTTACAATTTTCAACAACAGATGGCACTGCGGTCTGGGGAACTCTATAGTACGATATTTTCCACATATCCACCATGCGTAGCAATAATATGGCGTAGTCTCTGAATGAAATTACCCGAAACCTTTGACAACGTGTCTGGCGGAATGGCTTCACATGCAGATGAGATGTACTGCTTCAGCTGTTCAATTGTTTCTGGATTCTGGCGGTACACCTGGTCTTTCAAGTGTCCCCACAGAAATAAGTCACAGGGCTTCATGTCTGGCGAATAGGGAGGCCAATCCACGCCGCCTCCTGTATGTTTCGGATAGCCCAAAGCAATCACACGATCATCGAAATATTCATTCAGGAAATTAAAGACGTCGGCCGTGCGATGTGGCCGGGCACCATCTTGCATAAACCACGAGGTGTTCGCAGTGTCGTCTAAGGCAGTTTGTACCGCCACAAATTCACGAAGAATGTCCAGATAGCGTGATGCAGTAATCGTTTCGGATATGAAAAATGGGCCAATGATTCCTTTGGAAAAAATGGCGGCCCAGACCAGTACTTTTTGAGGATGCAGGGACGATGGGACTGCAACATGGGGCTTTTCGGTTGCCCATATGCGCCAGTTCTGTTTATTGACGAAGCCGTCCAGGTAAAAATAAGCTTCGTCAGTAAACCAAATGCTGCCCACATGCATATCGCCGTCATCAATCCTGTGCACTATATCGTTAGCGAATGTCTCTCGTGCAGCAATGGTAGTGGCGCTGAAGGGTTGCCGCGTGTGAATTTTGTATGGATAGAGGTGTAAACTCTGGCGCATGAGACGATACGTGGACGTTGGCGTCATTTGGACCGCAGCTGCAACACGGCGAACGGAAAGCCAAGGCTGCTGTTGGATCACCTGCTGCACTAGCTGCGCGTTGCCCTCTGTGGTTGCCGTACGCGGTCGCCCTACCTTTCCAGCACATTCATCCGTCACGTTCCCAGTCCGTTGAAATTTTTCAAACAGATCCTTTATTGTATCGCTTTTCGGTCCTTTGGTTACATTAAACCTCCATTGAAAACTTCGGCTTGTTGCAACAACACTGTGTTCTAGGCGGTGGAATTCCAACACCAGAAAAATCCTCTGTTCTAAGGAATAAACCATGTTGTCTACAGCACACTTGCACGTTGTGAAGAGCACACGCTTACAGCAGAAAGACGACGTACAGAATGGCGCACCCACAGACTGCGTTGTCTTCTATATCTTTCACATCATTTGCAGCGCCATCTGTTGTTGAAAATTGTAACTACTGTAATTTCGAAAGTTTGTCCGCCTGAAAATGTACTGTTGTCGGAAGCATATTGCAACAAACGGTGTATTTCTATCGCTGCTCATTTAGTTTTTATTGCCGTTTCAAATATACCGGTCATTTTTGAAACACCCTGTAACTGACTCCACACGATCGAGCACGGCGTTTGGTAAAATATTTGGCAGACTCCGGAAAAACAGGGACTGAGTCACCTTGATACCCCCGGCACCACGCCTCCCCAGTCAGCACCCACAGCAGATAGCAGATGTGATTTACATGTGGAATACTTTAGACGAGACCTGTCACTCGATCACTGCACCACAAGTTAGCAAATTGGCAATCTGTTAGGATAATGTGCAAACTCACGTTAGACAGAAGGGAACTATAATCATCTGAAAGGCCCTCACTTCAACTTTGCCAAGTAACTATTCATGAAACCTTGTTGGCCAGTATTTTAAAAGCCAAGTATTGTCATACTACTTGAAGATTGGATTTATTTGCTCTTTAAATCAAGAAATCTCATGATCATATTAACAGAATCTTCCGTCGGTTCTTAGTAGAACAACATTATAATAATAAATGAAAAGCACCAGTTTGCTTTTGTTCTACAATATTATTTTTATTGCTAATTGGTTTTCGGCTTACAAGGCCATCTTCAGACATTTAAATAAAATAAATATAAATAATATTATAGAACAAAAGCAAACTGGTGCTTTTCATTTATTATTAAATCTCATGATGATACTACACTATCATTCCAGTAATTATAGAACCACGTTTGAGTATCCAGCGAGTAATCACATTTTTGGGGGGAAATTATTCAGTATACTGTAAATTATGTAAAGGGATCGGCCTGTGAATTTTCACTGAATACGGGCCCAAATAGATTCTTTTGTATTCAGAGGTCCTCGTGCAGTATAGGGAAAGTGACAGTTGCTGCAGGTTGTACTCCAATCACGGGACTGGTTTCTCCTCGGCACCAGGCATCTTCTCACCTGTGATAGTAATCGAAGGCACTATGACAATCTCTGGATTGCGTAAAATTTTTGCGGACCACCTGCGTCTCTTCATGTCTCACGTTTTCCCCGACGGCGATGTCATCATCCAGTAGAATAACAATCATGGTATCAAGGCCGCAATCTCGCTGCGTTGCTTAGGGAACACGATAGAGAACTCGCGTCGATGCCTTGGTCGCGAAATTCATCTGATCTGAAGACAACGGAATTCGTCTCAGACAGTGTCGGGCGCCAGTTCCGCGCACCCAGACCACTGGTCCATAATTCCTGTACGGGCCTTTCTGGATACAGTCAGCGTGTAAGTAGGCTGTTTAGGTTTTTTAGGTTTTTTACTGGTAACGCCACCTCTGTATGAAAATCACTGGCTGTGCTGTGTGCAGTCTGTGGCTAGTTTGCATTGTTGTCTGCCATTGTAGTGTTGGGCAGCTATTGAAAGTCAGACTGCGTTGCGCTAAAAATATTGTGTGTCAGTTTAAGCACAGTCCCGTGTATAAATTGTTCAAAGGGGACGTTTCATATGTCGACCCTTAGCCGAGGATACCTCACTGGAATCTTCTGATTTTTTTCTTGTAGTTTGTGTAATTAGTGTAGCTATTGTTTATTGGTAGTGCGTAATCACAGAGAGAATTTCCTTTGTAGTTGTAGTTTTTCATTGTTGTACAGTAAAACAGTTGTGGCATGCATGTAGATTTGCACCAAGTATTTCGCAGACATTATTTCCATTGCTATGTTATTTTGCTCTTCAAATTGTGGTTTTCTGTGTTATCGTGTGAAATATTGTGACAATTATGGCGTGTGAAAAACGTAATACTAGGCTCCAAAGTAAACTGAGAAATGACAGTGAAGACGAAGGCAGTGTGTTAGCGCCGCAGAGTAATGCATTAACTAATGTTCAAAGTAGGAATTTGGTAATTGCGCATAGGGAAATGGAGCGGGCGGCAAACAATGGTGTAGACAGTGAAACAGGTAGTGAACAGGGAAGCGTTATCGATCGATTGGTCGGCAACAGCTCGCCTCAGGAATCGGGAATGACAGAACACAATATTGCAAATACTGCAGACTCAGGTTTTGGGTTCTCACCGTTTTCTCAAATGAGTCAAGACACATTTTCCGCTTGTCAAAATGTGAATGTTGCCGGTGCAACTTCACTGCCGAAAAGCACTGAGGAACATGTTTCAGACACCAGTGCATTGTTATTACAATTAATGCAACAAATGGAACAAAATCTCAAAAAGTTAGACACAATGGAACAACACCAGAGACAAACACAGCAACAGTTAGACACAGTGGAACAAAATCTCAAAACGTTAGACACAATGGAACAAAATCAGAGACAAACACAGCAACAGCTTCAAAAGTTAGACTCATTGGAACAAACTCTTGAACAAACGCGTGAAGATTTAACTACTGAGTTACATCACATTGAATCGAAATGTCAAAAAGTCTGTAATGACGTAAAAACTCAAATTTGTGAGCATTTTCAACCTATTTTTTCGCGGCATGAAAATGCATTACAGAATCACGAAGCAGCCATAAAAGAACTGCAAATTATTGTTCATGAAAATCATGAGACCTTGCAAGCTAAATTTGACTCAGTTGCATCTACCGATTCGGTTACGCAACTTGCAAAAACTCAGGAAAACTTTAAGGACACAGTAGATACTCTGAAACTTGGTTCAAAAAAACACACTGAGGAAATAAGTACACTATCGGAGAAAGTAGCCGAACTTTTGGATCAGTTCACTAATTTATCTACGAAGGTAGATGATAATCTGATTGACGCAAGACCGGTAGTCTTTAATGACACAGAAGAGTATGAACAAATTAGGAAATTCAAACAAAATCAGAATCAAGTTAATACACAACACCAAAGAAAAATCCGGGAAGTACAAGATCAGCTGACACAGGTAATACAAGAATTACGTATTTCAGAGGACACTCGCGCTCCAACACGGGAAGAGGAACTTAGAAATACGGAAAAGCCGCAAAATAATAACACAGGGCATTTCGGAAGTTATGAAAGAAATTGGCAATGTGCACCGAATTTTGAGATGGAACGGCCGACATGACCTAACAATGACCGATATGCGACTAGCCGACATGATGATTTTGACTATAAGCTGTTCATTACTACACGTAAATTCAAAACATTTAAGAATTCTGGCAACGACATTCATCCACAAGCATGGCTCCATCAATTCTCTCATTGTTTTCCTCCCAACTGGTCATTGGAGCACAGATTAGAATTTATGTGTGGCTACTTAGAGAATGAACCAGCTGTAAGAATGCGATCGGTCATTCACGATTGCCACAGTGAAGGAGAATTTTACCATGCATTCCTCTCAGCATATTGGTCTCAAGCCACACAAGACCGAGTAAAACATGGTATCATAATGATGAAACATTTCGAACAATCTGAATTGTCCAGTCTTGTGAAATATTTTGAAGACATGTTGCACAAGAATCAGTACCTGTCAAACCCATACAGCCCCTCAGAACTCATCCGCATTTGCTTAATCAAATTACCTGAACATTTACGACATATTATTTTGGCAGGACGTTGCAAAGACGACATTGAAGCTTTTCAGGGACTGTTACAAGAACTGGAAAGTGACACTGACAATCGCGGAACGCAGGAGCACAACAATTACAGATGACATCAGTCGCAATTCCGCGATGAAAGAAATAATAACTGGACGCGACAAGGCTATTCTCACAACACAAATCGTGACCGAAACAGACACCACCCGTATTACAACCGTTGGCAGAGTAGTAATAATTACAGGGAAAGATCACCTCTCCGCAGTAGTGACTATCACAGAGACAATCAGAGAAACAGACAATTTGGGAACCAAAATAATTATTATCAAGGGAGACAGAATAACTTTAGACGCAACGGTCCAGCGCGCAGTTACGATTCAGGGAGAAATTCTCCACCACTTAACCGACAAGAAAGAAACTACAGGAACTACCAACACGACGACGATGTGCATTATGCTGTTGAGGTATGTTTATGGTCAATAAGCTGATGTTATATGAGGAATCTGATTATGCTATGTAGGTATTATGTGTTGATGAATATGAATATGTATATGTGTAAAAAGGTAAGGAATAATGAGTAGTGATTAGGGACTCTGATTTGTGGAAAAGGTTGTTGGAAACCAAGAATCGTACTTTAAGAGTTATGAAATGTGTGTATATGTGTGAATGTATCGCAATGCTGGCGAAAATTTTTTGGACACTGTTATATCAACAGCATTTTGTTTCTACACATTTGCAACGCTAATTCTTGACCTGTGAAATATTTTTATGTGAGACTGTCACTGTAGCGGAAACTGCTGTCTTAAATATTTCCGTAAGAAAGTTAAGTGACCACCTGCACGTAATGCGTCGCGGGCACCCACCTGGGTGACAGCCGCCCGAAAAAAAAAGCCATTAGCCTTTCAGCGGCACAGGTAGAAAAAAAAAGGGGACGTTTCATATGCATGCCACACCCCCATGCTCCCCACAAAAATTTTTTCAAATCTGTATTGGCCACTGCCCAATCCAATTTGTAAAAATTTTTGTGGGGAGCATGGGGGCTATGTAAGTAGGCTGTTTAGGTTTTTTTATTGGTAACGCCACCTCTGTATGAAAATCACTGGCTGTGCTGTGTGCAGTCTGTGGCTAGTTTGCATTGTTGTCTGCCATTGTAGTGTTGGGCAGCGGCAGCTGGATGTGAACAGCGCGTAGCGTTGGGCAGTTGGAGGTGAGCCGCCAGCAGTGGTGGATGTGGGGAGAGAGATGGCGGAGATTTGTAATTTGTCATGAACTGCTATATTTATATATGATGATGTCAAGGTAAATACATTGATTGTTCTCTATTAATATCTTTTATTTGCTAACTATCCCTATCAGTAGTTAGTGCCTTCCATAGTTTGAATCTTTTATTTAGCTGGCAGTAGTGGCGCTCGCTGTATTGCAGTAGCTTGAGCAGCGAAGATTTTTGTGAGGTAAGTGATTTGTGAAAGGTATAGTTTAATGTTAGTCAGGGCCATTCTTTTGTAGGGAATTTTGAAAGTCAGATTGCGTTGCGCTAACAAAATATTGTGTGTCAGTTTAAGCACAGTCATGTATAATTGTTAAAAAGGGGACGTTTCAAGCGGAATCGCGGGACCTGTACATAGACATGTTATAACAATATTTTCACTTTTGTGCATTAACATACAGCTATAATCGGCAGTGGAAACATATTTACAGAGAGAATCACATAATGATATGTATTGTATTTTAGGCCAATAGACATAACTACACTACTGGCCATTAAAGTTGCTACACCACGAAGATGACGTGCTACACCAGCGAAATTTCACCAACAGGAAGAAGATGCTGTGATATGCAAATGATTAGCTTTTCAGAGCATTCACACAAGGTTGGCGCCGGTGGCGACACCTACAACGTGCTGACATGAGGAAAATTTCCAACCGATTTCTCATACACAAACAAGAGTTGACCGGCGTTGCCTGGTGAAACGTTGTTGTGATGCCTCGTATAAGGAGGAGAAATGCGTACCATCACGTTTCCGACTTTGGTAAAGGTCGGATTGTAGCCTATCGCGATTGTCGTTTATCGTACCGCGACATTGCTGCTCGCGTTGGTCGAGATCCAATGACTGTTAGCAGAATATGGAATCGGTGGGTTCAGGAGGGTAATACGGAACACCGTGCTGGATCCTAACGGCCTCGTATCACTAGCAGTCGAGATGACAGGCATCTTATCCGCATGGCTGTAACGGATCTTGCAGCCACGTCTCGATCCCTGAGTCAACAGATGGGGACGTTTGTAAGACAACAACCATCTGCACGAACAGTTCGACGACGTTTGCAGCAGCATGCACTATCAGTTCGGAGACCATGGCTGCGGTTACCCTTGACGCTGCAACACAGACAGGAGCGCCTGCGATGGTGTACTCAACGACGAACCTGGATGCACGAATGGCAAAACGTCATTTTTTCGGATGAATCCAGGTTCTGTTTACAGCATCATGATGGTCGCATCCTTGTTTGGCGTCATCGCGGTGAACGCACATTGGAAGCGTGTATTCGTCATCGCCATCCAGGCGTGTCACCCGGCGTGATGGTATGGGGTGCCATTGTTTACACGTCTCGGTCACCTCTAGTTCGCATTGACGGCACTTTGAACAGTGGACGTTACATTTCAGATGTGTTACGACCCGTTGCTCTACCCTTGATTCGATCCCTGCGAAACCCTACATTTCAGCAGGATAATGCACGATCGCATGTTGCAGGTTCTGTACAGGCCTTTCTGGATACAGAAAATGTTCGACTGTTGCCCTGGCCAGCACATTCTCCAGATCTCTCACCAATTGAAAACGTCTGGTCAATGGTGGCCGAGCAACTGGCTCGTCACAATACGCCAGGCACTACTCTTGATGAACTGTGGTATCGAGTTGAACCTGCATGGGCAGCTGTACCTGTAAACGCCATCCAAGCTCTGTCTGACTCAATGACCAGGCGTATCAAGGCCGTTATTATGGCCAGAGGTGGTTGTTCTGGGTACTGATTTCTCAGGATCTATGCACCCAAATTGCGTGAAAATGTAATTGCATGTCAGTTATAGTATAATATGTTTGTCCAATGAATACCCGTTTATCATCTGCATTTCTTCTTGGTGTAGCAATTTTAATGGCCAGTAGTGTAGTTGCTGCTGCCAACCGACCGCGTGAAGAAGAGATGCCGGGAAAGACTTCGGTTAAGTAGTTTTAATTCGACATGGTACCACGGTGCTGTAGGTTTTAATTTTAATGTCGACTGTGCCTTACTCTGGCGTGTTATAGTAATTTTATGCTTCTGAGAAAGCTGGATTAATTTAGCCGAAACCTGGTAAAGACCAGAAAATTTGCGCAACTGAGGCTCATTTTGGTTCACTGGCAGGTCTCCACAGACATTAAGAAACCGCCTTTACCTGCTATACTCTTGTTCTCCGCCGAAAGAAACTCAATGACAGCTCTTTGTCGGAACGCGCCTGTAGTACAGACATCATCTCCAAGGCTACGCATAACGCCGCCACCTATCACAACCTCACAAAATTATAGGGGTTTTCGTATCTTTTTCAACCGAAACTGTCTGAGAAAAAAAACTGCTGCATTTCCTATTGAACAACCCTCATAACCTATAAGAAACGAGAAGCAAAACAGAGGAAACAAACTTAACAAGCTGTGGAAAATAAAGACAGTTCTTTTCTCAGAGTACAGATCGGCAGTGAATTACTCGGTTACGGGCCCAGCTGTCCAGCCGTCTGAGTTAGTGCAGCTGTCGCCACCTTCTGTCATCTTTTGTTGTGTTTTGTTTCTCAGTAGCTCCGGAGCTGGCGCGTCTTCAGAGGTCTGCGGCCGCTCTTTCTCCAGCGTCCAGAGTAAATAACGCACGCTTGTCCCTGCACACAGCCTGGACTAGCGGATCTTTATGAGCCTCGATCGCCGAGGTTAACCGGCTTCCAGAATAAACACTTCTGGGAAATAATTGCTTTGAGGAGTTGCCTCGAAATCCGGTTTTACTGTGCGCTGATCACTTTAACGAGAACAGATGGCTTCGACACATTCGGCTCGTTCTCATTTTATTCGAGTCAAATGACATTAATGTGTCCAGCACTTCCGCTTCGGTATCCGCTGCGGCCTGACGTGAAGTTTATCTATGGAGGCTCCTCACTTGTTTTTCTTTTCTTCTCTTCTTCACTTCACACTACATCTTTAAAAAATTAGGAGTAAAAGTAAGAAAGGATACGAAATAAGATTAACACGTAAAATTTGTAGTAGAGAAAGCGAATCGAGGGCTTAGGAAGTTTTCGAAGGGTTCTGGGAATGTGCGGCGCATCTGTGAAGGAAAAAAAGAAAGAAATGCTCCTGTGGTATTATCGGCCGCAGATGTCGATGAAAATGAGACGAAATCCAGGCCACGGCCCCGAGATCTAGAAGTAGTGACGCTAACCGCTTAATTTAAGTTTTGTTTTTATTTCTGGAGTACCATTCCTCAATCTGTAAAAACGGAAGCCTAATAGGATCGCTTTGTTTGTCCGTCCATCTTCTGTCTGTCTGTCTGACTTTTAGGAACCTTTTTCTCAGGAACACGTTCACATTTATGTCACTTATTAAGGTCTATGGTCCCTTAGCGACGTAAAACGTTTAAATTTCTAAGTAAATTCAACGAAAAGATGCGGCCATTTACGTCGCATATACGCATACTGGAAAACTCACTAATGAAAAGCTGTAGGGTACATACCGTTGACCTGGAATCATGAAATTTGGCTGGAAGTAAGGCTTCACAATACAAACAAAGAGAAAAGTCCGAAATTATTAACTTGTTATAAGGCAACAGTAAAAAGATTTGTTTTGTCATTTTTACCCGTCTTTCTGTCTGTCTATTTATCTGTCTGTCTGGCCGTCTGTTAAGACCTTCTTTTTCTGGTGAAAGGTGGCTATAATTTCGCACCTTACAAGAACTCATCCACATACTTTACCGTGATCTACAAACACAATTAGGTATCATTTGATAGTTTGTGCATCATATATATGAATATATAAAGGAGACTGACATTGTCACGCCGGTCGGGGTGGCCGAGCGGTTCTAGGCACTGCAGTCTCGAACCGCGCGACCGCTACGGTCGCAGGTTATAATCCTGCCTCGGGCCTGGTTGTGTGTGATGTCCTTAGGTTAAAACTTCCTGGCAGATTAAAACTGTGTGCCCGACCGAGACTCGAACTCGGGACCTTTGCCTTTCGCGGGCAAGTGCTCTACCATCTGAGCTACCGAAGCGTGAGTCGTGCTTCGGTAGCTCAGATGATAGAGCACTTGCCCGCGAAAGGCAAAGGTCCCGAGTTCGAGTCTCGGTCGGGCACACAGTTTTAATCTGCCAAGAAGTTTCATATCAGCGCACACTCCGCTGCAGAGTGAAAATCTCATTCTGGTCCTTAGGTTAGTTAGGTTTAAGTGGTTCTAAGTTCTAGGGGACTGATGACCTCAGAAGTTAAGTCCCATAGTGCTCAGAGTGATTTGAACCATTTTTGACATTGTCATGTACATCCTGTAAATAATTGTTAAAGCTTATTGCATGAAAGGTGATGCGTTATTTATGTTAGATAGCGTGGCCATAAAAGGGGGCAGAGTTGGGCAATTGATTAATAAGTTTACTTAGGAAACATAGACATTTGTCAGAAAGGGTGATTTGTTTTAATCTGCAATAATAAGAAACAACATTTATCATGTAGTAGTATTAGTTGCCTTCATCATTCATTTATGTTTAGGTTGTAATTTATGGAATTAAAAGATCCTAAGATCTGCTTCATTGGATAGTCAGACAGGCCAAATCATCATTTTAGCGTTTATTATTTTACGCTGCCGTGCAGGATTAGCCAAGCGGTCTGAGGTGCTGCAGTCATGGATTGTGCAGCTTGTCCTGACGGAGGTTTGAGTCCTCCCTCGGGCATGGGTGTGTGTATTTGTCCTTAGGTTGGTTGGTTGGTTGGGATTAAAGGGACCAGGAAATTTAGGTTAAGTAGTGTGTAAGCTTAGGGACTGATGATCTTAGTGGTTAAGTCCCATAAGATTTCACACACATTTTTATTTTACATTGTGCACGTTCATTTTTACACCCATTTGGATATGGCAATCCTGCCAGGATCCTAATTAGACTCTTCTGATAGTAATCCTAAAGTGGTTTGAAACCTCAGAAATTTTCAAAAAATGTTTTTTTATTTTTCATTTAATGTTTAGGTGTTATTGATAGTGATCACCAGACTGCGTGTATAGTTTGCAGTGGTAAAGTCATGCGATAACATTAAAAATAATCTTTTTTTTATTTTAATGTATTTCTTTTCACAGACTTCAACCCACTGGCTGTAATTTATTGATTTATGTTATGTAATGTGTCAGTGTATTTTGCTGTATTGTAATGACATTGCTCATTCACAACGTCGCCATTAGTTTAGCTTCTTTGTTGCAGATATTTACCTTACGTGCCATTACATAATAAATGTGGATATTGTAGACTGAGTGTATTTTAAGAGAAAATTGTTATCAGGGATCAGTCCATGTTAACTAGGGCAAAAGCGCACTTAGTAGCACAACAGAAAAAAAATGGCTCTGAGCACTATGGGACTCAACTGCTGTGGTCATAAGTCCCCTAGAACTTAGAACTACTTAAACCTAACTAACCTAAGGACATCACACATATCCATGCCCGAGGCAGGATTCGAACCTGCGACCGCAGCGGTCGTGCGGGTCCAGACTGTAGCACCTTTAACCGCTCGTCCACTGCGGCCGGCAGCACAACAGAGCACTAGTTGTAACAATACAGAAATGACAGATACACGGGGTAGTCAAGACAGCCTATGGGATGAGAAAGAGTTAGCTATGTCAGCAGCACAAGACACAGGTGAGGAGAATACCGATCCAAGGGAATTTTTTGAGGACGATAGACACAGTCAAGCCCGTGGTGGGCAATCTGATAGCGAAGGTGACGATCAGTGACACACTGAGGCAATCGTAAAGATACGGGAATATAATGTAGGGAGTCCAAGTGAACGCAGAGCCACTAAGAATTGTGTTACATCGCCGTCTGTGGCATCATCACGAGGCAGCATATCAGGGGCCTCGCGGTGATGACTTTTTGAATACCAAGAAACGGAAAGGGAAAAGGAGAGAAGATCACCTAAGAGTAGAGGAATGGAAAGTCACAACAGGAGAGAAGATTTAGGTAACACAGGTGTGTTGGACACCCTTACATACCTAAAAGCAATGGGAAGTGAAATGGGAAATAAAATCCAAAAAGTTAGTGCTGAAATGCAGAAGGTCAGCTCAGAAATGGGAAATAAAATTCAAAACGTTAGTGCTGAAATGCAGAAGGTCAGCTCAGAAATGGGAAATAAAATTCAAAACATTAGTGCCGAAATGGAAAGTAAAATTCAAAACATTAGTGTCGAAATGAGGTAGTGGCGCTCCGAACAAAACTAGAATGAGAGATTGCGGAGGTCAGAAGAACCACGAACGAGGCAAAATTAGTAGCGAGGGGTGCAAGGCGGATTGCTATTGAAACCTTAGAGAAAACAGAAAATACGACAAAGTTAGGTAGATGTGCATTAAGGAAGTTGCAGACGCGCTTGAGACAAGTAGAAGTAATGCAGCAGCAAAAGACGGAGGAGCTCTCCCAATTTTAACAGAACATAGAGAGCGAAATTAAGCAATTATGTCAGGAAGTCAGGCCGCAACCAAGGCAACATTAACTCTCAGGAAAGAAGTAGTAGGCCGTTTGGAAACAACAGAAACCGAAAGAGCCAGTTCAAACTCTACACGATCATGTCCAAGCCCAGGCGATATTAGAATGTGCTCGAATGTAAGAGTTGCTCGTCAACTACAGACTGAAAGCGTATCTGCAGAGCAACGAAATATCGCTAGAGATATGGTCCACGCGTCTACACTGGGCACGACTGGATCGCAAATTGCGAATACGGAGAATAGCAATTAAATATTTCATATGCATAATTGTTATCCGATAATGCGCACCACGGAACATATTTCCAGTAAGGAAAATGGGGCAGGGAATAGAAGAAGGGATGCCCAAGGTAACGGTAGACAGGGAACTTTAGCGCCAAGTGAGAATGTGGTAGGCCGAGCGGGAAGAAACTCTAACGAAGCATTTTATCTCTGTACGAAAATTTCAGCACTACAAAGACGAGGGTAACGTTTTACACCCGAAAACCTTTATTGGTTAATCTGATTTATCATTATGTCGTCATTGGCCTCTGATGTTCAAACTAGATTTCATATGGTCACATATGGAGGAAACAATGGCCGAATGCATGCGGAACATTGCAAAAACGTGCACGTCATACGAAGAGTTTCGTGACGCATTTTTAAACAAATACTGGTCCAAGGAGAACCAGCACAGGATCAAACAGGAAATGATGATGAGTAGAGGCTTGGAAGAGACTTGGAGAGTTCAGGGTTCCGTAGTTCGGTGAAGTTTTTCGAAAACTTGACCAAGAAGAATCAGTATTTGGACGACCCATGCACAGTGGCTGAGATGATAAGTATGTGTTACGTAAAGTTGCCAATTTCCTACCATCAAACGCTCGTCGGCCGATGTGGAAGTGATATAGAAGGATTCAAGGGTATCCTAAGAGAGTTAGAGTTCGGTTTCAACGAGCAACAGGCGAGAGAAAAACGTAGACTGAGAGATGTGCAAGGTGAATGAAGGGAGAACAACGGAGGGAATAATATGAGGTGCATTCAAGTTCTAAGGCCTCCGATTCTTTTTCTCCGAACTGGAAAGAGATAGAAACATGCGCAATGTTTTAAAATGAGGCCGCGTTCATTGTCAATACGTCCCAGAAATGGCAGCACCGTATGGCAGATGGAATTTTACCGCCAGCGGCGAGAATGAGAACTGTTTTAAATACTTAAAATGGCGACGTTTTCCTTACTTGAACAGCGTGCAAGCATTCGCTTTCTGAATTTGCGTGGTGTGAAACCAATTGAAATTCATCGACAGTTGAAGGAGACATGTGGTGATGGAGTTATGGGTGGGTCGAAAGTGCGTTCGTGGGTGCGACAGTTTAATGAAGGCAGAACATCGTGTGACAACAAACCAAAACAACCTCGGGCTCGCACAAGCCGGCCTGACGACATGATCGAGAAAGTGGAGAGAATTGTTTTGGGGGATCGCCGAATGACTGTTGAACAGATCGCCTCCAGAGTTGGCATTTCTGTGGGTTCTGTGCACACAATCCTGCATGACGACCTGAAAATGCGAAAAGTGTCATCCAGGTGGGTGCCACAAATGCTGACGGACGGCCACATGGCTGCCCGTGTGGCATGTTGCCAAGCAATGTTGACGCGCAACGACAGCATGAATGGGACTTTCTTTTCGTCGGTTGTGACAATGGATGAGACGTGGATGCCATTTTTCAATCCAGAAACAAAGCGCCAGTCAGCTCAAAGGAAGCACACAGATTCACCGCCACCAAAAAAATTTCGGGTAACCGCCAGTGCTGAAAAAATGATAGTGTCCATGTTCTGGGACAGCGAGGGCGTAATCCTTACCCATTGCGTTCCAAAGGGCACTATGGTAACAGGTGCATCCTACCAAAATGTGTTGAAGAACAAATTCCTTCCTGCACTGCAACAAAAACGTCCGGGAAGGGCTGCGCGTGTGCTGTTTCACCAAGACAACGCACCAGCACATCGAGCTAACGTTACGCAACAGTTTCTTCGTGATAATAACTTTGAAGTGATTCCTCATGCTCCCTACTCACCTGACCTGGCTCCTAGTGACTTTTGGCTTTTTCCAACAATGAAAGACACTCTCCGTGGCCGCACATTCACCAGCCGTGCTGCTATTGCCTCAGCGATTTTCCAGTGGTCAAAACAGACTCCTAAAGAAGCCTTCGCCGCTGCCATGGAATCATGGCGTCAGCATTGTGAAAAATATGTACGTCTGCAGGGCGATTACGTCGAGAAGTGACGCCAGTTTCATCGATTTCGGGTGTGTAGTTAATTAGAAAAGAAATCGGAGGCCTTAGAACTTGAATGCACCTCGTAGAGGCCATACTTGGCAAAACAATGCAAATAGTCCGCCTCACCAAAACATGGACCAGAGAGATCGTAGCGGGAATAATGGACTATCGAGGATCTATGCCATCGAATATAGGCAACAAAATGACCGGAGATGGGAGCCACAAAATAATAGCGCATCAAGGGGCGACAACAGACAAATTCGTCAACGGTCTGACCGAGGATGGGGTGGAATGAACAACAACAAGAGTCGAGAACAATCGACTGAATTTAGACCACCTAACCCTGAGAGAGTATGCCAAGATAACATGGAAAATGACTAGGCCAGGCAACGGGCTCTAGAGAAAATGCGCCCGTAAACCATCTCGGAAGTAATAATATAAATATTATAGAATATGAGGTCATGACTGAGGTATTACTTGACGAAAAGGAAACGTTACCTAAACGGGGCATCTATCCGGTGGTAAAAATACAAATTGGGGGAATTAAGGGTACTGCGGTAACAGATAGTGGAAGTGAATTGTCAGCTATTTCAGATGGGCTGTTTGTTAAATGAAAAGATTCAATTGATACACCGGTTCTCACAGTATGAGAAACAAAGGTACGAGGTGCGTTAGTTGGAAAGGGTATGGAAATATCTCAACAAACACGTATAGACTTAGATTGGCAATGTCACCATATGACTGCAAACCTGTTCATAATATCGAAATATTTTCTTTCAGCGCAGAGAGCTATCAACGATCTAGGAAGAGGGGAGTTAGCGTCAGGAAAGAGAATAAAATAAGAATCAGATTTGATGAGAAGACAATAAAAGCTCAAATTCCGGGGAGCTGTTTAAAACTACAGTTTACGTGCCAACATGCAATTCAGAGGGAAGAGTGTAAAAAAGGTAATGAGAATAGAGCAGAGTTCAAGTCAGAACGTGAACATATTAATGAAATTAACGGTACGATTGATTCGAAACTTGAGAATCTGGATAACATAGATAATAAGGACAGAAAAGGGTTGGAGCTTGCACTCGAAAATAACGCAGAGATCTTCGTACTCTAAACTGGATGCATTAACGGGTATCAATATAAATTTGAGGTAAAGAAACATAGACCATTTCGGGTACCTCCTTATGCCATCCCATGGTCATACCGGGAAAGGGTTCTAAGTGAACTACGAAGAATGGAAGACGAAGTTGTAATTGAGACAGCGAGATCTGAGTACAATAGTCCACTACGCATAGTAGACAAACAGGACGGTGGAATTCGACTGGCGTTAAACTCACGGCAAATAAATAGTATTATTCTGCCAGAGACGGATCGGCCTGTAAGGCTTGAGGAGCTGCTTCAAAGATTTCACGGGGTTTCGTTGTTTTCCTCACTTGATTTGCGCTCGAGCTTTTGGCAGATGGAGCTCGATCCTGAATGCCGAAAATGCACGGCCTTTATTGCCTTGGGAAGGTGTTTTCAATTCAAAAGGCTCCCTTTTGGATTGAATATATCTTCAGCTGCATTTATCAGGGGTTTTAGCAAAATAATGAGTGAAGAGTTAAAAGAGAAGTTCATGTGTTATGTAGACGATATACTGATAGCAGAAAAGACCTGGGAAAGACATAACAAACTCTTAAAGGAAGTGTTAAGCAGTTTGAAAAGATATGGGGTGACCGCAAACATTGAGAAGTCTTGTTTTGGGAGCAGTAGGGTCAGCTGAAGATTTGATGGGTAGATCACATAACTAATGAGAAGGTATTGAATAGAATTGGGGAGAAGAGGAGTTTGTGGCACAACTTCACAAGAAGAAGGGATCGGTTGGTAGGACATGTTCTGAGGCATCAAGGGATCACAAATTTAGCATTGGAGGGCAGCGTGGAGGGTAAAAATCGTAGAGGGAGACCAAGAGATGAATACACTTAGCAGATTCAGAAGGATGTAGGTTGCAGTAAGTACTGGGAGATGAAGAAGCTTGCACAGGATAGAGTAGCATGGAGAGCTGCATCAAACCAGTCTCAGGAATGAAGACTACAACAACAACAACAGGGTCAGCTTTCTGGGACACGTGAAAACAGCAGAAGGGATTAGTCCCGACCCAGAGAGGATGGCAGCAATTGCAAAGATTTCCACTCCTACAACCAGCAAACAACTGAGAGGGTTTCTAGGAATTTCTATGTGGTAACATTAGCAACTCCCCGACTCTGCCAATTAACAGAAAAAGAACACCCTGGGTTTGGGATTAGTTTGCAGACCGAGAATTCAATAATTTGAAGGCGGCACAAGTCACTGCTCCTATTTTATCACATCCTGACTTATCACAGGATTTTTGTGTGCCCACTGACAGCGTGAAGATCGGTCTGGGAATCATGGTGTTTTAGGAGTTTGAACAAGATGGCAAATCAAAACGCAGAGCAATCGCCTTTGGTAGCAGGGTACTATCCAAAAATAAAAGAAATTACTCTGCCATGCCCTTGCGATAGTATGGGGATTTAAAAAGTTCAGATACTTTCTGTTTGGTAGAAAAACAAAAGTCTGTAAGGACCATAGGGCCCTAGAGTTACTCCTAACTGCAAAACGTCCGCTGAAAGACTAGCGAGATGTGTAGCGGTGCTTCAGGAATACCAGTTCTCAACGGTTAGATTAGATTAGATTAGATTAGATCAGATTAATACTAGTTCCATGGATCATGGATACGATATTTCGTAATGATGCGGAACGAGTCAAATTTTCCAATACATGACATAATTAAGTTAATTTAACAACATACGTAAGTTAATATAACAACTTTTTCATTTTTTGTGTTTTCTTAATTTTTTATTTTTATTTTTATTTTTTTTTATTTTTTATTTTTTTATTAATATTTTTTTTGTTTTTTAATTTATATCTAAAAATTCCTGTATGGAGTAGAAGGAGTTGTCATTCAGAAATTCTTTTAATTTCTTCTTAAATACTTGTTGGTTATCTGTCAGACTTTTGATACTACACTCCTGGAAATGGAAAAAAGAACACATTGACACCGGTATGTCAGACCCACCATACTTGCTCCAGACACTGCGACAGGGCTGTACAAGCAATGATCACACGCACGGCACAGCGGACACACCAGGAACCGCGGTGTTGGCCGTCGAATGGCGCTAGCTGCGCAGCATTTGTGCACCGCCGCCGTCAGTGTCAGCCAGTTTGCCGTGGCATACGGAGCTCCATCGCAGTCTTTAACACTGGTAGCATGCCGCGACAGCGTGGACGTGAACCGTATGTGCAGTTGACGGACTTTGAGCGAGGGCGTATAGTGGGCATGCGGGAGGCCGGGTGGACGTACCGCCGAATTGCTCAACACGTGGGGCGTGAGGTCTCCACGGTACATCGATGTTGTCGCCAGTGGTCGGCGGAAGGTGCACGTGCCCGTCGACCTGGGACCGGACCGCAGCGACGCACGGATGCACGCCAAGACCGTAGGATCCTACGCAGTGCCGTAGGGGACCGCACCGCCACTTCCCAGCAAATTAGGGACACTGTTGCTCCTGGGGTATCGGCGAGGACCATTCGCAACTGTCTCCATGAAGCTGGGTTACGGTCCCGCACACCGTTAGGCCGTCTTCCGCTCACGCCCCAACATCGTGCAGCCCGCCTCCAGTGGTGTCGCGACAGGCGTGAATGGAGGGACGAATGGAGACGTGTCGTCTTCAGCGATGAGAGTCGCTTCTGCCTTGGTGCTAATGATGGTCGTATGCGTGTTTGGCGCCGTGCAGGTGAGCGCCACAATCAGGACTGCATACGACCGAGGCACACAGGGCCAACACCCGGCATCATGGTGTGGGGAGCGATCTCCTACACTGGCCGTACACCACTGGAGATCGTCGAGGGGACACTGAATAGTGCACGGTACATCCAAACCGTCATCGAACCCATCGTTCTACCATTCCTAGACCGGCAAGGGAACTTGCTGTTCCAACAGGACAATGCACGTCCGCATGTATCCCGTGCCACCCAACGTGCTCTAGAAGGTGTAAGTCAACTACCCTGGCCAGCAAGATCTCCGGATCTGTCCCCCATTGAGCACGTTTGGGACTGGATGAAGCGTCGTCTCACGCGGTCTGCACGTCCAGCACGAACGCTGGTCCAACTGAGGCGCCAGGTGGAAATGGCATGGCAAGCCGTTCCACAGGACTACATCCAGCATCTCTACGATCGTCTCCATGGGAGATTAGCAGCCTGCATTGCTGCGAAAGGTGGATATACGAGGGTCGGTCAAAAAGTAATGCCTCCCATTTTTTTTCTACTTAAAGAAATTAAGTTAAGTGAAAAACTTGAATTTGGCGCCATTCCTCAAACCTTCTTCTGCAATCCACTGCAGTAGTAACTTTCTGTGTCAACAGGTGGCAGCACAGCAGAAGTTTGTAAGATGGCCGACATCGATGTTCGTTTGAGACAGCGTTGTGTGATTGAATTCTTGAATGCAGAAGGTGAAACGCCCATACGCATTCATGAAAGACTGAAGAAGGTGTATGGTGTTGTGACAGTGGATGTCAGCACTGTTAGACGATGGGTTCGTCGTTGTAAGGAAGCTGAAGGGCAAACACCGTTGACTGACGAAAAGCGGAGCAGCAGGCCGGTGAGTGCAGTGACTCCACACAACATTCAGCAAGTTGATGACATCATTCGTGGTGACCGTCGGGTGACTGCAGATGAAGTGTGTCGCATTATTTCTCTTAGTAAAGGCAGTGTGATCACGATTATTAAACAATTGGGGTACTCAAAAGTTTGTGCACGGTGGGTTCCAAGAATGTTAACCGATCAGAATAAAGAGGCAAGAAAAACAATAGCCTCCCAACACTTGCAGCGCTTCCGTTTGGAGGGAGATGAGTTTCTGAAAAAAATTGTGACCGGGGACGAAACATGGGTGCATTCTTTTGAACCCGAATCAAAGAGGCAGTCAATGGAGTGGCGTCACACAAGCTCGCCGAGGAAGAAAAAATTCAAAACTGTGTGATCGGCAGGGAAAGTTATGGCAACAGTTTTCTGGGATACAGAGGGTGTGATTCTGGTTGATTTTTTGGAGCAGGGATGCACAATAAATTCTGTTCAATACGTCACAACCCTCAACAAACTTAAAGCACGTCTTCAGCGAGTTCGCCCAACAAAATCAATGGCAGATGTTCTTCTTTTGCATGACAATGCAAGACCACACACCAGTCGTCACACCTCTGACGAGATTGTCAAAATTGGATGGGAAGTTTTGCCTCATCCCCCATACAGCCCTGACCTGGCACCATCAGACTTCCATCTGTTCGGGCCACTAAAAGAAGCTCATCGTAGGATTCATTTTGAAGATGAGGAGGCCGTCAAAACATCCGTGCATCAATGGCTTAGGAAGCAGAGCTGTGATTTTTACCGTGCTGGGATACATGCCCTTGTTCAAAGATGGACCAAAACTGTAGAGATGGGCGGAGATTACATTGAAAAATGACAAAATGATCCTCAATGTTGTGGTTTTCAACCTATGTAATTGCATTTAAATTTCCTGACAATTTAACGTAGAAAAAAAAATAGGAGGCATTACTTTTTGACTGACCCTCGTACACTGTACTAGTGCCGACATTGTGCATGCTCTGTTGCCTGTGTCTATGTGCCTGTGGTTCTGTCAGTGTGCTCATGTGATGTATCTGACCCCAGGAATGTGTCAATAAAGTTTCCCCTTTCTGGGACAATGAATTCACGGTGTTCTTATTTCAATTTCCAGGAGTGTATTTGGTAAGTGACCAAAGACTTTTGTGCCAGTATAATTCACCCCTTTCTGTGCCAAAGTTAGATTTAATCTTGAATAGTGAAGATCATCCTTTCTCCTAGTATTGTAGTTATGCACACTGCTATTACTTTTGAATTGGGCTTGGTTGTTAACAACAAATTTCATAAGAGAGTATATATACTGAGAAGCTACTGTGAATATCCCTAGATCCTTAAATAAATGTCTGCAGGATGATCTTGGGTGGACTCCAGCTATTATTCTGATTACACGCTTTTGTGCAATAAATACTTTATTCCTCAGTGATGAATTACCCCAAAATATGATGCCATATGAAAGCAACGAGTGAAAACAGGCGTAGTAAGCTAATTTACTAAGATGTTTATCACCAAAATTTGCAATGACCCTTATTGCATAAGTAGCTGAACTCAAACGTTTCAGCAGATCATCAATGTGTTTCTTCCAATTTAATCTCTCATCAATGGACACACCTAAAAATTTGGAATATTCTGCCTTAGCTATATGCTTCTGATTAAGGTCTATATTTATTAATGGTGTCATACCATTCACTGTACGGAACTGTATGTACTGTGTCTTATCAAAATTCAGTGAGAGTCCATTTACAAGGAACCACTTAGTAATTTTCTGAAAGACAGTATTGACAATTTCATCAGTTAAGTCTTGTTTGTCAGGTGTGATTACTATACTTGTATCATCAGCAAAGAGAACTAACTTTGCCTCTTCATAAATATAGAATGGCAAGTCATTAATGTATATTAAGAACAACAAAGGACCCAAGACTGACCCTTGTGGAACCCCATTCTTGATAGTTCCCCAGTTTGAGGAATGTGCTGATCTTTGCATATTATGAGAACTAGTTATTTCAACTTTCTGCACACTTCCAGTTATGTACGAATTAAACCATTTGTGCACTGTCCCACTCATGCCACAATACTTGAGCTTGTCCAGCAGAATTTCATGATTTACACAATCAAAAGCCTTTGAGAGATCACAAAAAATCCCAATGGGTGGTGTTCGGTTATTCAGATCAATCAAAATTTGATTGGTGAAAGCATATATGGCATTTTCTGTTGAAAAACCTTTCTGGAAACCAAACTGACATTTTGTTAGTACTTCATTGTTACAGATATGTGAAGCTACTCTTGAATACATTACTTTCTCAAAAATTTTGGATAAAGCTGTTAGAAGGGAGATTGGATGGTAATTGTTGACATCAGATCTATCCCCTTTTTTATGCAAAGGTATAACAATAGCATATTTCAGTCTATCAGGGAAAATGCCCTGTTCCAGAGAGCTATTACACAGGTGGCTGAGAATCTTACTTATCTGTTGAGAACAAGTTTTTAGTATTTTGCTGGAAATGCCATCAATTCCATGTGAGTTTTTGCTTTTAAGCAAGTTTATTATTTTCCTAATTTCAGACGGAGAAGTGGGTGAGATTTCAATTGTATCAAATTGCATAGGTATGGCCTCTTCCATTAACAGCCTAGCATCTTCTAATGAACACCTGGATCCTACTATATCCACAACATTTAGAAAATGATTATTAAAAATATTTTCAACTTCTGACTTTTTGTTCGTGAAGTTTTCATTCAATTTGATGGTAATACTGTCTTCCTGTGCTCTTGGTTGACCTGTTTCTCTTTTAATAATATTCCAAATTGTTTTAATTTTATTATCAGAGTTGCTGATTTCAGACATGATACACATACTTCTGGATTTTTTAATAACTTTTCTTCATATAACACATACATTTCCCTTTTCCGGTTACAAGATATTTTTATACCCTTAGTAAGCCATGGTTTGTTACAAGGTTTCTTACGAGTATATTTAACTATTTTCTTGGGGAAGCAGATTTCAAATGCATTTACAAAAATGTCATGAAATAAATTATATTTTAAATTGGCATCAGGTTCACGGTACACCTCATCCCAGTCTAACTGCTGTAGGCTTTCCCTGAAATTTGCAATTGTTAAATCGTTGACTGAACGTACTACTTTGGAGGACTGTTTAGTATTGCTGAATGGAGCTATGTCATATATTGTAACTAGCTGTGCACCATGATCAGAAAGACCATTCTCAACAGGCTGAGCATTTATTTGGTTAAACTTATCTTGGTCTATAAAGAAATTATCTATCAGTGAGCTGCTATCCTTTACCACCCGAGTAGGAAAATCAATAACGGGTGTCAAATTAAAAGACCCGAGTAATACTTCAAGGTCATTTTTCCTATTACCCTCTTTCAGAGAATCTACATCGAAGTCCCCACAAATAATAATTTGCTTTCCCCTGTCTGACAGATAGCACAACAAGGAGTCCAAATTTTTCAGAAATAGATGAAAATTTCCTGATGGGGACCTATATACAGTTACAATTATAAATGTGCCTTTATTTAATTTAATCTCACAAGCACGTGCTTCTATATGTTTCTCTACACAAAACTTTTTTGTTTCTATACTTTTTGCACAATGATAACTTTTGACATATATGGCAACTCCTCCTTTCACCATATTTTCTCTCATTACATGTGCAGAGAGCTTATATCCACTTACATTTACCTTATCCATATCAGTAACAATGTGATGCTCAGACAGGCATAGTATATCTATTTCATCCTCAGCTTCTAAATCTTCTAAACAAACCAGAAGCTCATCTATTTTATTCTTTAAACTCCCAATATTTTGATGAAATATACTTACATTATTTTTAATTATACTTTTATGAGAACCTTTCCTTATTCTAGCATTTGCAGTACTCTCCTGTCTGAGTTTCTCATTGTGCTTAGGCCTAGTTGCTATACCAGTGGTCATATGGTGTTCAGAGAGGCAGATTATGTCAGCTGGGTTGGGTGACTTTAATTCATCAATGGAATTACCTAGGACTGAGATACAACTTGGTGGAGCTAAAATTTCTGGTGATTGGTGAAAATTTATAATTGACAGCTGTGATTGGTGATCCAATGTGCTAGAATTGTGCTGTTTAATTTCTTTCCTAAACTGAAGATTTGTTTCAATCCTGACCTCTCGTAGAACTTGACATCTTTCTGTCTTACCTATCCTAAAAAAGGTGCTGCTCCAACACCTGTAACCACTGGTATTTTACCATTCATGGCAGTGCCTCCCCCCCTTAAATTTCCTGCTATTACCCCAGCCAGTTTCCCCTTCCCTTTCCTGTTGAGATGTAGGCCGTGCCTGGTATAGTCCCACCTACTGAGAGAATCTATGTACCTGGGCCGACAAACGTCATCGCTGACACCCTGTCCCACTCACATATTGGCATAACAGAAGAGACGGCTCAAGCATGAGAGCAAGAGCACTTTTCGTTGTTCTACTTAAAAGGCGTTGCATTTGAAAACTTCGTTACTGGATCGATGCGAAATATCCAGAATGAGCAGGACAAGCACCCAGATTTAGTGAAAATAAAATAAAAGTGGAAGAATCGGACGCGGGCCTGTATAAGACAGCAGTACCTCTTGAGAAAAGGGATTCTGTTTTATAGGGCAAACGTTAATAAATTCGTTGTAGGTGGTGTGCATACGAAATGAGTTATTAAATGAACTTATATGGTATACACACCTAAGTTACGCACGTTTCGGTCCACGAAAATGTTTTATGAAAATGAGGAGTGTCTGTTACTTTAAAAACATGGAGAAACGCATACGGAAATTACTAGCCATCTGTGAAAACTGCCAAAAGGCGAAATCTATAACTGTAGGAATCTAGGCTCCTTTATACCCAATTATTCCTGAAAAGCTAAGGCATATGACAGCGACGGATTTAATGGGACCATTACCCAAGACATCGAAGGGCCACCAATATATATCGGTAGTATTGGAGCCGACATCCAAATTTGTGACGTTGACACCACTAAAAAGGACGACTGTTGCAACTGTAAGTAGTGCCTTGTGTAGGGACTTCATAAACCAAGTGGTAACTGTAGACTGTATCATCTCAGACAATCGACCTCAATATAAATCTGAAGTATGGAAAAGAACACTAAGGAGGTATAAGATAAAGCCCATATTTATTAGTTGGTTTCATCTGGGTTCGAACTCCACAGAGAGAACGATGAAAGATTTGGGCAGTTTATGTAGGTTTTAATGTGGAAAAAATCGTGCTAGCAGGGATGTGTTTCTTAAAGATTTTCAGGATGTGATAAACGACCTTCCCCACACTACTACACCGTTGCCACCTACGATGGTTCCGAAGAATAGGGACACTCCAGATAAAATTCAAGGACTGATCGATTTTCCACAAAGGACTCGCCGACAGCATAAAGTCAGAGTGGAAGAGGCTTTGCGCAATATTCGGGTCGCTGGAGAGAAGCGCAAGGTGCGCGCGGACAAAAAGGCGCATGTAATGGAATTTACAGTTAGACAAAAGGTCTTAGTTAAGTCTCATAGGTTGTCCAACAAACAAATGAAGCTGTGTCAAAAGTTCTTCAAGGATGCAGTGGCCCTGTACACATAAGACTAGTGCAAGCAAATGCGGTTGAAATTGAGTAAGTAAAAACAAGAAAATCTTTGGGACTCCATGTGAGCCATCTCAATCCATTTATAGAATAAGTAGGGAGAATTGAAGGGAGCTTGTACGGCAAAAGTATAGTATTATATATAGTTAGCGATTAAGTTAAGTATTACACTGAAGGGATCTGTAGATTTATCAAATTTTCTATAATATTATAATGTTAGAAGAGGTACCACAGTTCATAAAAGGGCAGGATGTCGTGGGTAAGAAAATTAGGGTATGTTTCTTTGTGTAGGCTATAACTATGTGCACAGCAAGTTGAATGTACAATTTCAGAAGGTGTTTAGAGTTTAAGATGTGCTATCTGTCCATGAAGGAATAAAGTGAAATTGAGAAACGTGTGGTACTGCAAAAATGTTGTAAAGATACGGGAATTTAAAAAAAAAATTAACCAGTTGATGTGGAACTTATTAGGAGAGAACATCAGTTAAAAAATTTTAGAAATGAGTGACTATTTCACATGTTTAGCGATAGGGCCATAAATGAGTGACTTGCTGAAAGGGTTTGCAGTGACACACAAGTGTGTCGTCCAAGTATGATTTGTCTCCATTCAGAGAAACGGGAGTTCAATAAGTCGCCAACTCCACGTGTCTACGCGAGAGCGCACCGTTATTTGTATGGGAATGTTGTTCTTATGCTGTTCAAAGAGACGGAATAATTGTGTACATGGTGGCCAGTGCTGCGGAATTCCGTACGAGCGCACCAAAATATTAGTTGAGTGTTAGATGGACATGAAATGGAAGTGTAATAAGTGGATATAGACACGTAAAATGTAATAAAGGAAAAGTATAGAGCTTTACGTTCAAAGCACAGGACACAGAGGGTAATAGTAGTGATCACTATGCTACCTGGGTGTTGAACTTCAGCTATCTGATCGTGTCGGCCATAGATGCTCATATTTCGTTTCTTGACAAACTACAACACGGCTGCTAGGAAACGTCACTAGAACACGAAAAGAAAATACTTTTCAATTCCGCTCACTCATCAGCCTGTTACGTAATATATTGACATAAAGTTCAAACCAAGAAATCAGTTTATAATTTTTTGTCACATGCAGAACGATGAAAAGTTGTTTGCCAAACTACAATATGGCGGACGATGCAAAGCACGTGTATTTGCAGACACGCTGCAGTTCTACACTCAGAGACCAGACTTCTACATCCAGGTTGTATAGAGACCACTGGGTAATACATAAGGACGTGGCAGTCGTGTTGATGAGCAGTGATTTTATATAATGTGCTAAAATCTTTATATTTCCAGGTACCACTAATAAAATAAAATGTAACTTTACAGTACTGGCCATTAAAATTGCTACACGACGAAGATGACGTGCTACAGACGCGAAATTTAACCGACAGGAAGAAGATGCTGTGATATGGAAATGATTAGCTTTTCAGAGTATTCACACAAGGTTGGCGCCGGTGGCGACACCTACAACGTGCTGACATGAGGAAAGTTTCCAACCGATTTCTCCTACACAAAAAGCAGTTGACCGGCGTTGCCTGGTGAAACGTTGTTGTGATGCCTCGTATGAGGAGGAGAAATGCGTACCATCACGTTTCCGACTTTGATAAAGATCGGATTGTAGCCTATCGCGATTGCGGTTTATCGTATCGCGACATTGCTGCTCGCATTGGTCGAGATCCAATGACTGTTAGCAGAATATGGAATCGGTGGGTTCAGGAGGGTAATACGGAACGCCGTGCTGGATCCCAACGGCCTCGTATCACTAGCAGTCGAGATGGCAAGCATCTTATACGAGTGGCTGTAACGGATCGTGCAGCCAAGTCTCGATCCCTGAGTCAATAGATGGGGACTTTTGCAAGACAACAACCATCTGCACGAACAGTTCGACGACGTTTGCAGCAGCATGGACTATCAGCACGGAGACCGTGGCCACGGTTACCTTAAACGCTGCATCACAGACAGGAGCGCCTGCGATGCTGTATTCAACGACGAACCTGGGTGCACGAATGGCAAAACGTCATTTTTTCGGATGAATCCAGGTTCTGTTTACAGCATCACGACGGTCGCATCCGTGTTTGGCGACATCGCGGTGAACGCACATTGGAAGCGTGTATTCGTCATCGCCATCCTGGCGTATCACCCGGCGTGATGGTATGGGGTGCCATTGGTTACACGTCTCGGTCACCTTTTGTTCGCGTTGACGGCACTTTGAACAGAGGACATTACATTTTAGATGTGTTACGACCTGTGGCTCTACCCTTCATTCGATCCCTGCGAAACCCTACATTTCAGCAGGATAATGCACGACCGCATGTTGCGGGTCCTGTACGGGCCTTTCTGGATACAGAAAATGTTCGACTGCTGCCGTGGCCAGCACATTCTCCAGATCTCTCACCAATTGAAAACGTCTGGTCAATGGTGGCCGAGCAACTGGCTCGTCATAATACGCCAGTCACTACTCTTGATCAACTGTGGTATCGTGTTGAAGCTGCATGGGCATCTGTACCTGTACACGCCATTCTGTTTCACTGAATGCCCAGACGTACCAAGGCCGCTATTACGGCCAGAGGTGGTTGTTCTGGGTACTGATTTCTCAGGATCTGTGCACCCAAATTGCATGAAAATGTAATCACATGTCAGTTCTAGTATAACATATTTGTCTAATGAATACCCTTTTATCAACTGCATTCTTCTTGGTGTAGCAATTTTAATGGCCAGTAGCGTATTAAGATGAAAAGAAGAGACCACCAGAGAAAGGTGACAGCAGCAGATCCGAAAAAGGGGGACAGAGAAGAGAAGGTATTACTGAGTAAAACCATGAGAAAACGTATACGAAAGCGTGATTAAAATAAAAGATATCAGTAATTGCACTAAACTTGCTATGTAGTATAATTGTCCACAGGAAGCACGCCAGAAGCATGAAATGAAGAAGAGGCCCAGCTAATAATTCATTTGTATATATTTGTGTGTGCAAATGTGCGCTTTATTGTTCACAGATATTCACCACGACATCCAAAATGTAAACCAAGGACCATGAGAGCGGACGATCTTGTGATACCCACAACAGTGTAGACTTATCTAAGTATCCTACTGGCCAGTAGTTAAGAGCAGTTTAACAAGTAGTTTAACAAATAATATTTGCAACTATTAACATTGAGATTTGGTTAGGATTAATTCTATTATTGTTTGAATAGCTAACATGTATTTTTATAGGTATACAAGTGTCGACAGATATTTAATAATTCATTGACATAGGTAGAAGTGTATTCCTTTATAAGTAACACCGGCTTTGTACATAACATTTTTTTTATCAAAATGATAGTGGTAAATACGTGAGTGTCTTGGCTAATTAGACAAATAGAACAGTAATAAATGTAAAGGTAAATGACCTAACTAGTGAATGCATCTTAAAATTTTATGTTTCATAAATGTCAGTAAATTGTGTTATGTATTGTATAGTATTTGTTGTAAATCGGAAACTAATTGTGGGCATTAGTGAGCGCAGGATGCGCCAAAAACTTTGCGAGGCACACTGGCAGCAACAACATCGAGCAGACGGAACGGTCCAGAAGCTAGGGGAGCCATCAGTCTTGTCGTGGCAAATGTGAGGACGTGGGCTATTCATCGGCTGTCTGAAGACCTCGCCCGCGCGGCAAACAATGGCACCAGGTAACGTGGCCAGCACAGCAGAGGTGGTATTTAAACGGCCACTAATAACATGTCTCCACTGTTGTACTACACGATGGAGACGAGATAAGCCATTTGCACACATAATACAGTCAGTTAAGCCTACAGCGGAACTGATAATATCTGTACGGAACTGTGAACTATATATGCTTTTCTTCTGCGGTCGTCCGCCAAACAGAGGCTGATAACATCGTAATCTGTAGCAGTCAGTGAACTGGCATTGACTTCTGAGGAGTCTGATTCACACACAACAACTCAAGTTCCATGTATAGTGTCACCAAACAAATAACCTACCTGCACAATTACCGATATCCTTATCCAAAATACAATAGTCATATCAAGAGAAAAAAGCGACATGAAGAACACAAGAGTAGGTACAAAAACATAGTAAAAAAAGAAACATGAAGAACTGAATACTAGATACAATTACACTTCTCTTAGCCGACGCAGGAGAATTCTGGGTGACCTAAAGATCCTACCTGACTGTGCCTTCCCCACACTGTGTGCAAATTCGACAAAAATCTTGGCTCTTTCAAAACATTCACCCACTTACCTGGCTGTATATTCGAGGACCCTTCCACATCATCAACTTTACGAGAGGCTGGTAACCTGTCGGAATCAACAATGGGCTGAGGGTCCAAAGACTGACTTGAAGAGGCAACATGTCCGGTCTCGAACAACCTACGCGTCCTAAACTTCACAAAAACTCTAGCTTCCGTCCCCATAGACAAATGAAGACAAAAGTGTGTTGTGAAATCCGAATCAGTGTGTGACTCTTGATAAAAAAAGGTGCATAATGTAGCGAACACTGAACACTTACACCAACAAACTAACAGTTTCCGATATCTATCATTTGTGTAAACATTTGTACTTAGTTTTCAGGATAGTCTTAAGAAATTATTTGTGTATGTATTCATGTAAAATATTGTTTGAGATTGTCTTTGATAATGATGTTCTTCACTGTTTTTATACATTTGTGTATTTCAAGAACTTTGAGTATCTATCTATGTAAAACTATTATTTGTCATTTTCTTCGTTAATGATACTACGGGTTTTTAATGTTTTTATGTATTACATTTTACACACTGTGAACAAACACATTAGTTAAAATTGGTGATCGATCTGAACTCTTATTCAAAATGATAATTGTCACAGTAAATGTAAATGCAGTTTGTCAAAGAACGCTTTAGAACATAAGATTTTTGAAATTTTTAACTAGTGTACACGTTAGAGAAACACTAGACTTGGTAAATCAGTTTGTCAAATGACCACTTTCAAATGATTGGGATACTTTACTTTAATATTTCTTGCCTCAACCTATGTCTTAGGGATGGATGAATGACAGAGAGCGTGGATCTTAGGTTTAAAGACAGATGGGAACTGCCATTTTTGAAAGAGAATAAAATTTTGTAATGTTAGTTAAATTATTTTGATACTATATATTCCAATTGTCACGTCTCGGAAAAATGTTCCGAACATAAGGGGTAGACAAAAAAATGATTCAAATGGCTCTGATCACTATGGGACTTAGCTGCTGAGGTCATCAGTCCCCTAGAACTTAGAATTACTTAAACCTAACTAACCTAAGGACATCACACACATACATGCCCGAGGCAGGATGCGAACCTGCGACCGTAGCGACTAGAACCACTCGGCCACTCTAGCCGGCAGGGGTAGACAGAATACAATAAACATGTAATAAGTAAATTTATGGCAGCAAACCCATGAATGAATGCAGAATGACTGTAGAAGAACATAACATAATTCAAGTGTTCCTCTGCCCTCGTATTCTTATTAGTTTGCTTGTACTGACTATTGATGGTTATATGATTTTGTACTGGATGAGATAATACTATAAGAATAGTTCGTTAGGAGGGGGCATTGTAAGGTGGCTATAATTAGGCACCTTACAAGAACTCATCCACATACTTTGCCGTGATCTACAAACACAATTAGGTATCACGTGATAATTTGTACATCATATGTATGAATATATAAAGTAGACTGACATTCTCACGTACGTCTTGTAAATAATTGTTGACGCTTATTGCATGAAAGGTAACGGAGGGTCTTCATTATAAAAACGGCGTAATGAATGATTGCCTATACTTGTACAGGTTGGAACGCCAGTGGAGATGAAACGGCAGAGTAGCTAGACAGACGTCGTGGCACCTGAGCTCTGGAGCACAATAGGGTGACAGCCGGACGCTATTGTAGTAGGGGCCGGAAGGATAACCGGATAATACTTCCTAACGCTGAAAATCTTGGACACAGGTAAGAGGAACGAGGAAGCGGCACCTCAGAAACACGCGAGCTGGGTTATTTCCAAGGATTTTTACTCCAAGCGTACCATTGTACGAGTATAGGTTTTTCCTTGCAAACTTTCCGTGCTGGACGACAAAAGACTAAAATATGGTTGGTCGGCGTTCGGAAGAATCTGTAGAGAGGGAGAATATTCCGTGGTTTCGGGAATATGATTCGTTTTCGGAATTACGATGGTGGGGAGCCGAGCCTTGCTGGGAAGCCAGCAGTGGAGAGGAGAGATCTTCCATTGTGAGCGCCCGTGTGTGACGGTCGCTCGGTGTCAGCATGTGTTGGGACAGACGGACTTGGTGTCTTTGTGCTCAGTACAGTTTATAGTTAGAACAGTTAGGAACTGTACTGTTGCGAACCTATACGATTCTGGACCTCACCTCCGGGTTGGAAGTCGTCGTTTGGTGCGCAGCGTTCAGTATTTGAGAGCACTTCCTCTGCATATACTTACGTTGAGACGTTATCTGAACTCCGTCCTTGTGTTTGGGAGTTCGCGTTTTTCGTATGTAGAACACAGAGAGGAGAAGACAGTATTAAAGTCAGATGATCGCCTTCTGCCGTCTTAGTGTTTGAAAGTGTTTTATTTTGCATCTGGAGTTCTTCCATCGATGCAGACGTGAGCGAGAGACAGTTCGCTGACGCACTAGACGCGTTATTTTAGATCACGTGGCCATAAAAGGGGACAGAGTTGGGCAATTGATTAATAATTTTACTTATGAAATATAGACATCTGTCAGAAAGGGTGTTTTTTATCTGCAATAAACGTATATTAAGAAACAACGTTTATCATTTAGTAGTATTAGTTGGCTTCATCATTCATTTATGTTTAGACTGTAATTTATGGAATTAAGAGATCCTAAAATCTGCTTCAGGAGGTAGTCAGACAGGGCCAAATAATCATTTTAGTGTTTATTCTTTTACGTTGCGGACATTCATTTTTACACCCGCCTGGAGTAGCATCCTAGACTGGAACATAGCATATCAAGTTCAAATTTATGCCACATACAATGGTCTATGGTCGCTTGGAAATATAAACATTTTAAGCTTGTAAGTCAATTCAGTTAAAAGATACGACCATTTAAGTCACATATTTTGACACTCGAAAATTCACTCATCAAAACTTATAAGTACTTCCCGTTGGCCTAGAAACTTGAAATTTGGCAAGAAGCAAAGCTTTACAGTACAAATAAAGGGAAGATTCGATATCGTAAATTTGTAATTATATCACACGGAAAAGCATTTCTTTTGTCATTTGTTACCCGACGCTGACATTAAAACAGTCTCGAAAGTCTTAGAATTCCTTTCATTAGGAGGATGGATTAGGGTCTGGGCTCTGAGAACCCAGATGAATTGAAGGACAAATTGGCGCTGTACGTCGATGATGTGCCCATTGTAGAAAACACCTGAGATTAGCACAATACAACATCAGATCTGTTGATCAACACCTCAGAGGAGCATGGCGTCACGGACAGCCTGACGAAGTCAGAGTTTGGCCACATGGATGTAGGTTTCTTCGGACACATTATGTCTTCTGCCAGTATCCAACCCGATCCAGTGAAGCTTGGTGTGATTCGTAGCTTCGCTAGGTCTAGAACAAATTGGCAAGTCCACGCACTTCCAGGACTTATAAATTTCTGTAAAAGGTTCCTGAATGAGATGGTCACCACCTTGAATTTGTCTTGGTTAACCAGGACGTGGGGTGGATGTGAGGCGTTCCGGAGCAGCAGGAATTTGAGGGTCTTAAGGCCACATTGTTGAATGCTCCACTGGTGTTTCACCCCAACCGGAGTAAAGTATTTTGCGTGTCAACTGATGCCTCATCGAGTGGTTTGGGGTACATTTATTTCAAGAGGTGGGACATGATGGAGTAGTGGTCTGGCAAACAACTGTCTTGTAGCCATGTCTTGACCAAGGCACGAAGTAATTACTCGGTGACTGAGTTCGACGCTTTGGCTGTCACATGAGGCTCCACAAAATTTCGATATATCTTGATGGATAGGTTCACAAAGATCTACAGTGACCACAATGCATTAAATTTCTAATCACAGCAAAATTAACTCAGGGACACCTTTTTCAGGATTTTTAGTTTTATGTGGTACACATACCAGGTAAAGGGGATGTCATGGTGGATGCGCTATCACGAGTCCCCACTCGGTTGTCGCACTTTAATGATAACGAGTTCAGAGAAACAAACTTCATTGTGTGTAGTACATGAAAAGGGTCACCTTTCCAAATTTAGTTGCTGTCACACTTGCATGTATGGGACATGAAAAAGATAACGACCTGATTCACAAAGACGTAATAATGCAGTGGCAAAGTGGTGCAACAGATAATATTAGGCACTACTTTCTGCTGAGAAATGATGTATTGCTTAGATAAACAAACCTTGATGAAAGTTAATGGATATCGTGCGTGCCAGAAGAATTTATGAACAAGCTCATCTGTTACATTCGTCTTTGCTGTACCCATTTCGGACCATGCAAACGCAGTAACAAATTGAAGGAATCTGTCCATAAAAGTGGTTCTTGCAAGTTCTGGTCCTTGTCAGAAAGCTAAGCCAACTGCGGTAACTCATCATGTGCCAGTTTTTCTCATAGTCCAAAGGGGTTATGTGACATCACCGCCACAAACTTGCTCAGTCCGATTCCAAGATAATGGAGAGGATATTAGTACATATTATTAACTGCAGAACTCACTTCCAATTTCATGCCTTCATGCCACAGTGACTACAGCTTTTGCAAACTACTGCTTTTGTGTAGTTAGAAAGATGTGAAGAATACTATCTTATAATGGTACCCAGTTTCGTTCTTTATGCGACAGAAGGGAATGAAAACCATTTATTTCCTGACGTATCATCCAGCCTAAAATCCGTCAAGAGAATAATGAAGGAGACTGTGAAAATGTACCAGATATACTGCCACTACCAGCATCGAGTACGGGACAAGTTCTTGGATGATTTTCAAGACATCCTGAGCGTGTTACTCCCGGAAGACACGGGCATGGTTTTAGTACTAGTACTGAAGAATTGCCAACCAACTAACATAGTACAAGAAGTCGTGGACTTCCCATCCTCTGGATGTCAGCGTTTCTTAAGCTGGTACTTAGGACCAGAAGAGAAAAGAGAAGGGATCGATTCGTATGATTAAGTTTGCACCGGCCGCGGTGGCCGAGCGGTTCTAGGCGCTTCAGTCTGGAACCCAGCGACTGCTACGATCGCAGGTTAGAATCCTGCCTCGGGCTTGGATGTGTGTGATCTTTCAGACATGATGAGGCAGAAGCGTGATTAAAATACTTGCTAATTTGGAAGTTCTGAAGAAGAGAAATAAGTGTCAGGAAGTCGTCTGTGGAAGTATTTGTATGGAGTGTGGCCATGTACGGAACTGAAACATGGACGATAACTAGTTTGGACAAGAAGAGAATAGAAGCTTTCGAAATGTGGTGCTACAGAAGAAAGCTGAAGATTAGATGGGTAGATGACATAACTAATGAGAAGTAATTGAATAGAATTGGGGAGAAGAGGAGTTTGTGGCACAACTTGACTAGAAGAAGGGATCGGTTGGTCGGACATGTTCTGAGGTATCAAGGGATCACCAGGTTAGTACTGGAGGGCAGCGTGGAGGGTAAAAATCGTAGAGAGAGACCAAGAGATGAATACACTAAGCAGATTCAGAAGGATGTAGACTGCAGTACGTACTGGGAGATGAAGACGCTTGCACAGGATAGAGTAACATGGAGAGCTGCATCAAACCAGTCTCAGGACTGAAGACCACAACAACACATGGACAAACAAAGGTAAAATCCAGGACGAAAGTATTAAGTGATCGGCTCATCCCAAGATGAGAATATGGTAGAGACAAAATGTTCAAGAGGAAATGTAATATATGAAAGAGTTTTGCAAAGAAATGTGATACTCAATGCTGTTGCCAGTATTTATGTGTTCTTCTGGAATGTTGCAGTGAGACGAGTGCACCATATCAGCTGAGTAAATTAACAACTCCATAATGGGAGATGTGTATTAAGAAAGAAAATAAATATCTTCACAATGAGTTGAATCGGGTACAAGTGGAACAGTAACAGTGTAGGATCCATATTAGTTTATGCTTCACATTATTTGGTGTTGTAATGATCAACAGAGACAATAGGAGTCTCAATGAGGTATTAGTGAGACACCCATACTTGTAACTAAGGTCATCTTATGGCAGAAAACTTAGTCCATGTAGCGATTAATAGCGTTTTGGGAAAGATTGACGGTAGACGTTGCAATCCGTACCATTGCTACAAACCTTTCTATTATTATTATTATTTGTAAACATATTAGCGATTAAGCCAATCTGTATAACTGATTAACACCACACTGCCAGTGGTCAGTATGAGTAGATGATCCCCCATCCATCCACTCAAAACATGCGGCACGCACCCAGACCTGAATTCCACAATGGAAGCCCTGTTACCTGAGTCAATGCTAACAGACTGCGAAGTGACCACAGGGCGAGTCTTGAGATTATTCATCTACATTCTTCAATGACCCGCCTATTCACCTGTCTGCTAAGATATAAAGTACATCAGACACATGCTAAACACATTTGGACAAATCTCATTAATGATGTTTGCATGGGGACTGCATCAGGGCTGTTGATATCTTTGTTACTCAGGCCACACAATAAAATGGAAAGCACTTTCCTTCAGTAAATCTAGTAGGTGACAAACGTATGCTCCTAAGACATTTCTTACACAAATGTGGGGGGCGTCTATAAACAGAGATAGGTAACAGCTGAAAATCATACTACTCATAACTATCATGTGAGAAGACATTTCCTATGAACAGTGTCAGGCATCTCATGATGAGCTAGTGATTGAAAGTACACTGCTCAGGTGACTGAAAAGACACTATGTACAGCTTGAATTGCTCATAAACCTTGAAGTGCTGTTCGCTCATATGCACTTTCGAGTAGACATGTTACTATTGCCTGATGCCAGGAGCAAGTCAAGATTATGGACATCTAGTTACTGGCTTGATTTTCTTGATATTGGTCTATTATTGTGGCAGTCTTTAGAGTGAAGACAATGTACTAAATGGTGGTCCTCGTTGAAAGTAGACTTGAGTTTTCTCACGAGTGTTTTTACTCCATGACATTCATCGGGTACTATAGTTGAAATTCACCCCACCTCCAATTAACCCTGTGTTCCACTGTTTCATACAAACAAAATGAAGAGTGATAAACCAAGCTCATGTGACATTCTAAAAGCCTCAAATAGGTGATTAACAGCGTGTGATGCTGTATTTCCTCACAGGGATTGACTTTTAATTCACGACAATTGTCAGTGACACTTGCATATGTAGATTATTAACCTTGTTACATAAAGTGAATGGTACAACTAGCAGTCTATTGACAAATTCTTGCCACCACCATCAGTGGAGTGATTTTAAACTCTTTTTTTTTAATCTTGTGTAATTTATGGAATGGTTGTAAAATACTGCAACTTTGTTGTGTGTTTAATTAAATGTTTGAGCTCCCTGTGGAGAGGATAAAATTCATTTTCCATGATGTTAGGATGTCATTGATTAGTTTTCATTTTTATCATGTTTCATTTAATTTACACCCATGGACTGCTATTTTTAATACACGTAAAACTCAAATTTAAGTGTCTTGAATTCATTGAAGCTCACTTGTAGTCTACTTACTTAATTTTATATTAATGAGAGCTAATTTTTATGGTATTTTCCATTGTCTTGTTAATGTTGTCTATGACTAATTTTTGTACGTGTCAACTGTTTTTATGGAGCAAATGAGGCTCAGATTATATTGTCTGAAAGTCTACATATTGAAGATCCTTACATTTTTAACTGAAATTTCAGAGTTCAGTATTTAAATAGATGTCTATTTATTTGTGTTGTCATGTACAGTAGGGATGTGTGTGAATGTCGATAAAGACAGCAAGCAAACTTTACAGGTAAGGAGTGAACACACACTGCTAATTTTTAATTAATCTTCTACAGAGTGAATGAGATTGGGCAATGAAACATCAGAACGTGAGTGAGAGTGACAGAGAGTCAGCAAGAAATGCAAAATTTGTAAGGAAAATCTGAGTATGAGTGCAAAATATATTTAAAGAATAATCACTGTAAAATTTTATGAAGAGAATGGATGAAATATGTATGCTGGTGCTCCCCTTGTTGTATTATGTACCCTGGAATAAACCTTTTACGCCACCCCTTGGAATGAATGGATGTGATGGGTTTAAGAATGAGTGAGTGTTGGGCTAATATGTATAAAAATGTCCCCTTGGCAAAGAAACATTTTTCCTAATGTCATAACCAGTCACTTCCATTGAGAATAGGAGAATCAAATAACAAAACGTTTTCTAGATGCAGTAACACTATATGTCTGTAAACTTTTCCTCAGATGTAGAAGTGGTGATAATTGGCTTACATATAACCAAGGTTGTTTCAACTATGCTGTAAAAGTTTCGCTGGGAAGCCCTAATATATCCTCCATATAGTCCCACTCTCTCCCCACTCGATTTCCATATTTTTGGAGCCCTTAAGAAAGACATTGGTGATGGCCGATTTCCTTCAGATGAAGAGGTGTACACCTGGGTAGTACAACTACCATTCAAAATGGTGTTAATGACAAGTATCAGTAAAATAATAATCATGCAACTTTAGAAAATCATTTTACTCTTGCAAAATAAAATAGTTCAGTAAGTAGTTGCTATATAAAACATAGATTTCTATTTCTTTTTTTCTTGGCCTCAGTGGTTCAGGGGCTAAAATAAATTGATAAAAATTTTGCAATATGGAGGTCTCAATTCTGTTTTGTTAATGTGACTTTGTGCTATCCTCTATGGAGGGATAATTAACCCTGCAGATCATACACAACAACGCATAACACCTCAACAACATAATGAAACACAACAGATGACCGGATGTAACGAGACATATAAGAAAAAGGTAGTAGTCCTTGACACAAACCTACTTACGGGTAATCACGATAGTGACGATGAGTGTACAGATAGTGATAGCAAAAAGAAAGGTGACGACAGTGCAATAGGTAGTGTAAACATAAGAAAAAGTAAAGGTGAAAGAAGAAGAGCCGCAGGTAACAGCTCATCAGCCTCACCACCATTGAAGACGGAACAAGACACCACACCGGTGACATCTGCACTTCGAGATAAATATAGCGGAATCATCCCATATGTAGAAAAAGAGCAGAAGAGAAAAGTCGGCCAAACACCATGGCATGCTGACTACAACAATGTAGAACTAAACCTAAGGCTAAGTAGGCTAGAATATAAGGATACTTTCATCACAGCACAAAGACTGCTAACCAGACTACTTCACCCATTAGGCAGCTATGTATGCTTCCCGACCACTGAACAATCTGACAGAATGACTTTAAAGACCGCAAACATACCTACAGACCCAGCAGAGCTAGAAAAATTAGTCATACTAGCGTGTAGTCGGAGGGGGGAAACATATAACCCACACCAAGTGTACAAGGACCAAGTGAGGGCACATGGCAGAACTGACTTTGACTACTCGCAAACAGGACACAAATTCTACCTTCATGTGAAACACCCATGAAAATAATACAACTTAATGCTAATAGAAGCACACTCGTTAGTGCAGAACTGCCGCGAGTAGCTCTGGACTTGCAGGCGGATATTCTTTGCCTGCAAGAACCTTATGTGACAACCCAGGGAAACTTAACTAACCTACCCTGGGACGCTGTCACAATCTCAGACAGACGAAACTACAAGGCTGCCATAGTTGTCCTCAACAAAACTTTAAATATCACTAAGATTACGCAGCTATGTAACAGTCATCTGGCCACAGCAGAAATAACTAAGGGTCGAGACACATGGGTGGTCTCATCACTATACGCACAGTACAGTGACGACATAGAGCCATACCTACATATGATACAAGACATTGCTGAATACTCTAGAAATAAGAACCTAATTATATGTGCAGATATCAACGCTAAATCCACACTATGGCACTCGGACAGAACGGACGACAGAGGACGGAAAGTCAACGACGTCATACAGGAGACACAACTACATATTATAAATGAAGACGGACCTACACCTACATACAGAGGTCCAGGCGGATCTGCCACCAAAATCGATATTACTCTGGCGAATGACAGAACATTAGGACGACTGCAAAGATGGACCATACACGACTCTCTGACCACAAGTGATCACAACATAATAGAAATAAGTCTCACAACAAACAATTATCGCACCACACACAATACAACACACTTCAACTTTAAAAGAGCGAATTGGGACAGACTACAACAAATTGTTCAAAATGAGAATATATACAACATACAGGGAAGCGTGGACTACAGAGCACACAAACTGACACAAATCATCCAAACAGCACAAGAAACAGCAATACCTACGCACACACACAGCAAACAACGGGAAACACCATGGTCAGACGAATTAACCAGACTCAAACGTGACATGACAAGGAAACGAAAACTATACCAGAGGACATGGATACAAAGAGACAAACTACTGAGACTAGCTGCATATAGGGAAGCCAAAGAACTCTTCAAAAAGACATTATTTCAGACCAGGAAACAACATTGGGAGAGCTACTTGACCACACACACACAACAGAATATCTGGGGGGAACAATACAGGATCCTGACAGAAAAAATAAAGACCCCATTGGCATTAAGCACGCTACGGCAGGAAGACGGCACAATGACAGTGGGATGGAGAAACACAGCACAATATCTGCTGAACAAACTCCTCCCGGAAGATGCCACAGACTCAGACACACAGGAACAGATCACACTCAGACAAGAACTTCATGAACAGTATAACACCGACGCCGTCACCTGTCCCTTTGCGCACGAGGAAGTTGCGGTAGCGATAAGAGAGCTAAAGAATAAAAAAGCACCTGGACCCGACAGGATCCATGCAGAAGTGCTTAAGAGGCTAGCACCACAGATCACCCCATACTTAACAGAACTACTAAACGACGCCTTAAGGCTAGGCCGTGTACCGACAGTCTGGAAAACCTCAAATGCAGTCATCATACGAAAATCATCAGACAGAGACCAATCAGATCCGAAATCCTACAGACCAATATGCCTCATAAACACCATGGCAAAAATCCAAGAGAGGCTACTGTGTGACCGCTTGCAGGCTCACAGAACCCTACTTGGAATGAATCCCCACCAGTTTGGATTTCGGAAAGGGAAAAGCATCGATGATGCAATAAACAGAGCTTTAGAAATCACACAAAACACAGATAAAACATACTCTTTGGCAATCATGATAGACATCGCAGGAGCATTTGACAACCTGTGGTGGCCAGCACTGTTTCTGAGGTTACGCCAGATGGAAGTACCCGCAGCCCTATACAACAGTCTTTTAGACTACTGCAGAGACAGAATAGTGGAATGGCGCGTGGGCAACCGGAAGGTAATAAGGAAAATTACCAAGGGATGTCCGCAGGGATCGATCTGTGGACCCATCTTCTGGGACATAATTTTTGAACCTCTCCTGCAACTGCTGGAGGAGGATATGAGGACAGACGGTGCTGTCGCCTATGCAGATGACCTACTGGTGGTCATCTCAGCAAATACAAGAGCCCAGCTAGAGGAGAAGGCGAGTGGCACACTGCAGACAATAACACAATGGTGCAACACAAACAAACTCAAGATAGCGGGCAACAAAACAACATACACACTGCTCAAAGGGCAACTCAGACGCAATCCATCTATTAAAATACAGAACAACAACATAAAGAGAATGACGGTAACCCGCTACTTGGGCGTATACATAGATGAGAAGCTGAACTTCCATGAACATATCAGAATAACAACAAATAAGGCAGAAAAATTACTACATAAACTGGCAAGGATTAATTCAGGACAATACAGACTTCCTCTGTCAGTCACACGAACTTACCACTGCGCACTCTTCGAATCAGTGCTAAGCTTTGCGGCCAGTACATGGGCGCACAGACTCAACCTCGTCACAAACAGAACAGCGGTTAGGCGAGGGCAGAGAAGCGTCCTTCTGCGACTATCGGGAGCCTTCGGCACTACATCAGTTGAAGCACTGTGTGTCGTGCTAGGAATTTTCCCGATAGATATCACAATCAAATATCGGGCCGCTCTGTACTGGTTAAAGATGGGTAGACTAGACCAGGTCAACATATTGACTGGTTCCCCGCTGAACAATAAGCGGGACCTCAAAAAATGGAAAATCGACACATGGCAACAGGAATGGGGCACAAGTGATAAGGGACGGAGAGTCTATACATTTTTTCCGAACATAACGGAAAGATTAAGAATGAAACATGCCGATCCTAGCCGCGGCATGGTGCATTTCTTGGCTGGCCACGGACCTTATCCCACGCACTTAAATCGCGTGAGTCTTAGAGACACATCAACGTGTACATGTGGAGGTATGGGAACCCCCGAACACACAATCCTATTCTGCGGGAAATACAGACAGCACAGGAACACACCTGGGATACAACACTTACAGACAGAGGAACACATATACGACGCGATCAGAACACCTGAACTTTGGGACATACTGAACGCACTAACAGACAAAATTTCTGACGAATGCCACAAAGAATACAGGAACAGAAGACCACACAGACAATAAACCTATATGCAGCACCCAGACAGACACCATAGTGTGGAAGAACTAAACTAAGTCTCAATATAAAACAACTGACATGCAATAGACTTACATAAGTAGACCTAAAACTGACAATAGATTAATGTATAAAATTAGACATAAACAGTGTCGCAATTGCCATCAGCTACCACGGCACTCTAAACCTGTATACAAGTAACCAGATAGAACATAAATAGAGATATCAAACGCCACAACTAGAATAGAATAGAACTTCCTAGGCTAAGGTTAGGGGACTGAGGATCAGAGGCTTGAAGATAAATCCCAAGACGCTCATCCTCAGTCCCCTACGGTGGTGGGACTATCATCTCTTCCTTTCCTATCGTCTTTTCTCCTCTTCAGACTAAACTATTCCTTGTACTTCCTTCTTCCAATTCAAAATTAATTTTTGTAAAATTTTTGTTAAATCGGTTTTGGGAAAGCTGCCAAAGTAAAGAAAAAAAAGAAAAAAAAAAAAAAAAAAAGCACAGACCCGCCTCCACGTGGCGGGACACGGGCAACGGTGCGACCGGATGCGGGAACTGGTGTGAGTTTCATCAACTACATCAGAGTCCGCACACCAGTCGTAGCGGCCAAGTGGTCAAAATAGACCCACCTTAAGCACTTAGGTGGTGGGTCGTAAAATCAGGGCGGCAAGTGAAAAAAAAAAAAAAAAGTATCCTCTATGATGTGCTAGTTGTGGAACTGTTTGTTTTGATTGATGTGGATTTTTATCTATAGTTACATCATAACAATATGTTGCCAGGATAGGATGACAGTCTGTGAGGAATGTTGAACTAACTAATACTGATATTGACTACAGGTAGTTACTACTAGAATACCTAGGTTAAAGAATCGTGTGATACATGTAAAAATATAAGCAAAGGAAATTTATCATAAATAATATGGGGGCTACTATTATTGAAGGAATATTAAAGATATACTATCATGTAATTGGCTGTCCATAAACATAATTTGGAGGTAAATTTATGATAATTACTTGTTTTGTCATGTTCAGTAGTAGAGGAAAATGCCTGTGCTAATTTTAATGCACCTTTAGTAACCCCAAAATGATCTAGACTAATGAAGAAATTAATCACTATGCAAAATAAGAGGCTTTTATCACATTCAATTTTATGTCTATATTAACTGTCTATGTATCACAATTTTTGTCAATTGTTGCTCTAGCAATTGAAACCTAAATATTTTTGTGTAATACTTGCAAAATTGAATATTAAAGATATAATTGAAGAGTAAGCAGGTAGTGGGGTTAGAGAAGTCATGTTTATGGGAAAGATTTTTCTGATACCCTGTACATATTTGCCATTTTGACTTTCTATGTAATGTCTTAACAGAAAAAGAATTTTCTGAAAACTTTTATTACTATTTTTTTGGAAGGATGTAAGAGACAGTGGAACGATTTATGATGATCTACCTATTGCTTTCCAAGTGCTAGACATATTCCCAGTTTAATGAATTGGAACACCACTGTTAGATAAAACAAGATTTATAAAGGTTGGATTTAGTGATTGGAATTAATTAAACCTAATTTAAAAGAAATGTATATAGAATATACGTTTCCTTAACTTCCTTGGCCGAAATTCCACAGGAAATTGTACATAGTAAGCCTAGTGTAACATCTTCTGTTTGTCCAACTAGTAGAGTGAAATCTATTATTATTTCATTATTAGTCCATTACAAATTGGGATGTATGACTACAGTTGCAGAGCAGAGTGAAATGCCTCTTCAGACAGAAGAAACATCATTAGAATAAGTACTAAAATAGGCTGTGGTTACTATGTATATCAAAGAGATAAGCTGAATAATTTATTTTCTATACCAGAATGTAAAGCTCACAGACAAAGAGATAAGAATATCAGACTCATCAATTTAGGTAGAGGATACCACTGTATCAGTCAATCAAAAATAAATAAATAATGTTCACCTTGTACTAATATTTTTAAAATTAAATTTTTAAACAGATTAATTTGCTATGTTATGTCCACATTTTCAGACCTTAGAAGCTATGTGCAATTTCTCCTTGCATAGATAGACTTTATGAATCTGGTACCAATAGCTGCCCTACAACTTATATGTAATTATGTAAACCAGTTCTGAACCAGTATTACAGGAATAATAACGTTTCAGCTGGATAAGCATGTAACTTGGAGAATAAGATTCTATTATGAATGACATTATCATAAATCAACGAAAACGAATGCAACATTAAATCAAAAGTGTGACTCGCACTGTGACGAAGGGTCACTGGGTGGAAAAGACCTTATGTTGTGAAAGCATACTTCCATGTTATTCTTATGCCACATATTCATTATGCTATGCTTAATCACATTTACGATTTTGCCAATATACAAATGTGTATTATCAATATGTCTTGTGCCCTGTTAAAAGCATAAAACTAGTACTGAAAAAAAATTCACTGAAGAAAGTAAATCTCAGTTTATAACTTTTCATTTTTTATTATTAATGAGCTTATTGAAGCTAATTTCTCAAATTCGTTTGTATGTTAAATATTACCAATCATTTGCCAAACACAGAAAACATCATACATGTCATACTGTGAAAACTTCAAGACTCCTGTGAAAAGAATATTTTACACCTTACTTCTACTTCATTAGACAGCAAATCAAGCAACAACTTTACAGGAAAAAATGTTCATCATAACACAGCTAATTAATATGTGTAATTTTATAACATACTACATTAATGGAAGGAATTTGCATTGCAAATTACATGTACAGAAGAAAGATTATTGTTACTGTGCTGGATGACAATATTTTGGTTGCAGTAGGCTCCTTAAGCTCACTTAATGCCATGTGTGAGGGAGCAATTGTAGTAACCTAAGAGTGATTTTCTTTTTTAAAAATTGATTCTATCACTGTTAATGAAACAACTGTTACCACTTCTGATTGATATCTGCATAATTTTGTACTTTTGTTTGGGAGCGGGTGTTTTATTGTATTTAAAAACGATAAACGTTACTGTAGGTGGTATAACACATTGCATTTTCTTGCTCACCTGTTCAGAACAGACAATTGCCTGCATTCTGGGTCCAGAGTCAAGCCTGTATTGTGTTATGTCAAGATACCATAAAGCATTTGTTATTTAGTTACAAGTTCCACAGATTATCTGAATGGTTCTTTTATTGTGTGAAAGAGTGAGTTTAAGGGTATACATGATTAGTGATAACATTAATGAAGAATTTTTTAGTCCTTATTTCACTACACATCAAAACTGGGTTTCCTTTTTTTCTTTTTTTTGTACAGGTTACCAGGTTTTAAACATAAATTGGTCACTGGAATAGAAGGATCTGTCCAGCACAACAGCAGTAATAACTTTAGGTCAGATTTAAAACTTGGTTTGCTACCTGTCAGATACTTTACGATATTTGGCAAATGATAAAAAAATTTTGGTGCTACATATTGAACTTCTGTTAGAGCCTCTTGACAGCTTTTAATAATGTTATAAATGTCAGTTTTTCCTCTAGTGTTCTGTGTATGAATATCACTATTTCTCTCAAATTGTCATGGATTATTTACAATGAATTTCACTAGCGACCATCATGTTCTGTGATGGTGCAGTTAAAATGTCAAAGTAATGACCACATGAGAACACCACGTATTATTCTTACTGGTATTTCCTGGGCAGTTAATACTTACTTTTTAAGTGATGAGTTACTCCAGAAAATCATTCCATAAGATAGTACTGAATGGAAATATGCAAAATTCTTGTGTTTCAGGAGATTGATTCGTTTGTTTCCAACACTAGCAATTATGCAAAGAGCAAAAGTAGCTGGACTTAATTGTTTAAGATTCTCAGTAACATGCTTCTTTCATTTTCAGTTTCCATCAATATGCACACCCAAATGTCTGGCGTATTCTACCCTATTTGCTGACTTTTGTTCATGTGTTCCATCAATTTTTGTATTACTATTTGTTGTACAGAACTGAATATAGTGTTTTCTCAAAATTTAGGGACAGTCTATTATCAGAAAGCCAATTAACAATTCTTTATAAAACCTAATTAACGATCTCTTCTGTTGCATTCTCGAATTCGCAGTTGAGTGGTATCCTGGAATCCAAACTGTGATATGTTAAGTAAATTGTTTTACTTAAATGTGAGACTACTCAAGTACATTACTTTTTCGAATATTTTGGGAAAAGATGTCAGTAAGGAAATTGGGCAGTAATTATTTAATTCTTTCTTGTCACATTTCTTGTAAAGATCCTTAACAACTGTGTATTTTAGCCTGTCTGGAAATATTCCCCATGCAAGTGATGCATTGCATTTATCACTAAGGAACTATTTATTAAGAGACAACAACTTTCCAGGATTCTCTCTGAAACACTAGCACCATATGAGCCTTTCTTTTTAAGAATTTTTATAATTCTATTAATTTCAGTGAAAGATGTTGTTGCTACTTCCAGTTGCTTAAACTTTTGTGGAATTAAACTTTTGAATAATCCCTTGCTACTTCAACTGAAACATTTAATCCTACTTTTGCTGTGACATTTAGAAAGTGATCGCTAAAAGCACTTGTAACTTGTTAAATATCAGTTAAAAAATTATCATTTATTTTGTCATGGTATCTTGTTCACTGATTGGCTAGCCTCTCCTTTTTGACTACATCCCATAAAGTTTTGATGTTATCTGCATTATTAATTCCCACCAGGAAGTGCATACTTCAGGATGTTTTAATTATTTTCCTTAAAATATGATGGTACTTTTTTGTAGTATGCAAGTAATGTCAGATCTTTGTATAATTTCCCTTTTCCTCTTATACAAGATTTTAATTCCCTTAGTTATCTATGGCTTAACTGCTTTTAATGGATTTTGTGGATAACTTTTAGGAAAGCCATTTTCAAATATTGACACTCATTTACCATGGAGAGACTGAACTTGACATTAGCATTTCTTCCAGTATGTACTTATCCTATATCACCTCTTTTAACGTACTCTTGGGGCATCAGTAATAGGCCTTACTGAATTGTATGAATCTGCCTTAGCAGCATATTAGTATTGTTCATCTTCATTTCTTGTATGTCATGATAAGGTAATCCATTGACTACTGAGTACACATTACTTTATTGTTTCAACCAAAGTACTGTCTATAAAAATGTTATCAGTCGTTATCCTACCATCCTCCTGCACACGATTTGGAAAATTAAGCAATGAAATTGGAACATAACACCCACATAATGATCCCAATTCATTTTTCCTGTCTGTATCTTGCAGAAATCTACCATGATATACCCACATACTATTAACTGTTTGTTCTTGTCTGACAGGTATCTCAATAATGCATCTAAGTTTCCCATAATTAGCTGAAAATTTCATAGGTGGGATCTATAAGCTGTTACAATTACAAAAGAAGTATTCTGCTGTAAGAACTCACAAGCACATTTCCATATTCTGACAAACACAAAAACTGCTTGTATCAATAGTTTTTACTTTGTGCACAGCTTTTACTTATGTTGCAACTCTTCCATTTCCCATATTCACTATACAAGGAAATTAGGGTAGTTTACAATACCTTATATTTAACGTTTCTATCTCGATCGCTATATGGTGTTCAGAGAGACACAGAGCATCTATTACTTCCGAATTTTTCACATCTTCTGTACATACAAGAAGCTCATCTACCTTCCTTTTCAGTCCCCTGATGTTCTGGTGAAATGAACTAAATTGACATTCCTGGAAACTGTTGCATATACGACTATTTTGCTCCTCTTGCATTCTAACTACTTTCAAGACTGTCTATCTATAACCTTTTCTAATCTAAAAGTAATGAGCTTCTCTGACTCCAGTAACCACAGAGATTCTGCCTTGTGCCCCCCCTCCCCTTGTGCAGGATTCTCCACTTACCTGCCATTCCCCTTCTCTTCAGGTACATGTTGTGGTATGTGAATCCTCATGTTCCAACTGCAGCAACAGGTTCAGCACAAATATGAGTCTTTGTTTCAGACAAAAGCAATCCGCTTGCTTACACAGCTGTCAGCTGTGTTAATTCAGGGCTGGCCATGAAGCTGGAAAACCTCACAAACCACAACACTGTGAACTGTTGGTATACCTGTTTCGTCCTGGTCACCTTTAGTGTTATAGTATAAGTTGCTCGTCAGGCCATTTCCTGCTGCTCCTAACATAAGTAACTGATCCTCTTCAGCAAAACCTATACACAACACTCCTATGTTATGTCACCTGTGTAAGGTAGCAACTAGGTTTCACGATGCATGTTGCCTGGTATTCTATACCTAGCCTTTACTGTAGCATTTTGCCGACAATCTTTCTGTAACTACTATCCATAAGCACGACTCTTTTCTTCACACTTGACTTTTCTACCAGCTTAGCCTTAAAGTTGTTCCTACTAGTCTGCTGCACTCCAATTTGGTCGGAAACTGACTGAAGCTCACTGAAGCTCATTTCCTATTACAGGTAACAAGACAAACTGATCGCTAATAGGAATTTGAAATGTAATTCCGGAGGTTTCCTCCTTTTGCTTACTACAGTCACCTTTTCCGTTTCCATTTTCTCTTTCCCTCTTCAAATTGTCTAGTTGAAGAAACGCCGTTTATAATTCTGCTAAAGGGGACAAATCTTTCTTCCCTCTTCAACGACTCTCTTGCCTCGCCCACATAATCTACAAATCTGTGGCAGAGCCTCATCTGACACTTGACTGGCTTCGCTACTACAGCCACCCCAATGAAACATCAACCCGCAGTGCTGACAAGTTTCTCTCACACTAATCAACTTACGATAACACCTCAATTTTTCACACATTGCACTACTTTTGCCGTGAACTAAAAAGCACTAACGCACGTTTAAACTGTAACAAAGCAGGCATTGGTGAAAACTTAACTGTAGATGTATTGCACAGCCAACTTCTAGATGCCATGTGAGCATTCTGAGTGTGGATCTTGAATCCTTCCTGGTCATGCTGACAAAGTTTTATGAATTTAATTGTAAAAGTATAGACAGTAGAAATAAAATGTCCTGTGGTGCCCCTACTGCTCCAAGTCGGTCCGTTTGACGCCCTACGCCCCTTGAGATGACGGAGGTTCCTTGGAATCGGCAGGGCACAGACTTTCTTCCCCAGTCCAAGCTTGCGGCCTATCTCTGACCTCGCAGTTGAAGAAACGTTATATGTTCGTAAATAGAAAATGCCATTCGGACATAGTGATCTGGCGGTAATGCGCGTGCTTGAACCCCGAAAGTTCGCCGAAGCAAATCCCGGTCCGAGCATAGATTTTTTTCAGTCTGCTTTTCACTTTCACCTTTCAATGATATGAAATTTCGCCCGAATCGACATTGCGTTTTAGATTTCTTGGCGAACTGTAGTTCCCCTTTCCCTAGCTGGCTTAGGTTAGGGTCACGCAAGTCGGAAAAGTGGTATTAAGTTGCAAGACTTACGCCAGACAATTCAGAAACACTAACTTATTCGCTACGGTCGCAGGTTCGAATCCTGCCTCGGGCATGGATGTGTGTGATGTCCTTAGGTTAGTTGGGTTTAAGTAGTTCTAAGTTCTAGGGGACTGATGACCACAGCTGTTAAGTCCCATAGTGCTCAGAGCCATTTGAACCATTTTTTAGCCATGTGAGCATAAAAACATAATGTAAACACCACACAGGTACTCACTGAATTTAAAGTTTTAGGTAGCGGAAGACGCGAAAACTAAAGAGCACGACATTCTTTTATAACAATTTTAAACAAAAACTGCGATGTTTCCAAAGACGTGGCAATTAGACGGCAGAACATAAACACCCCACAAATATTCGCTGAACGTAAGTGTTAAATCACTGAACCACGAAACAAATGAAAAGTAAAAAGGCACGATATCTTTAACAACATCATAGATCATACATAACAGACTGCTCACGGCCGTGTTGACGTTTGAAACCAACATCTAACTCCGGTGACTCGAGGCAGCAAGCTAAACTCTAGCATTACGCGCTATGCGAAGTGGAGCTGACAGTTTTTCTCACTTATACCTGAAATCAAGTGCTGATTTTAACAATAATATGATTTGTCGTATTGCTATTATACTTGATATAGTAGTACAGTTAACCTATTTTTTTTCGAAATTCCTAATGTTAATGCGATGGTTATCGTTAGTACACGTGGCCATTTAAAAAATGTTAATAGTTCCGTCCACAAACGACAGAATTACAGTTATCTGGTGAATGCCAGTTTTTGTTGCACTGTCTGTCCTAATTCATCACTTCCACAGAAGCAGAAGACAAACTGCCGATTTGGCAGACAACATTAGTTTTCTAACGATTGCTCAACAATATGTGTGAAATGTTTTATTACACTTTTATCAGAAATGAAATCTGTATCTATAATGTTCGTTCTTCTCATAACAAGCTTTTATATTTTATGACTTTGGCTTAATCCAGTAGATACCATGACAATGGCCATAATATATTACAAAATATTGCAGAGAATTCCTGTAGTGAATTAGATATTGACGTTCTGTCATTTTAAAACGTTAGTCTTTCATCGATTTTTACATCTAAGGAACAACATATATTCTAACGTTTAACTCATTACACTGTCTCTGCAAGTATTTGAAATAGTTCACTTTCACAGGTCAGATTTTCGTCAGTTTATCTAATATGCAAAATATTAAACAAGACTTACCTGAGTATACGTGAAGGTCATTACCTCCGCCCCTAGCAAAAAACACAACATTTAATCTGTAACAAAAATGTCGTAAATTGTGCACTATAAATGCTTAATGACATACTCGGCTTCGTGCCATGAGTCACGTGGCTTGGTTGTTGGTTTCAGTAAAATGACGTCATGCGCAGTGTATGTTATCTATGGTCTATGAACAACATTAAACATATACTATCCGGAAGTCATGAAAAGTACCGAAACGTACGCAAAACAAAACGCAGCGTTCAGCATGCTGCTGCCAGAGCGCCTGGTGTGTGCGGCCGACCACAACGACTGCCACTGTTTCAATTAGTAACTTCTGTTAAGTAATCTGCTTCGAAAACCTTAACAGGGGTGCCACCCCAAGTACATACGAAGATATCCCTGTCTCTTAATCCCATCGGTATTTCTCTGGAATGCGAGCTCACTTGCTGCATTTTGTAATTATCAGTGGCATCAAGCTTCATCCCTTCATGATGTTCCTTAGTGACCCGTTTAAGGGCCCAAATTTTCTAGAGCAAATTTCACTTTAAGTCTTGTCGTCTCAACCGTATTGGCAACCAACTGCAGGTAAAGTGAAGTATATTGAATGTGTTACAAGTGAAGAAGCATGCTATGTGTTTCTTACACTCGTTTCTTCGTAATGTTTTAGTAGTGGAAACAAATGTAATGTATTAGTGCAGTGGAGAGGCGGCTGTTGATGGCAAAGTGGTACCAATGACCGCACAGACTAAATGACCACGCAGCTATCCACGCTAGCACCAGCGAGCAATGACAAAGGATATCAATTCTATTGTTGACTGTGGAGGGGAATGCTGTTCATTTGCTTGGAGAAACGGTTCCGATTAATTTAAAATGAAACAGATATGCAGTATCATTTTGACTAGTGGACGTCAGTATAGTTTGGACTTTATAATGGATGATTTTTTTCTTTCTTCGTCTTTTCCTTTTATGCATGTAAAGCCGAAGGTACGAGTAAATTAACCAGTCACTTTTAAATTCATCAACGCTGTGTTTACAGATTTATAAATTGCCTTACAATTTCTTTCAATTTTTCTTTCCAATCATTTATTTTTAGTTATTCAAGCAGAAATTACTAATCAGTTACAATTATTTTGCCCCCCCCCCACTTGTATGTCACTATTTAACTTGAGCTTAAGTCAGTTCAGTTTTGTCTCGATCAAAGACCATACACCAGCAGTGGGCAGTCAGGAGTTAGCTGTCGGATTTGTGCTAGTGTGACAACGATTTGTTGCAAATAACAGCCTACCAGTGTAGGATGACAAAGGTATTTTCTCTCTCTCTCTCTCTCTCTCTCTCTCTCTCTCTCTCTCTCTCTCTCTCTCTCTCTCCTTGAGACTATTCACGTGATTGTGAATCAGGAGCATAAGTCGGGAACTGAGCATAGCGAAGGTTAATATGAAAGTAACTTCGTGAAATTTATTTATGTAGCGATACTGGAGGTGTTGCGACCGCAGTTGTTTGCTGCGAAGAGGTTAATTTGGGTGATTTGGTGATATCTGGTTCGGATCGGAGAACAGACTGTTCTGCTGTTGAAGTAGTGTGCTTGTCGTGCTCGCTCAAAGCTAGTTGCGCGGTACCGTTTGTGTAACTCCACTGGGTGATCCTATGATTTTTGGCAGACACTACACACTTGTGGATGGAACTTTATATGGTAGCAGCAGTAAGCAATTCATTTGATTTTACGATTCGGATAACAGGGTATAATTTTCATCCTCGTTAGAGTGAGCAATTTAAGCCCGGAACCATTTGACTAAGCAGATAAATCGGTCTCATGTACTGCAAAAGGAAGTTACGAGTGGCTGTTCGTCCAACGCCTGAAGGAACTTTCCAGCTTACTTTGTTCAGATGTCAGAGTTTAAGTGGCGGTGGCCCTTGCTGATTTATGTTTGATTTATTTTTATTAATATTCCGTCCGCTCAGAAGGGAGTTCTCTGCCCTCAAGTCGAAGACTAGCTGCACTCTGAAAGAGAAGTAAAATGTTATTCGAAGTGAAAAGGAATCTCCCGATTTACCAGTATACAGAATCCCTCCTGTTGATTGCCAAAAAGACAGAAAGAACGAAAGAAAGAAAAATATTTAAAAATAGAAAATTAACGAAAAAGAATAATAGCATTTAAGGGGTCGGGTTGGGTCGTTTGGGGAAGGAGACCAGACAGCGAGGTCATCGGTCTCATCGGATTAGGGAAGGAAGTCGGCCGTGCCCTTTGAAAGGAACCATCCCGGCATTTACCTGGAGCGATTTAGGGAAATCACGGAAAACCTAAAGCAGGATGGCCGGACGCGGGATTGAACCGTCGTCCTCCCGAATGCGAGTCCAGTGTCTAACCACTGCGCCACCTCGCTCGGTAGTAGTAGTTAAGGGAGATTTGCTAATAGGCAAAGATATTTAAAATTTATTATTGATTCAAAAAGTAATTGAAGCGCTCATGAGAGTTTAAGAGGTGGTGATAAATATTTTGTGAAGAAAAAGTTCCGAAATATTTTGAAATATACGATAAGGGAAACATATTTCGAACAGTTAATACATCGACACATTTTCATTGGTACCAAAGAAAGAGATTATTGACTATCGGGAAGTGAAGGGTTATATCGCTGACGTGTAGTAAAGTTTATCGTTGACTATAGAGCAAAGATTTGTATTCTCTACACGAGAATAATTAACATTGTATCGGCATATAAATATTTTAATAAAAATATCGGGCTCACTTATTTAAAGAGCATTGCTGTAAATGAACTAGATATTTAAGTATATAATTCGCATTTCGGTAAATTTCAAGAAGTGAACAGCCAGCAACGTAACTCCGCGACGTTAAAGTACGCTGCGTAACTGGAACGATAATATTACATTATAGAGGGGAAAAAGACTTAATAGTTATTTTGAGATTTAGGTCCAATACGGGTGCATGTATAAAATCCAATATTATTTCCACACAATGGGTTTTATTTAGTGATGACGGAAAGCTGCTTATTCGAATTATGATATTGTTAAGTTGCTACGTCATTTGTGTGACAGACATGTAAGAGCGATTTGCAGGGAATCGCTGTAGATGTATACATAGAAGTACTTAAGTGGTATTTCATGGAGGATTTTGATTAACAAAAAATATTTTGTTAAGAGCCGACTAAATTTTTACTCTTAAACTATCATCGAATACTGTTATAAGCGTCTAGATATAATTAACGCTGAAGTCAAAGTAAACATGCTTACTGAAATATTTTGAATACAGACGCGATCGCACCGCAAGGTCCTGCAAACTCCTAATAGGAAAGCAGTCAGTATAAGGTTAAGCGTGTCGCTCTCCCAGTGATAGTATTCGTACAAACTCGCGCTGCATTTGAAGTTGAAGCAACTTGTACGCGACTGCATCTTTGTGCATCAATTAACACGATCCTAGATTCGAACAAATCTCAAATCAAAAGACGTGTTGTAGGGTTCTCTCTGCAGTTACTAATGTTGGTTTACCTTCGTGGGTGAGAAACAGTGACGCTTGACAAGGTACAACACGAACCACCAACAGTGGTGTATGCGGAACTGCTACAACCAGTGTAGACAATTTCTTTACTAGGTTCCCTCTGAAAGTGGTGTTTATGATACGAACAGTGAACATTACACTGTATCAAGCTCGGTGTAAGTGTGACGATAACTGAACAAGTATAACAGAATATGATGTACCTAGTGTACTAGTGTATCATGTTCATGATTGCTTGTGAATTTGCTAACACTAACTGTTGGAACACGTGACAGCAGGGGTTCACATTGAATTATCAAGGAGACTGGTGGTAGAAAGTTGTTCAGATATATTTATGTGCCACTGAGTACAGGGTTGCATACGTGGTTAGCAAGTGATTTGTATACCCAAAAGTGGCACTGTACAACAGCCTAAATTTCAATTCGATACTCTTACCTTTAGCATTATACTGGTTCACGCACTCCAGCTGGTTTGGTTCTGCGATTCAGGCTGTACTTTATTACAGCGAAATAATTTTTAAGCTTCCTTATGACATTTTTGTTTGTTACATATATCGAGTTTTTTTCCTGCTTGTCCTATGATGAAAAGTAAATAACCCATCATTTACAATATACCACCTATTCCATTAAACTCTGTGTTACTTAACTGACCTGCGGTCAGTGTGAGACGGAATAACATTGTCTCCTTACAGCACGTTTGAAGAATGTTGGTAGTAGTCACATTTGTCAATCCCTGTCTCTTAACTTCTTCACTGTTTCAGTCAGACCTGTCAGTTATCCACCAAGGTCTGGTAGTTCTATGTTACTGTTATGCCTTCACATTACCTGCATACCTTATATAAATCACATCAGCCATGGCAATAATGACTCAATATAGATTGTTACAGGCCAAATGAATGAATGAATGAATAAAACTGCCGTAACTGTTTCATGATTTGCAACGTCCCTTGTTACTCAACACGTACTTCCAAATTTCTCCATTTCTGTAACTGAAATTTAACACTATGGATAACACACTCAAATTTACTTAATGAGAAGTTTGACATTTTGCCGTCTAATATTTTGCTTTGAAATTTCCACTGTGCATTTGTACACTTCATAATTATGTAATGCAAATTATTTGTAAATTGCCTGTCAATAGTATCAGTTTAGTCATCGGCAGTAAAACCCGTTACTGTGTGGCACTGTTAACTTACAAGCTTTTAGTGTTAAGTGAGACAGAAGATTTGTATGTATCTGACAGTGACCTTGGTGAGATCATCATCAACCACTAACTGGTGTCACATTTGTGAAGCATTTTCCAAATTCTCAGGCAGCCACCCTATCCCCCACCCCCTTCTGAGGCTTTTCTGCTCTCTCCCTTAATGTGTCTTCAGTTGCATTACTGGTTCCTTGCAGTGATGTGAAGTGCCATTAACCCTGTTTGGCCATCAGTAAATGGGCAGTATATTCACAGTGATATCTCACAGATGTGTGATACCAGTTCTGTGGCTATCCCTTTCATGATGTGTATTTCAGTTTCTTGGTTTATTGAGACTATTATGGTGTAACATATGATTTGTAATTAATTTGTACAAAATTGGAACCACAACCAGATTTCTCTCATCAATCAAAAAGGGCTGAGTGGTGCCTGCTGACAAGTCTTTCACATACATATCTACATTACAGGTCTCACACATTCATTGACAACATCGTTTTCTCCGTGGCCAGAGTCAACTACACAACCATCTTATGATATGTCACCATTTCAATGGCCAGTGATGGGTGAAATCTATAATTTTTACTGAAATTGAGAGAGTTTGTGCTGAAAAATAAACTGCATTTATAACAAGCTCTGGCAAGCATGTGTCAGTTTTTTTTGTGTGTTTTTCATTTTGCAAGTCTTAACTATGCTGCTGATTAAAACTGCACTCAAATTTTTAAGAAAAAGAGTAGAAGAATATCTTCTGGCCAGAACAACTGTGGACTGTAATAAAACTGTATTTTGAACATCAAAATGTAAAATTATGTATTAAATTTTCCTGGGCTTTCGTTGCTTTTTCCAGTTCTAGATTCTGAGTAAAATACTTGTGTATTATAGGTGTAATAACTGAAAGTATAATTTTATTTTTGAGAAAAAGCTTCACATTAGTGTTTTCCTATTGGCTTGTAATGTTTGTTGAGATATTTTTGAAAATGTTTCTACTAGCTAAGTGCAATACACTACTAGTGAGACAACATTGCGCAACAGAACAGTAAATGTCTGAAGTCTGAAAGGCGCCATGACACTGACTGAACATTAACGGAAAAATTTAGCACTGATCCTTAGATGACGACAGTGTCATTGTCAGTAACTACTCTGAGCATACAGTTTAGAGTACTTGCAGGGAAACATTCAGATGAATAAAACAACCATTTAAATTATGTATATAGATATATATTCGGATTTTATTTATCTGTATATACTATCTCTTTTAACCGTAAATATACTACAAATCACAAGTGTTTTTTCTTATAAATTAAAATGTACATCTCTATTTACATAGATAAAACGAAAACAAAATACTTTGTTCAGTTGCCTGTCAATACACAGCACATACACAAAAAACGAAAACAAACAAAATGACAACAACGAGGCTGCGAGTGGTGCAGATGTCGGTGGAGGCTGTGGCAGCACTGCACGGGGCTTCCCCGTGTGGCGGGGGGCGGGGAGTCCCCCACCGAACACCTGGCGTCTGCTGCTTAATCCCGCCTCCCACACACACACTCTGCCTCCGCGTAGTACACTACTGACGCAATATTACATATTTACACTGTTATTTACATACTTGTAAAATACAAACGTACTGTTGCCTAAAAAGTGGCGTAGCACTTATTTTCTCACTCGTAACGTACATCCCGATTAAAAACGACTGTGACACTTTGTAGAAAAATACTGTTCGTTAAGATGATTAATACCAAAAAACTTTCTTATGTAGTGGTGAATACTGGTACACACGCATATATGTAGGGAGTCGCATTTGGCTGAGCTGCACAAACATTGCTTGAGATCTTGTCGTGAGCTGTGTCAAACGCGCACGAAACTTACGTTTCTGTTTGAAATGAGGGATAACAGTAAACTGCACCCATACTGTTGACTATATCTAGGTGGGAGGGTAAGAAATGTAGCTAAAGAGTTACAGAGTGGGGCCGAGTTAATTAATCGGGACAATTTAAAGCTGCACTCCTGCGTCTGTAGTCCCGAAATGCTTTTGCCAGTGCACGATGCGGCACGGCAGTGCTCACCATTTGCGGCTCTAACGGCACTCCGCGCACACCGGACACAAAGTCAGCTGCGAAGGCATTCGGCGTGGCACGTGATGGGTCCCCTCGGTCTGTGTCAGCTAACCCCGTTTTCTGCGCCAAAGACAGGCGCCGGCTATTGTGATCCCACAAACGAAACTGTCTAGAGGCTCCGTCACACTGTACACCCACACTGGGAGACATTGGACTGCTACAACTCACGCGAGCAGTCGAACCGAACCCAAAGTCCAACAATTTGCGCTCCCCATTTGCAATTCCACACGGTGTAGTGTATATCTCTACACAAGAACAGCAGTCGACACGAATCGTGAGGGCTGGTACCTTAACGCGAAAACCTGCTACTATTACACAAAAGTCACGGCTGAAGAGGGCGACACCTAACGCTGACGAAAGAATACAGAGATTAATTTACTACTGCTAACTACGGGACTACAACATCCACTACGGCTACAGGGTTTAATGACCATTGTCGCGCAGTATCGCGGGTGATGTGAGGTTCTGTGGGTGGGGAGGGCGGCCTCAGACCGCGAGGGCGAAGAACACGGAGGCGGCGAGGGCGGCGCGCACCCACGCCGCCAGCGACGCCGCCCCCGAGCGCTGCTCGCGGCCGCCCCTCGGCGCGCCGCCCGACGCCGACGACGAAGACGCCGACGTGGACGGCGCGGACAGCGGGTCGAGGCGCCGCACGTCGGTGAGGGCGGCGTGGGCGGCAGCCGCGAAGTCGTCGGCGCCGGTCGTCATCACGTCGAAGACGCACCAGTCGTGGTAGGAGCCGGTCAGGTTGCTGGCGCCGCACACCGCCTCCGCGTCAGCCTGCTTCATGGCGCTGCCGCGGTCCTCCTGCGGGCACACGGGACACGGCGGGTGTGAAGCAAGGTACACTGTACTCGCCCAGATCCGACGATCAAGTCGTAATACAGAGTATACAGGGTGTTACAAAAAGGTACGGCCAAACTTTCAGGAAACATTCCTCACACACAAAGAAAGAAAATATGTTATGTGGACATGTGTCCGGAAACGCTTGCTTTCCATGTTAGAGCTCATTTTATTACTTCTCTTCGAATCACATTAATCATGGAATGGAAACACACAGCAACAGAACGTACCAGCGTGACTTCAAACACTTTGTTACAGGAAATGTTCAAAATGTCCTCCGTTAGCGAGGATACATGCATCCACCCTCCGTCGTGCGGAATCCCTGATGCGCTGATGCAGCCCTGGAGAATGGCGTATTGTATCACAGCCGTCCACAATACGAGCACGTAGAGTCTCTACATTTGGTACCGGGGTTGCGTAAACGAGAGCTTCCAAATGCCCCCGTAAATGAAAGTCGAGAGGGTTGAGGTCAAGAGAGCGTGGAGGCCATGGAATTGTTCCGCCTCTACCAATCCATCGGTCACCGAATCTGTTGTTGAGAAGCGTACGAACACTTCGACTGAAATGTGCAGGATCTCCATCGTGCATGAACCACATGTGTCGTACTTGTAAAGGCACATGTTCTAGCAGCACAGGTAGAGTTTCGCGTATGAAATCATGATAACGTGCTCCATTGAGCGTAGGTGGAAGAACATGGGGCCCGATCAAGACATCACCAACAATGCCTGCCCATACGTTCACAGGAAACCGGTGTTGATGACGTGATTGCACAATTGCGTGCGGATTCTCGTCAGCCCACACATGTTGATTGTGAAAATTTACAATTTGATCACGTTGGAATGAAGGCTCATCCGTAAAGAGAACATTTGCACTGAAATGAGGATTGACACATTGTTGGATGAACCATTCGCAGAAGTGTACCCGTGGAGGCCAATCAGCTGCTGCTAGTGCCTGCACAGGCTGTACACGGTACGGAAACAACTGGTTCTCCAGTAGCACTCTCCATACAGTGACGTGGTCACCGTTACCTTGTACAGCAACAACTTCTCTGACGCTGACATTAGGGTTATCGTCAACTGCACGAAGAATTGCCTCGTCCATTGCAGGCGTCCTCGTCGTTCTAGATCTTCCCCAGTCACGAGTCATAGGCTGTAATGTTCCGTGCTCCCTAAGACGCCGATCAATTGCTTCGAACGTCTTCCTGTCGGGACACCTTCGTTCTGGAAATCTATCTCGATACAAACGTTGATGCTACGTACCGATGTGCTTGATGCTAGTACTGTAGAGCAATGAGTCGCATGTCAACACAAGCACCGTAGTCAACATTACCTTCCTTCAATTGGGCCAACTGGCGGTGAATCGAGGAAGTACAGTACATACCGACGAAACTAAAATGAGCTCTAACATGGAAATTAAGCGTTTCCGGACACATGTCCACATAACATCTTTTCTTTATTTGTGTGTGAGGAATGTTTCCTGAAAGTTTGTCCGAACCTTTTTGTAACGCCCTGTATATACTAAGATGGTATCTGTTCTTTCGGACATGTCCATCGGTGACCATGCAACTCGTTAGAATGAAATTACAATGAAATGAACACTCTTAGCTGCTTACGGGCGTTCACATACGTCAACGGGGACGGAGGAAAATGTGTGCGAATGCACAAACAGTGCCCAAAAAGTGCCCGAACTCTTATGGGAATCGGCAACGCGCCGCGAGTAATGAGTATAATGGGCGGGGGGCACTACGAATGTAGTGCGGGACAATACGTTGAGAATGTGGGTTTCGCGGGAGACGTGCCAGAGATAAATGCCTGCAGTCGCGCTATCATCTGTGTCCTCGTTGGCTCAGATTGATAGAGCGTCTGCCATGTAAGCAGGAGATCCCGGGGTTCGAATCCCGGTCGGGGCACACATTTTCATCTGTCCCCGTTGACCTATGTCAACGCCCGTAAGCAGCTAAGGGTGTTCATTTCATTGTAATGTGATACAGAGTGCTTCAAAGCTAGAGGGCACGTATGCGCCACATGTGTGACGGTTGTTCATGAGAAAACGTACGAAACAACACTGTGGATGTAACACAGCTCAACAATGAAGATTACTCATGCGAAATACAGAAATTGCCAAGACGTTTGGAAGTTGTAAGGAAGAAAGGACGTTATATTGAAGGGCTGTAAAGGTCTTTTGTAAGATAGACTATTCTCTTTAATTCTATCTTACAGTATACAGAACTTCTGAAATGACCCTCTTGATATTACAATATTGTAGAGACAATATAAAAACTAACAGATTACCACATGCCATTAACAGGAGGCAGATTGGCGCATATACTGAAATGTTTCAAAGTGGATTACGTAACAAACCGAGAAAGAAGAGGAAGAAAATCTCTCGACGCTACAGCGTCATTACACACCTGCACACCTCATACCGTCACGCCAAGTTCTGCCACCTCCCCCCCCCCCTTTCCCTTCTCTCAAAAGTGATCACCAGAGGCCTGACCACAACTGGACGTAGTTATGCTATTGGGAACCAACTACCATTTTTAACGTTATTTTATCCATGTTCGATCTTAACTCCGCGGCTGTGAATGACAGTTGGTGATGCACAAAGGTAATCTCTACTTTGTAAAGAAAAACATCCAAGTGTATAACGGATGTGCGATGCTAAATACGCATTTTAAGAATATTATGAAGTGTGCCACAGTGATTTATTTACAGTAAGTGAGCTATGGCGGAATTCAAGAACATTTACATCGAGCTAGAAAACCACGTGGACCACAACGAAACAGATCGCCGTCTACTGGAACGTACTGTACAGCAGACGACATGCTGTTGGTGACATCTATGTAACGAAAAATATTAGCCATGGTAAATCATAGCTAAATAAAACATTTTAAAGGTATTTGCGGCTGGTTGAGTCATTCAACAACTACCACCATGAGACAGCTGCTCAGATTATCTCCTAAGTCGTTTATACAGGTACCTGTAAGAGACAGCAGACTGCATATAACACTACCTCGGGGAGCAATAGGTATCACTTCTGTTTTACTCGATTAGTTTCCATCAGTTCTATGAACTATGACCTCTGACAGGAAATCACAAATCCAGTCGAATAGCTAAGACGATGTTCCATAAGCACATAATATGATTACACGCCCCCTTAATGAGGTACGGTCTCGAAACCCTTCTGGAATATAGACATACGAAATAAATCTGAAATCCCTTGTCGACAGAACTCAACACTTCGTCTGAATAAAGAGCTAGTTGTGTTTCACAATAATGATCTTTTCTAAATCCGTGTTGTCTGGGTGTAAATAGATCTTTCTCTTCGAGACTATTCATGTGCGAACACAATGTATGCTCCAAAATACTGCTAGATATCGTCGTTAATGATATGAGCCTTTTTTAAAATATTGGTGTGACCTGTGCAATTTTCCAGTCTTTGGGTACGGATCTTTTGTCGTGTGCTCGGTTGTATACGAGTGTTAAGAATGGAATTGCATCAGCAGACGCTGAAATGGACCTAATAGTTATACAGTTTGGACAGAAAGATTTGCTTTTATTAAGTGATTCAAGATGCTTCACCACTGCGATGATATTTACTTCTACGTTACCCACGTTGGCAGCTGTTCTCGATTCGAATTCTGAAATATTTACTTCGTCTTCTTTGGTGAAGGAATTTCGGAATGCTGCGTTTAGTGCTGCTAAGCACTGTCATCGATGGTATTTCCATTGCTATTGCGCAGAGAAGGTATTGATTATGTTTTGCCGCTAGCATACTTTACACACGACCAGAATCTCTCTCATTTTCTGCCAGTTTTCGAGATCAAGTTTTGTTGTGGAAAGTATTAAAAGCATCCCGCATTGAAGTCCGCACTAAATTTCGAGCTTCTGTACAATATCGCCAATGCTGGTATTTTGCTTTTTTAAAAAATTTGGTATGCTTTTGTCGTTGTATCTGCAATGGTGTTCTGACTCATTTTGTATTCAATGGGAGATCATCTCCGTCTTTTTTTTATTTATTTGGAATAAACCTCTCGATTGCAGTGATTTGCAATGTGGAACCGAATCCACGTAAGACTGTTGAAGATCCCTCTACAGGAATATGCCATCGTTAAAAAGATTACCCTAAAATTTCTCATTTCCGGTCATTCGTTGTTACCGCACGAGAACGACTTTGTTAATATACAAAATGCACTAAAAATGCAATAAAGGCTGTATAAGCCTGAAGATTACATCACTGGCACGCAACAAGCCAGAGAAAAAACACCCCTTTCAAATCCATAAGATGCGAACACGATCCTAAATCTCAGGACTGCTGCGTATTTCCTCATATCCTCCCACACTAAAATTCCGAAATGATTACATGTCAGGCAGCGGAGACGAATACACCAATGATTTTAAATGTCCCCGCAAGTAAAAATCGACAGGGTTCAAATCAGGTGAGCACGAAGGCCATACAGCTGGGTCACTTCTGCCTACCCATCGATCAGGAAACACCATTAACGCCCCATTCTCGATTCATTGAAAAATCTAACTCCCCTGCATAAAAGTTTCGAACGTGCGCTTACCTAAAAATTACTTCATATTTGACGTTAAAATTTAAGCGAGAAAAAGTTTAGGAGAAGGTTTAAAAATATGTGCTGTCATTATCAAACACAGGATGACTGTTTGCGCTCAGTTTTCCGAAAATGCCAGTTTTATACGCATCCCAATATTTACGATATCGTCTCTCTCAACTACGTCTAGTATACGTACATAATTTTGCAAATACATTCAGTGGTTTATGGCCTCACGGTTTGAGGCGCCATGTCACGTACTGCGCGGACCCTCCCGCCGGAGGTTCGAGTCCTCCCCCGGTTGTGTGCGGTTTTTTACCTTAGCATAAGTTAGTTCAAGTAGTGTGTAAGTCTAGGGACCGATGAACTCAGCAGTTTGGTCCCTTACAAATTCACCGGCGTTTGAACATTCAGTGGTATATGTTGATACGGTCTGCAAGGTATGCTGAAAATATAGTTAGTGGTAAGAAAGGAGTAAATCAAAAATTTATGCTTGAACAGTGAAAAGCACTAAGCGATGAACTTTTCAGTGTATCTACATGTATACTACACACGCCACACTGCAGAGCGAGACGCAAAGTACTTCGCATCAGTATAAACTGTTTTCTGACGCATTGAAACCCACGTATTCCATTCATATACGGAGATGCACGCACAGTAATCTCTCTTACCTCCATCTCATTATACCTACGTGATATTTAACCTAGTGGCGGCACGCCGTCGCATACCCGTAGCAGTAGTTATACACTCCTGGAAATGGAAAAAAGAACACATTGACACCGGTGTGTCGGACCCACCATACTTGCTCCGGACACTGCGAGAGGGCTGTACAAGCAATGATCACACACACGGCACAGCGGACACACCAGGAACCGCGGTGTCGGCCGTCGAATGGCGCTAGCTGCGCAGCATTTGTGCACCGCCGCCGTCAGTGTCAGCCAGTTTGCCGTGGCATACGGAGCTCCATCGCAGTCTTTAACACTGGTAGCATGCCGCGACAGCGTGGACGTGAACCGTATGTGCAGTTGACGGACTTTGAGCGAGGGCGTATAGTGGGCATGCGGGAGGCCGGGTGGACGTACCGCCGAATTGCTCAACACGTGGGGCGTGAGGTCTCCACAGTACATCGATTTTGTCGCCAGTAGTCGGCGGAAGGTGCACGTGCCCGTCGACCTGGGACCGGACCGCAGCGACGCACGGATGCACGCCAAGACCGTAGGATCCTACGCAGTGCCGTAGGGGACCGCACCGCCACTTCCCAGCAAATTAGGGACACTGTTGCTCCTGGGGTATCGGCGAGGGCCATTCGCAACCGTCTCCATGAAGCTGGGCTACGGTCCCGCACACCGTTAGGCCGTCTTCCGCTCACGCCCCAACATCGTGCAGCCCGCCTCCAGTGGTGTCGCGACAAGCGTGAATGGAGGGACGAATGGAGACGTGTCGTCTTCAGCGATGAGAGTCGCTTCTGCCTTGGTGCCAATGATGGTCGTATGCGTGTTTGGCGCCGTGCAGGTGAGCGCCACAATCAGGGCTGCATACGACCGAGGCACACAGGGCCAACACCCGGCATCATGGTGTGGGGAGCGATCTCCTACACTGGCCGTACACCACTGGTGATCGTCGAGGGGACACTGAATAGTGCACGGTACATCCAAACCGTCATCGAACCTATCGTTCTACCATTCCTAGACCGGCAAGGGAACTTGCTGTTCCAACAAGACAATGCACGTCCGCATGTATCCCGTGCCACCCAACGTGCTCTAGAAGGTGTAAGTCAACTGCCCTGGCCAGCAAGATCTCCGGATCTGTCCCCCATTCAGCATGTTTGGGACTGGATGAAGCGTCGTCTCACGCGGTCTGCACGTCCAGCACGAACGCTCGTCCAACTGAGGCGCCAGCTGCAAATGGCATGGCAAGCCGTTCCACAGTACTACATCCAGCATCTCTACGATCGTCTCCATGGGAGAATAGCAGCCTGCATTGCTGCGAAAGGTGGATATACACTGTACTAGTGCCGACATTGTGCATGCTCTGTTGCCTGTGTCTATGTGCCTGTGGTTCTGTCAGTGTGATCATGTGATGTATCTGACCCCAGGAATGTGTCAATAAAGTTTCCCCTTCCTGGGACAATGAGTTCACGGTGTTCTTATTTCAATTTCCAGGAGTGTATATTGTAATATGCAACGGTCACGAAAGCCTACACTAGTTATAGGGTGAACCAGAACACCACCGACAATCTTTCAAGAGGTGGGCTGCCATCCAAAGAAAAAGGTTCCGTGTCAAAACTGCTACCTACCTCACGACGGAACCGCAAGTAAAGACAGTCGACTGAAATTTCTCATAATTAGAGACAAGAATGAGCGATCTGTAATTGCTTTAGAGTTAATTTAATAGCCAAGATCGCATTCAGTGTTATTTATTCCTGATTACCGGTTTCAACAAGACTGTCATCCTCAGACCTTTAAAAAAAACTTGTCATACTTCCCGACTGTATCACATACCACGTTGGTATTCTAGCTGATATTATGTAGCACATTCCAGACAGGTCTGTTAATAATAAAAACCTGTTCGTCACAAATAAAAACAATCCAGTTAAAAACCATCTTACGTAACTAGGTATGTCCACGCACTTAACACTCCACTGATGCTTGTTAGCGAATTGCGTAATAGTTGAAGTTCCTGCACTTGTTTACGTTAACGTTTGCATGATGAGTTAAATACATAACGGAGCCACATTATTTTAAGTACACGTATCAACTGACTGCAATCAGACGAAGGTGGAAGAAATATATTGAAGGGTTATATGAGGAAAAAGATATTGAAACCAATACCTGTATGCCACGGTAAACATCATGATGGACATCAGTAACGTACTGAACTGCTTTACATTTAAGTACCTAACATTTTGTGAAATCAGCTCTGTCATGGAATTCTGGCTTGTCTATAAGTGAACACATTGCAACTATTGGCACCAAACTCATTTTTAAGCAATTTCTGTATCCACATAACCATAGCTGTTTCTTGACAGTAGATTTACTACCGAAATATCTTCATCATGCTACTGCTCAAGAACTTACCACTTGTCTACTGTATGTGCATGTGTTTTGAATGTGGTTCCATAATACTACCAAGTTTTGTTATATATTGTAATATGCAAATTATTGTTGTTGTGGTCTTCAGTCCTGAGACTGGTTTGATGCAGCTCTCCATGCTACTCTATCCTGTGCAAGCTTCTTCATCTCCCAGTACCTACTGCAGCCTACATCCTTCTGAATCTGCTTAGTGTATTCATCTCTCGGTCTCCCTCTACGATTTTTACCCTATACGCTGCCCTCCAATACTAAATTGGTGCCTCAGAACATGTCCTACCAACCGATCCCTTCTTCTAGTCAAGTTGCGCCACTAACTGCTCTTCTCCCTAATTCTATTCAATGCCTCCCCATTAGTCATGTGAGCTACCCATCTAATCTTCAGCATTCTTCTGTAGCACCACATTTCGAAAGCTTCTATTCTCTTGTCTAAACTATCTATCGTCCATGTTTCAATTCCAAATATCGCTACACTCTATACGAATACTTTCAGAAACGACTTCCTGACGTTTAAATCTATACTCGATGTTAACGAATTTCTCTTCTTCTGAAACTCTTTCCTTGCCATTGCCAGTCTACATTTTATATCCTCTCTACTTCGATCATCATCAGTTATTTTGGTCCCCAAATAGCAAAACTCCTTTACTACTTTAAGTGTCTCATTTCCAAATCTAATTCACTCAGCATCAGCCGACTTCATTCGACTACATTCCATTATCCCCGTTTTGCTTTTGTTGATGTTCATCTTATATCCTCCCTTCAAGACACCATCCATTCCATTCAACTGCTCTTCCAAGTCCTTTGCTGTCTCTGACAGAATTACAATGTCATCGACGAACCTCAAAGTTTCTACTTCTTCTCCATGGATTTTAATACCTACTCCAAACTTTTGTTTCCTTCACTGCTTGCTCAATATACAGATTGAATAATATCGGGGAGAGGCTACAATCCTGTCTCACTCCCTTCCCAACCACTGCTTCCCTTTCGTGCCCCTCCACTCTTATAACTGACATCTGGTTTCTGTACAAATTGTAAATAGCCTTTCGCTCCGTGTATTTTACCCCTGCCACCTTCAGAAATTGAAAGAGTATTCCAGTCAACATGGTCAAAAGCTTTCTCTAAGTCTACAAATGCTAGAAACGTAGGTTTGCCTTTCCTTAATCTAGCTTCTAAGTAAAGTCCTAGTGTCAGTACTGCCTCACGTGTTCCAACATTTCTACGGAATCCAAACTAATTTTCCCCGAGGTCGGCTTCTACAAGTTTTTTTCCATTCGTCTGTAAAGAATTCGCGTTAGTATTTTGCAGCTGTGACTTATTAAACTGACAGTTCGGTAATTTTCACATCTGTCAACACCTGCTTTCTTTGGGATTGGGATTATTACATTCTTCTTGAAGTCTGAGGGTATTTCGCCTGTCTCGTACATCTTGCTCACCAGATGTTAGTGTTTTGCCAGGACTGGCTCTCCTAAGGCCGTCAGTAGTTCCAATGGAATGTTGTCTACTCCGGGGGCCTTGTTTCAACTCAGGTCTTTCAGTGCTCTGTCGAAGTCCTCACGCAGTATCGTATCTCCCATTTCATCTTCATCTACATTCTCATCCAATTCTATAATATTGTCGTGAAGTACATCGCTCTTGTATAGAGCCTCTAGATACTCTTTCCACCTTTCTGCTTTCCCTTCTTTGGTTAGAATTGGGTTTCCATCTGAGCTCTTGATATTCATACAAGTGGTTCTCTTTTATCCAAAAGTCTCTTTAATTTTCCTGTAGGCAGTATCCATCTTACCCCTCGTGAGATAAGCCTCTAAATCCTTACATTTGTCCTCTAGCCGTCCGTGCTTAGCCATTTTGCACTTCCTGTCGATCTCATTTTTGAGACGTTTGTATTCCTTTTTGCCTGCTTCATTTACTGCATTTTTGTATTTTCTCCTTTCATCAATTATTTTCAGTACCTCTTCTGTTACCCAAGGATTTCTACTAGCCCGCGTCTTTTTACCTACTTGATCCTGTGCTGCCTTCACTACTTCATCCCTCAGAGCTACCCATTCTTCTTCTACTGTATTTCTTTCCCCCATTCTTGTGAATCGTTCCCTAATGCTCTCCCTGAAACTCTGTACAACCTCTGGTTTAGTCAGTTTATCCAGGTTCCATCTCCTTAAATTCCCACATTTTTGCAGTTTCTTCAGTTTTAATCTACAGTTCATAACCAATAGATGGTGGTCAGAGTCGACATCTGCCCCTGGAAATGTCTTACAATTTAAAACCTGGTTCCTGATTATATAATCTGATACCTTCTAGTATCTTCAGGATTCTTCCATGTAGGTAGGAACGGTAAACCCTGCAAGACGGCACAAGTATCTAATACCGAAGTCAATAATGTTTCACCCCTCATAGACGATCTGTCATAACACGAGGAAGCAGTCACAAACAACAGCCTTGACACATCTCACCCTCCACAGGAGATAGACATCACCAAAGACAGCATGCTAAAGGACACACTGAGTGCCCAAGCCTAACTGAATGTGTAAAAAATACTTTTCCTTTTATCCTTACATCCCATCCTGGAGGAGTAAGTCATCAAGGGTGATCTCTTCAGCGCACACCACACAGTAGTAGAAAAGAAACCCATGAGACGCTGGTACAGGAGGGGAGTCTGGGGAGGGAAAGCAAGGCTAGTACTTACGAGAGGGTGCAGCAGCTCGCTGCTGGGGCAGCCCCTGGCGCACAGCTGGAGCCCGCTGCTGGGCCGACCTCCGCCGCCGCCGCCGAAAGCCACGTGTCGCGGGAGGCGCGCCGAGAAGGCGAGGTAGCGGCCGGCGCGCCGCACCACGACCAGCGCGTCCACGTGGCGCACCCACAGCTCGACGCGCCGGCCCTCCTCGTGCACCGACAGCTGCACGTTGCCGCCGGCAGAGCGCTGCGTGCCGTCCACGAAGGTGGCGGGCAGCGGCGCGTCCGCCGTCGCCTCGTACGTCTTGCGGTGGCGCGAGCACGCGGCCGAGCCGGCGGGGGCGCCGCGCACGATCACCGTCACCTGCACCACACACAGCGGCAGCATATAAATGACCTAGTAGATTTAAATTTAATATTTCCATGTTTACAACTTAGCCAGTATCGAAGAACAAGCTCTGTCCAAATTATTTAACTTGAAAACAAATCAGGCAATTAAACTATTAAAGTAATAGGCTATACATCTGTACATACACATAAATGTTATCGAAAATTTGTGTTTCTTCCTAATGCGCAACCCGCTTGCACTTTCCTCTCACCATATCACAAAAGTCATGGATTTAGGCAATCAGATTCCATAAACAGCGATCGTGTGAGAACCAACTCGCTTTATTTGTTCATGAGACCCATAAAATATTAGATACAGGCTCCCAGGTAGATGCCATTTTCCTTGACTTCCGGAAGGCGCTCGATACAGTTCCGAACTGTCACCTGTTAAACAAAGTAAGAGCCTACGGAATATCAGACCAGCTGTGTGGCTGCACTGAAGAGTTTTTAGCAAACAGAACACAGCATGTTGTTATCAATGGGAGACGTCTACAGACGTTAAAGTAACCTCTGGCGTGCCACAGGGGAGTGTTATGGGACCATTGCTTTTCACAATATATATATATAAATAACCTAGTAGAGAGTGTCTGAAGTTCCATGCGGCTTTTCGCGGATGGTGCTGTAGTATACAGAGAAGTTGCAGCATTAGAAAATTGCAGCGAAATGCAGGAGGATCTGCAGCGGATAGGCACTTGGTGCAGGGAGTGGCAACTGACCCTTAACATAGACAAATGTAATGTATTGCGAATACATAGAAAGAAGGATCCTTTATTGTATGATTATATGATAGCGGAACAAACACTGGTAGCAGTTACTTCTGTAAAATATCTGGGAGTATGCGAGCGGAACGATTTCAAGTGGAATCATCAAATAAAATTAATTGTCAGTAAGGCGGGTGCTAGATTGAGATTCGTTGGGAGAGTCCTTAGAAAATGTAGTCCATCAACAAAGGAGGTGGCTTACAAAACACTCGTTCGACCTATACTTGAGTATTGCTTATCAGTGTGGGATCCGTACCAGATCAGGTTGACGGAGGAGATAGAGAAGATCCAAAGAAGAGCGGCGCGTTTCGTCACAGGGTTATTTGGTAAGCGTGATAGCGTTACGGAGATGTTTAGTAAACTCAAGTGGCACACTCTGCAAGAGAGGTGCTCTGCATCGCGGTGTAGCTTGCTGTCCCGGTTTCGAGAGGGTGCGTTTCTGGATGAGGTATCGAATATATTGCTTCCCCCTACTTATACCTCCCGAGGAGATCACGAATGTAAAATTAGAGAGATTCGAGCGCGCACGAAGGCTTTCCGGCAGTCGTTCTTCCCAAAAAACCATACGCGACTGGAACAGGAAAGGGAGGTAATGACAGTGGCACGTAAAGTGCCCTCCGCCACACACCATAGGGTGGCTTGCGGAGTATAAATGTAGATCAGGGATATTAGAATTATACATTAATACCTTCAGCTGCTGACGGGCGTTGATTTGTATCAGTGGGGACAGGTCAAAATGTGGGCCCCGACCATGACTCGAACCCGGGATCTCCTGCTTACATGGCATACGCTCTATCCATCCGAGCCACCGAGGGCACACAGGATGGAGCGACTGCAGGGACTATCTCCCGCACGCCTCCCGCGAGACCCACATTCTCACCTTGTATGTCCAGACACTACTTTCGTAGTGTCCCACCCCAACACGCTCATTACTCGCGGAACACATTCTTACCAAGTCCCGTAAGAGTTCGGGGAATGTGTGTGCATCCGCACAGATGGAGGAGGTCATGGCTGGTATTGCCAAAACGATATACTGATATGGATATGGTGTCTGTTCTTTCGGACATATCCATATAAGTTATAAGGGAGGTCAGTAGGTTATGTGCTGCAGGTATCGCTCTGTTCACTAGTATTTGTGACGACGTATCGGTCTTTTCAATTTGTGATTCTTAAGTCTTTCGGTGTCAGTTTGCTCGTTTATATTATCTAAAGGCAAGCTTTGAATGATCTATGTTTGTGTTCCAGCCTTTTTCTAGTTTATAATTTTATTCGAAAGAGATTTTGAACAACGAGTGGGAATTGCAGTAGCATCTGGACACGTGACAACACCGTACAAATGCAGGGTGTTACAAAAAGGACTTCACAACTTCAAAAATTTATATAAATTTATTGAAAGAAGATACAGAGCTGGGTTTAATGTCATTTTGTAGGGAAACACATCAAGTTTTTTTTTCTTTTTTTTCCTTAAACTAAAGACGACATGGTTGTGATGACACAGTACAAGAGAGATGGAACAAATTTTAGATGATCTAAACACAAATTTAGAAGAACATGGAATGAAAATTAACAAGAAGAAAACGAAAAGCATGGTAATTGGAGGAAAGGGGAGAGAATTCTGTATGAAAATAGCGGGAGAGGAAAAAGGGAAAGTGAATAACTTCAGTTACTTGGAAAGTGCAATAGTGGATGATATGTATTGCTAAACAGAAATTTAGGAAAAGAATTGCAATGGAAAAAGAAGGATTAAAGAGGAAACAGAAATTACTTGGTGGACCACCAAACAAAGATCTGAGGAAACGACTTACCCAATGTTACATCTTGAGTGTAGCACTATATGGTGCGGAGACCTGGACATTGAGGAAGTTGAAAGAAAATTGGAGGCACTAGAGATGTGGATATGGAGAAGAATCGAAAAAGTGAAATGGGAAGAACGAGTAAGGAATGAAGAAGAATTAAGAAGAGTTGGAGAAGAAAGAAACATGCTGAAAGTTATCAGAAAGAGAAAACGGAACTGGATTGGACATTGTTCGACGAGCGATTGTTTATTGAAGGAAGGAATAGAAGGAATGGTGGAGGGACAAAGGAAAAGAGGAAAAAGAAGGCATCAAATGCTGGACAATATAAACGGAGACAAATATTCAGAAATGAGAAGACTGGCTATGGACAGACGAAAGTGGAAGAGGCTTAACCCATGACAAGACATGCCGCAAGGCACAATACCATACTACTAATACTACGACGACTACTACTACTACTACTACTACTAAAGACGTTGTGTGTGGCTTCTGTTGCTTATCCTGCCTACATCCCACTGGAAGTAAATTTCTTTCCAAACTCACTGTAGCATTGCAGGTGTAATTTGCTCAGTGGCGGCATAAATTGTTGTTCTAAGTTCAGGTACAGAAGCCGGCACAGAGGAACGAACACGATATCCTCTATGAATCCCCATAAAAGAAGTCCAGAGGTGTCAGGTCCGGGGAAGCGATGTGCCATGCAATTGGCGCATCACGGCCAATCCATTGACCTGGAAAGCGGTCAGTGAGAAATTCCAGAAAGTCAGCCAGGTAGCGGGGTGATGCACCGCCTTGCATGAAGTAAACATTTCGTTCTTGGTCATTCTCATCGATCTGTGGTATCAAAAATTGTGGTAACATATACAGGTACACTAGCCCATTGAGGGTTCTCTCACGGAAAAAAAGGAGCCGTACACTTTGTTCTTGCTCAATGCACAAAAAATTTTCAGTTTAGGCCTACTAGGAGGACCTTTAGCGTACTTGGTACGGAAATTACGCTGAACTGTTGTCGCCGACGTCGATTCTTCAAACCAAAACATACAGTTAGCACGCTCGGTTCCAGTGAATTCGTGGAATACTACAGAAATCACCTGAGTACCGTTTTTTGAAACTCTGCTCAAAAATCAAACTGTAATCGAGGATCATACCACTATTTGAGCATTACGAGCAGTTAGTGTTAAAGGCGAGCGCTTATGTAGAACAACTGTATTATTATTATTATTATTTTTTGTTAATTTGTCTGTTTTCAAGGGCTACAAGACGATGAAGGCATTATATGTTGACAGAGCCAGAAGATCAGCTACTTTCTATCTTTATTGCAAACTACGAATGAAATGTCAAGTTTTCTCCTTATATGATGTTGCAAGTTTGTTGAGAGTCTCTCTCTCTCTCTCTCTCTCTCTCTCTCTCTCTCTCTCTCTCTCCCCAACCGTTTTTAATGTTCCAAAGCAAATGGAACATTGTACTTCACTGATGCCACACTTCGTGAAATATTTCCGAACTAGGGACATGACCATTCTGTAATACGACGGATATGCGACTAAGTCTGCGAGAAACTGCCACATTGCCGGCCGAAGTGGCCGTGCGGTTAAAGGCGCTGCAGTCTGGAACCGCAAGACCGCTACGGTCGCAGGTTCGAATCCTGCCTCGGGCATGGATGTTTGTGCTGTCCTTAGGTTAGTTAGGTTTAACTAGTTCTAAGTTCTAGGGGACTCATGACCTCAGCAGTTGAGTCCCATAGTGCTCAGAGCCATTTTTGAAACTGCCACATTGACCAGATTGGGGAAGTCTCGGGCACTTACGTACACGTATACCATGTAATAGCCCATGGCACGTGTTAACAGGTACTTTGTCTCAGAAATGCTTTACCGGTTCTTATACTATGTGTTTGTTATGTGTGTCTGTCTGCGTTGCTATTAAAATGGCACTGATCGCTTTTCCTGTTGTCTACAATAACGTATATTTCAAAGCTATGGAAATTTTACAAATAAAAATTACTCGTTTTCTGAAAAAGTTTTATTTCAAATTGGTTCAAATGGCTCTGAGCACTATGGGACTCAACTGCTGAGGTCATTAGTCCCCTAGAACTTAGAACTAGTTAAACCTAACTAACCTAAGGACATCACATACATCCATGCCCGAGGCAGGATTCGAACCTGCGACCGTAGCGGTCTTGCGGTTCCAGACTGCAGCGCCTTTAACCGCACGGCCACTTCGGCCGGCAAAGTTTTATTTAAAAACCGAAAATTTAGCACTCTTGCTACAGCTAACATACTTATTTTTTTTTTTTTTACTGAGAACTGGGTAAAAAAACGAACATCGATAATAAGAGACCAAACAAATACCAAAAATTACTGGTATAGGTTTTAACCGGTGTATTTTTTCTATCCATAATAGTTACTTGCTGTATACGGTACGTTTAATTCTAGCCGTTCTCTCCGTTACAGTCGAAGAACATCCACATTTACTAGGAGACGCCGTAAATCGAGGAATGGTTTTCGCACGCATTAAAAAGATATCACTCGTCCCTTCGTCGTGTGTATAGGGCTGCGGGCACAGACATCGGTTCAGCCAGCAGTCGAGAGCGAAGAAACACTGCAGGCGTGCCACGATGCAAAGGGGCTAGCGAACCGTGTCCGAAAATGTCGCCGCGCGGAACAAAACCTCGGCTGCGGTAGAGGAGGTAGCGGAGCGGGGAATAAAAAGGGAGCAACCAGTCCTGCTGTGGCGTTCTGCGCCTGCGCCAAGGTCAAGACAGACGATGACGTCAGCTCAGCCACTGCAGGGCGGCAGAGCACGTGGCTAAACCGCTACACACAGCGATCGTTAACACTTGAATGACCTGCGGGACTTTAGCAAAACGTATGTTATTCCAGTGTCCACTGTGGTCGGAAATCCCACCGTTGTTGTTACTGCCACATAGTTGGGCAACCAACAGGGCCATTGCGTGGTGTGTAAAACGCGAATCACAATAGAGGGGGAAAAAAACTGATGACGGACAAGCAGTCCGAAACTGGTCGCTGAACTCTGTCCTGAAACTCTTGGCCGCCAGTTACTTGTGGATGTACGACCAGGGCTTGGGTCAGTGAGGCGGCCAGACAGGGCGAATAGGGTCGCAGCGAAAGCGACAGCACGCGCGTCTCTGAGGTGGGGTGGGGTGGGGGGCAAGGTGTGCCGTCAGGGGTCGCCCCCAGAAGTAAACACAAACACAAGGAAAGGGAAAGCAAGGGCTGGTGGCACAGCCCAGGGTAGGGTCCAGCCGCCTGCTCTCTGGGGAATGGCCCGCCAGAGTCATCGCCCCCACTACGTGCTGTGTCTCGGCAGTCTCCGCCAACGGCCAGACCAGCCACAGCGCATTCGATGCAGGCGATACTGTAACTGCGCCGCAGCAACCTAAGTTACAGCAGCTGCCTTGTGTTATACTCTGCTCATTTTAAAGTTTAAGCCTGGGTTATTTTAAAATACAGCTACCAGCCACATTTTATACATTTTTGTTTATCCCAGTACAGTTTTTCGGGTTTTCGTACATCTTCTATAGCACATCATAAACTCTCATCGACTGCATTTTGGAAAATAGGAGCGCCATCAACCAGAACAGGAAGTGAGTTACAACGCACTAACAAGGGAACCTCCCCATCGCATCCCCCTCAGATTTAGTTATAAGTTGGCACAGTGGATTTTGTGTGGAACTACGAAAAAAATAAGCAAAATATACAAACTGAGTAGTCCATGCGCAAGATAGGCAACATCAAGGAGGGTGTGAGCTCAGGAGCGCCGTGGTCCCGTGGTTAGCGTGAGCAGCTGCAGAATGAGAGGTCCTTGGTTCAAGTCATCCCTCGAGTGAAAAGTTTACTTTCTTTATTTTCGCAAAGCTATGATTTGTCCGTTCGTTCACTGACGTCTCTGTTCACTGTAATAAGTTTAGTGTCTGTGTCTTGCGACCGCACAGCAAAACCGTGCGATTAGTAGACGAAAGGACGTGCCTCTCCAATGGGAACCGAAAACATTTGATCGCAAGGTCATAGGTCAACTGATTCTTCCACAGGAAAACACGTCTGATACAATCTATACGACACTGGTGACGGCATGTGCGTCACACGACAGGAATATGCTGTCGACCCACCTAACTTGTACATTTGGCGAATGGGTAAAAGGATTCTTCTACCTTGCCCGATTTAGGTTTTCTTCTGGATGTGATAATCACTCCCAAAAAAGTGATGAAAACATAAGAGTTTGTCACACAAACTGCAACAAATGAATGCAACAGTTTCACAGTCACACAGTTTTTCCCATGCTCTGTCAGAACATATGTTTTTAACGTTTTCAAATTTTTCCGGGTGTAGACCGTCAAATCCTGCATGTTGTTGTTGTGGTCTTCAGTCCTGAGACTGGTTTGATGCAGCTCTCCATGCTACTCTATCCTGTGCAAGCTTTTTCATCTCCCAGTACCTACTGCAACCTACATCCTTCTGAATCTGCTTAGTGTATTCATCTCTTGGTCTCCCTCTACGATTTTTACCCTCCACGCTGCCCTCCAGTACTAAATTGGTGATCCCTTGATGCCTCAGAACATGTCCTACCAACCGATCCCTTCTTCTGGTCAAGTTGTGCCACAAACTTCTCTTCTCCCCAATCCTATTCAATACTTCCTCATTAGTTATGTGATCTACCCATCTAATCTTCAGCATTCTTCTGTAGCACCACATTTCGAAAGCTTCTATTCTCTTCTTGTCCAAACTATTTATCTTCCATGTTTCACTTCCATACATGGCTACACTCCATACGAATACTTTCAGAAATGACTTCCTGACACTTAAATCAATACTGGATGTTAACAAATTTCTCTTCTTCAGAAACGCTTTCCTTGCCATTGCCAGCCTACATTTTATATCCTCTCTACTTCGACCATCATCAGTTATTTTGCTCCCCAAATAGCAAAACTCCTTTACTACTTTAAGTGCCTCATTTCCTAATCTAATTCCCTCAGCATCACCCGACTTAATTCGACTACATTCCATTATCCTTGTTTTGCTTTTGTTGATGTTCATCTTATATCCTCCTTTCAAGACACTGTCCATTCCATTCAACTGCTCTTCGAAGTCCTTTGCTGTCTCTGACAGAATTACAATGTCATCGGCGAACCTCAACGTTTTTATTTCTTCTCCGTGAATTTTAATACCTACTCCTAATTTTTCTTTTGTTTCCTTTACTGCTTGCTCAATATACAGATTGAACAACATCGGGGAGAGGCTACAACCCTGTCTTACTCCCTTCCCAACCACTGCTTCCCTTTCATGTCCCTCGACTCTTATAACTGCCATCTGGTTTCTGTACAAACTGTAAATAGCCCTTCGCTCCCTGTATTTTACCCCTGCCACCTTTAGAATTTGAAAGAGTATTCCAGTCAACATTGTCAAAAGCTTTCTCTAAGTCTACAAATGCTAGAAACGTAGGTTTGCCTTTCCTTAATCTTTCTTCTAAGATAAGTCGTAAGGTCAGTATTGCCTCACGTGTTCCACTGTTTCTACGGAATCCAAACTGATCTTCCCCGAGGTTGGCTTCTACTAGTTTTTCCATTCGTCTGTAAAGAATTCGTGTTAGTATTTTGCAGCTGTGACTTATTAAGCTGATAGTTCGGTAATTTTCACATCTGTCAACACCTGCTTTCTTTGGGATTGGAATTATTATATTCTTCTTGAAGTCTGAGGGTATTTCGCCTGTTTCATACATCTTGGTCACCAGATGGTAGAGTTTTGTCAGGACTGGCTCTCCCACGGCCGTCAGTAGTTCCAATGGAATATTGTCTACTCCGGGGGCCTTGTTTCGACTCAGGTCTTTCAGTGCTCTGTCACACTCTTCACGCAGTATCATATCTCCCATTTCATCTTCATCTACATCCTCTTCCATTTCCATAATATTGTTCTCAAGTACATCGCCCTTGTATAGACCCTCTATATACTCCTTCCACCTTTCTGCTTTCCCTTCTTTGCTTAGAACTGGGTTTCCATCTGAGCTCTTGATATTCATACAAGTCGTTCTCTTATCTCCAAAGGTCTCTTTAATTTTCCTGTAGGCGGTATCTATCTTACCCCTAGTGAGATAGGCCTCTACATCCTTACATTTGTCCTCTAGCCATCCCTGCTTAGCCATTTTGCACTTCCTGTCGATCTCATTTTTGAGACGTTTGTATTCCTTTTTGCCTGTTTCACTTACTGCATTTTTATATTTTCTCCTTTCATCAATTAAATTCAGTATTTCTTCTGTTACCCAAGGATTTCTACTAGCCCTCGTCTTTTTACCTACTTGATCCTCTGCTGCCTTCACTACTTCATCCCTCAAAGCTACCCATTCTTCTTCTACTGTATTTATTTCCCCCATTCCTGTCAATTGCTCCCTTATGCTCTCCCTGAATCTCTGTACAACCTCTGGTTCTTTTAGTTTATCCAGATCCCATCTTCTTAAATTCCCACCTTTTTGCAGTTTCTTCAGTTTTAATCTACAGGTCATAACCAATAGATTGTGGTCAGAGTCCACATCTGCCCCTGGAAATGTCTTACAATTTAAAACCTGGTTCCTAAATCTCTGTCTTACCATTATATAATCTATCTGATACCTTTTAGTGTCTCCAGGGTTCTTCCATGTATACAACCTTCTTTCATGATTCTTAAACCAAGTGTTAGTTATGATTATGTTGTGCTCTGTGCAAAATTCTACAAGGCGGCTTCCTCTTTCCTTTCTGTCCCCCAATCCATATTCACCTACTATGTTTCCTTCTCTCCCTTTTCCTACACTCGAATTCCAGTCACCCATGAATATTAAATTTTCGTCTCCCTTCACAATCTGAATAATTTCTTTTATTTCATCATACATTTCTTCAATTTCTTCGTCATCTGCAGAGCTAGTTGGCATATAAACTTGTACTACTGTAGTAGGTGTGGGCTTCGTATCTATCTTGGCCACAATAATGCGTTCACTATGCTGTTTGTAGTAGCTAACCCGCATTCCTATTTTCCTATTCGTTATTAAACCTACTCTTGCATTACCCCTATTTGATTTTGTGTTTATAACCCTGTAGTCACCTGACCAGAAGTCTTGTTCCTCCTGCCACCGAACTTCACTAATTCCCACTATATCTAACTTCAACCTATCCATTTCCCTTTTTAAATTTTCTAACCTACCTGCCCGATTAAGGGATCTGACATTCCACGCTCCGATCCGTAGAACGCCAGTTTTCTTTCTCCTGATAACGACATCCTCTTGAGTAGTCCCCGCCCGGAGATCCGAATGGGGGACTATTTTACCTCCGGAATATTTTACCCAAGAGGACGCCATCATCATGTAATCATACAGTAAAGCTGCATGCCCTCGGGAAAAATTACGGCCGTAGTTTCCCCTTGCTTTCAGTCGTTCGCAGTACCAGCACAGCAAGGCCGTTTTGGTTATTGTTACAAGGCCAGATCAGTCAATCATCCAGACTGTTGCCCTTGCAACTACTGAAAAGGCTGCTGCCCCTCTTCAGGAACCACACGTTTGTCTGGCCTCTCAACAGATACCCCTCCGTTGTGGTTGCACCTATGGTACGGCTATCTGTATCGCTGAGGCACGCAAGCCTCCCCACCAACGGCAAGGTCCTGCATATGCCCAAGCAAATCTGAACATGTCCTGGAATTTTGGAGAGCGAAGTTGATTATGTATGAGAGCCTGAACTTTGATAATTGACACACGATCACGTAAACAATACTCCTCTGTGTACCTGTGCAGCTTCGCAAAATAATTGTCTGAAAATAAAAAATTCTACTATTCACTCGAGGGAAGACTTGAACCAATGACCTCTCGTTCCGCAGCTGCTCATGCTAACCACGGGACCACGGCGCTCCTGAGCTCATACTACCCATGACGTTGGCTATGTTGCGCATGTACTACTCAGTTTGTATATTTTGCTTTTTTTTTCATAGTTCCACACAACTTCTTCCTGTTTTCTCGAGTGATCTGTGTTCAGTTTTTCAAGGCCTATCCACTGTGCCAACTTATAACTAAATTTGAAATCTGAGGGTGGGGGGGGGGGGGGCGGTGCGATGGGGAGGCTCCCTTGTAAGTATAAGAGCTAAGCCAAACGTTATTTTGCATAGAGCAGCTGCAGCATTCAGAATGCGTTAACGATATTCTCATGAAGACAAATGTATATTACGCCGACTGACGATGACCGAAAGTCCAAAACACGTGTTAGAAATAAAAAAAATATGTAAAAAGTGGCTGATTGCTCTATTTCTTGAAGTAATATAATCTACAGTCAAGCAGCTCAACATCCAGAAAAATGGATAAATTAATATACGCTCACAGGCTTCCACGGCCAGTTTCAATGCGAATAAAATAGTTTTGCGTGTCAGGCCACGTCATTAGGAAATACTAAAACATTTACAATGCCCACGTTTCGACCTGCTTTTGAGTGGTCCTCTTCAGGGCGACTTATTATTTAATGTTTAACACTGGAGTCTACATTGCTCTACGTATTCCTCCGCGTGCTTTGTTACGTCATTTGTTTCTCCTACCCGCAGAACGCAAGCCATACCTTGTCTAGTACAGTCGCGTGCAGTTATAAAGACACTAAACGATAAGCAGCGTGCAAAGTATTTTGGAAAAAAAGACATTGAAGTACTGTACGGTAAAACTCAGGTAAGTAGTCTCAAATGGACGAGACAAAGCATAAGTTAGACACGAAAACGAGTAAAGAACCTGTCGGAGAAAGTTTACTTTACCTGCGTGTCATTCCCAAATGCTTTTATGAAGACTTTGAAGTATGGAGAGAGAAAAAAAAAAATTAAACGGCGAGACAAATAGAACAAAAAAAACTATGTTTCAGCAGTCTTCGTTACCCACGACTCTTAAATGTACAGTAGGCTTCTTACATGTCAACTGACTCCTGACAGCTGTCCTATTTTCTCCCAAGTAAGGACTACGTGTTTGGTTCTATTTCCAGTAACTCCTGAACCTAGATACACCACAAGCTCGTATTTTGTTCACTCAGCAACACTGCTCAGATGTATCGAGTACCTTTCGGAAGCCACCAAAGCACCTAACAAGGCATCAACCCGGGTAGCTGTCACCCACGAAGTATAGATCTCATGGAGGAACAGAGAAAGGTCACCTTCGTAAGTTGATCTTATTTTTCGAAAAACAAAAAATATCACAGTACGCCGACGTATAATGCCTTCTAGAAATCTACAACCAATTGACGTTAGCGATATAGGCCTATAACTACGCCCCTATGTCCGCTGACTCTTCTTGAAAATCTTTTCCCAATCGCTTGAAACCTTTTCGTAGCTCGAGCCACCTGTGTAGAATCGTCTCACGAATCGCTAGCGTTACATAATCTGAAATTTGCAGTCCTTATCTCTCAAACTGCGGGATCTACCAGTTAACGACACTTGGGGGCTTGTCGCAAATATAGGATAGGGCGCGGGTATTTTCTTATTTGAAACACACACACCATACAACGGCCGTTACTCATTGAAGTGTGTTACTGAGCGAATTCGAAAGGGAGGAACCTAGCTTTTGGGTTTTCTTTCCATACGCTCACCAGGAGCTCACCGTCGGAACCCAGAATGACTTCAAGGAACAGTTTAACACTGCGCCTCCGTGTCGTCTTCCTGATCGAAACTCGATTGTTTTGTGGGTGGACACGTTCATGGATACAGGCAGCGAGCAGAAAAAGCCAGGACCTTAAGGCCGAACCACCAGGACAGCAGAAAACTTCGAAAAAGTAAGGCTGGCGATTTGGAATTCCTCACAAGCGATCTGCGCGGAAACATGCAGCTGCTCTTGCAATTTCTGATCTCACAGTGAGACGAATTCTTCTGAAGACTTGGAATTTCCTCCATACGAACTGGCTGTGGCACACAATCGAGGGGGATTTTGTTTCACGAAAGAATCCATGTGAAGCCTTTATCGAAAACTGCCTCACGATGCTGTATCTTTCCTTAACGACGGGGCACATTTTCATTTGTGTGTCTGCGTGACAAACAAAAAAAAACATGCGATGCTGGAGTGGCACGAACCCTCGAGACGTTTATGAGCAGCCCCTGCATACAGAATGTGTGACTGATGTGTATTATCCAAAATTGGCACTATTGGCCCACGGTTTTTCGAACAGGTCGACAGAGCAGTTACGGTCAGTTCTGAGCGTCATGTCCAGACGATTGAGTTTTTTCTTCCCGTACTCGAAGAAATAGATGTGGGGGAGGCTTGATTGCAACAATACGGCGTCACAGCTCACACTGCACCAACGTCAATGACACACTTGCGCCAACACTTCCCCGAGCGCCTCACCTCTCTGAGTGTGTGTGTGTGGGGGGGGGGGGGGGGGGGGGGGGGGCGGGGAGGGAGATCTTCAGCGGAAACCACGCTCGCCAGATATTTTTAATTTTTGATTAATTTTTTTACGGGAATACCTTACAACTTTTGTGTATACCACTCGTCTGAGGGCCTTATTCGTGCTGTTTTTGCCCACATAGAGGTGCGCTGGAGAAAGCGGACTGAAACTTCCGATTTGGACTCTTCAAATGCATTGAGTGGAACGGATATCTTTTTCAAAACCTAATGAAATAAAACTTAAATGTGCCTCTATGTAAAGAAAGGAGAAAGTGATATCTCCAATACTTTGTTTTATGATTATTTTTAAAAAAAGGAAGTTCCCGCGTCGCTCCCTGAACTTTTCCCAACACCTTTTCCACCATGTTTTATGACTTCGGACTACGGAGGCGAAAGGTAACGAAAATGTGCTGGGTATTAAGGACCTGGGAACAGTAGGAAAAGGAGGCACATATAAAACAATTTAAAGAAATAATGCCGTGTCGCAAAAACTGAAAACAAACAGCGGAGAGGAACAGGTATGAAAACGAAACAAAACGACGGCCGGAACGTAACAGAAATTGCTCTGGAAGCGAGTGCGACTGATGGAGAGTAATAACCGCGTTCTGCCGGAAAGGGAACGAATGGCGAAGAGAGGCGGCGGGAGAAGATTGGAGGCGGGCAGAAAAAGAGCAACGAATCTGGGGGCACCGCTTAGAACAAGTGCGCGCCGCGGCGTGACAAAATATAATGACTGCCCGCCGCAGAAGTCGGCGCCAGCGAGGCGGGCCTCAGGGACGCAGCGCCGGGGGTACGGCCGCATCTTGCCACAGCTATGCACTCCTCAGCAGCAGTCGCCGGAAGCGACGTGGGCTGGGGCCGCAGCTGTACTTGTAGTCATCACGAGTGTGTCACGCAAGTTATCAACGAACTGCAGTGAAAGACGTTAGCAGAGAGACGAGATACACTACTGGCCATTAAAATTGCTACACCAAGAATGAATGCAGATGATAAACGGGTATTCATTCGACAAATATATTATACTAGAAATGATATCTGATTACATTTTCACGCAATTTGGGTGCATAGATCCTGAGAAATCAGTACCCAGATCAACCACCTCTGGCCGTAATAACGGCCTTGATACGCCCGGGCATTGAGTCAAACAGAGCTTGGATGGCGTGTACAGGTACAGCTTCCCATGCAGCTTCAACACGATACCACAGTTCATCAAGAGTAGTGACTGGCGTATTGCGACGAGCCAGTTGCTCGGCCACCATTGAACAGACGTTTTCAGTTGGTGAGAGATCTGGAGAATGTGCTGGCCAGGGCAGCAGTCGAACATTTTCTGTATCCAGAAAGGCCCGTACAAGACCTGCAACATTCGGTCGTGCATTATCCTGCTGAAATGTAGGGTTTCGCAGGGATCGAATGAAGGGTAGAGACACGGGTCTTAACACATCTGAAATGTAACGTCCACTGTTTAAAGTGCCGTCAATGCGAACAAGAGGTGACCGAGAGGTGTAACCAATGGCACCCCATACCATCAAGGCGGGTGATACGCCAGTATGGCGATGACGAATACATGCTTCCAATGTGCGTTCACCGCGATGTCGCCAAACACGGATGCGACCGTCATGATGCTGTAAACAGAACCTGGACTCATCCGAAAAAATGACGTTTTGCCATTCGTGCACCCAGGTTCGTCGTTGAGTACACCATCGCAGGCGCTCCTGTCTCATTCAGCGTCAAAGGTAACCGCAGCCATGGTCTCCGAGGTGATAGTCCATGCTATTGCAAACGACGTCGAACTGTTCGTGCAGATGGTTGTTGTTTTGCAAACGTCCCCATCTGTTGAGTCAGGTATCGAGACGTGGCTGCACGATCCGTTACAGCCATGCGGATAAGATGCCTGTCATCTCGACTGCTAGTGATACGAGGCCGTTGGGATCCAGGACGGCGTTCCGTATTACCCTCCTCAACCCATCGATTCCATATTCTGCTAATAGTGATTGGATCTCGACCAACGCGAGCAGCAATGTCGCGATACGATAAACCGCAATCATGATAGGCTACAATCCGACCTTTTTCGAAGTCGTAAACGTGATGGTACACATTTCTCCTCCTTACACGAGGCATCACAACAACGTTTCACCGGGCAACGCCGGTCAACTGCTGTTTGTGTATGAGAAATCGTTTGTAAACTTTCCTCATGTCAGCACGTTGTAGGTGTCGCCACCGGCGCCAAGCTTGTGTGAATGCTCTGAAAAGCTAATCATTTGCATATCACAGCATCTTCTCCTGTCGGTTAAATTTCGCGTCTGTAGCACGTCATCTTCGTGGTGTAGCAATTTTAATGTCCAGTAGTATATGAAAAGTTTGTAAGGAAGAAGGTAGTCGCTGGCGAGTTCACGTTTAGGGGTTTCACTCCGTAGATTGCTGCGTACGAATTACAGCTAAGAAATCTAAATTGTTTTTAATGGTGGAAGGAGTAAGAGGTATCCCGTTTCCATCTTCGAGAAAATACGCGAGACGTAATGTAGGTTGTCTGCGACGCCATTGCCGTCTGCTAAGCTGAGTGCGGAGCTCCCTCGTGTTTCTGTTTTCCGTATGCTGCCGATACAAGCCGAGGCTCCATTTGGAAGACTTACTGAAGTGATCAGACAGCGGGAGTCATCAGCTGGTGACGCTGACTGTTTTTTTTTCAGTCTATGCTGCCTAATTTCAGGACACCTTGTGACAGGCGTATGAGATACCTGGAAGCTGATTACTTGTTACTGTGAGAGCAGTTGGACAAAGCCGAGGACACTTTGCGCTCTTTTTTATCATCGTGGGCTGTTTCCATTTCTTCAGATATACTGCCTATACCTACGCAAAATCCACCACCCAGCGCTACACCATGGGCACTGATCTCATTTCAAATCCAGCTACGTTTCTTCTGAATACCCTTCAAGATGAAACATATGCTGTTTTGGGAAACTGAACAATTGTAGAAATAATATGCTAGGTTTATCAATTTGTAACCATTATTTGTATATATGTATCATACTATGAAGCATCATACTAGTTGATCTTACAAAAAATAATCTTTTCATAGGGCTTTTTATAACGTCATTCATATACATTATTGTAACGATAAACTCCTCAGCAAGGGAAACAGCAAGTCGAAAATTTTACTCCCGTTTTGTCAGAGAACTTGATAAATAATTGCTGCAAAAAGTGGAAACTGTGTGAACTCATTCTGTACAATTCGAGAAATTTGTGTTAAGAGACTTTACGAGGAACTACAGCCTAACTATGCTTGATATTCACAGCATTTACTGGTGCACCCGTAACGGATACTTGACAGATATCACGTCGTTTAAACATTTAGGGGTAAATGAGAATTTGACAGGAAGCTGGAGGAACAGAATGGAAGGCGAGCGGAACACTTAGGTTCTTTGGAAAAGTTCTGGGGAAATTCGATACATCTGCTGGGGGAAGCGCAAACAAAATGCTAAGGCGACCATTTCTAGAGCGCTAGTTCAGCGTTATGAGTGCTTATCAAATAAGGCACGACAGCAGAGACAGAACTAATTCGGAGGCGAGCTTCAAGGGCACTAACAGTTCGTTATAGCCCATACAATTGTGTGACAAGAATGCTACGGAGGAACTAAAATGGAAGTATCTGGAAGAAACGCTCTTGCGGCAAATCCTGTCGGGTTAATTTTGGAAACTGATGTTCGAGGAGTAGTTCGAGATAGTTCTGCTAGCGCCATCATGTATCTCGCCCAGGGACTACGGGAGTAAGAGGACATCACGGCTTACACGGAGTGGTATCTTCGCTAAATACACCCTTGAAATGTGATAGAAAATCGCTAATATTAGTACGAAATATCTTCTATCACCCAGTGTGCAACAACTTACGTTGAGTATTTGTAGATGAGAATAAAGTGCGGCTGTTTTAACTCTCAACTGGTAATTACTTCCTTCTCTTTTTCAGTGTTTTTGAGCCTTACATAATGATCATCCATAATAACGCCCTCATCAGAACAGCTCATGATTACAAGTAAAACAGAAACGTGATTCTTTCTGTCTTGCTGCCTGTCTTACGGCAATTTCGCATATCGCACATGACTGTCTCACAATAAAGTGTTATGTCGTATCGTCTTGGTGTGAACCGCACCTAACTCAATTCCGACGGTCGGCGTTGAATATCAAACAAGAAACATTACTTTTCCCAATATACACAGGGTGTTTGGGAATTCCCGTTACAAACTTCTACGACTTGTAGATGGGACTGAGTGCATAATATTTTGAACAGAAACCCATCTCCGGAAACTTACTGCTTCCGTGCTACAGCGATTTGAAAAAAAGTTGGTAACGCGACCACTTCTACAAATAAATTATTAGGTGCGACTCAGTACACCACTTGTTTCACAATCCCATTCACTAATAGCCAAAGAAATTGCTCGTGTACTTGTTGACGGGTTGTTTCCAGCGTGCTACAGTACGGCCTCTTCCACTTCGGGTGTCGGCGTTTCCTTGGAGTAGGCTGCACAGTCACGTCTGCAGACAGAGAAGATGTCTCTTTCTCGAAAACGTCATTTTTACCTGTCATTTGCCACGTCACTGGCAGTGGAAGTATATCTAAGTTACTGTAACGTAAATTTGACTTTGTACTGCTGCTGTATGAGTATTGTCAAAATGAAACCACTGTGACAGTATCTTCTTGTGATACAATATTTATTAAATTTGAGGCCCTTCTTTGCTTGTTATATAGGACTATAAATTGTTTTAGAAACTATGAGTTCGTGGAGGTTGAGAGGCGTGAGATTTTTGTCCAGAAAAATATGTGAATTTGCGTTCAAATATCACACGAAATAATGGGCGGTCGATAACACTGTTCCAGTCGTTCAAACGTGAAATCAGCACCTCCATAAAACAACTGGTTGCTTACCTTCTCCGACTTATATTTGTTGCTTAGTATGAAATTAAAGATTAATTATATGAAAGTTTTTAAAAATGTTTTCACATTGTTGGGACTGAAACCGTTAAACAGCAACCCATCTGCAGAACGGGAAGACATGAAAGTCATTTTACCGTGTTTGTACAAATATCCTGTATGCTCAACGGTACCTCATTGACATTGCAACATCTCTGCCCAGCGAGTTTGTTTTCAAAAGCTAGTCGAACTGTGAGAGGCAAGTTGTCTCCTAAATATTTACAGCAACTAGTGTTTTTGTTTAAAAATTATCATTAACAAATAATTAAAAGAGCTTAATGTTTTTTATTAGACTGCATAAAATTGTCACTCACGTAAAATATCATATAAAAGATGATCAGAAACAGTCTGAAAATCTTGTAAGGTGTTGGAGTGTAGCCTGTGCTGCGAAATAACTGAAGAAAAGAATTGATACATTTGCACCGTTTACGTATTAATTAGCACTAAAGTTAGCCAATCAGGCCTTTGCATAAGCAAATTTAAGCGATCGGCGAGAAACTATGATGTCAAACATGTTATTCGTTTCGTTTCCTAAAACCAAATTAGAGAGCGATACAAAAATTTGGTACGGGACGGTACTAAGGATCCACGCCGAGCCAAAGGACGACCGGCCTCGTGCGCTGTCATCTACACTACGCTATGAGAACAACCGACACTAACTATACTGGCGGACTGCTAGAATTTGTGCGCTCCATGGCCTGACTGGCAAACTTCAATGCTAATTAACTCGGAAACGGCGCAACGTATTTATTTTTTTCTGAACAGTTATTTCGCAGCACAACCTACCCTGCAACACCCTTCCAAGCTTTCAGATTGTTTCTGACCGTCCTGTGTACTCAGCATTACCTCATCTGTATAGGAAATTAAAGTGCAGATGTGAATAGATATCGACAGTGTTGGAGTTCTCAAATGAGTAGTATATCAGGACGACCAAAGTACTGATCATTTGAGTAGTTATCGATACTTTGATGGTATCGAAACATTCCTACGCTCCCCTGGCACGCTCTCCCCTCTGCCCTCCACGCATTGCTCGGAATGCTTGGAGAAAGGTCAAGCCCCTGCGACACGGCACGTGTGTCGCTCGGCACAGATAAGAGGACAATCGTTCCGTTGTCAGGACAGCGGCCAGAACACGCCCACTGGGTCTCTCTGTAACTGCTCGCCGGAATGTGGCACAGGGCAATAGCTATGGAGGCCAACGTGCCACAAATCAACAACTTCCGAAGCGATTTTCGATGTGCTCAGAAAACGTTCGATAGAGTTAATACGTTTCCCGTTAGCACTAATAATTTGGCGGACTGCATGAGTCGCAATGTCAATTAGCTGCGGCAAACTTATCTGTAGGAAATTTGTTACACATCTGCAGTCAAAAAATGGTCCAAAGGGCTCTGAGCACTATGGGACTTAACATCTATGGTCATCAGTCCCCTAGAACTTAGAACTAATTAAACCTAACTAACCTAAGGACAGCACACAACACCCAGCCATCACGAGGCAGAGAAAATCCCTGACCCCGCCGGGAATCGAACCCGGGAACCCGGGCGTGGGAAGCGAGAACGCTACCGCACGACCACGAGATGCGGGCTATCTGTAGTCGTAATCCCAATAAGGTATCAACAGCCTGTTGCAATATAAGAGCTATAGTTAAATTGTAAGGACTCTAGTGCACGTGTGCACTACGCGAAATCTAAAAATGTAGAATCGTTTGACTACACGGTTAGTTACTGTCGTAAAACCTGGGAACAGACACTTCAGAAAAGAATCCAGGGGGGCCATTATACCCATGGAAATAAAATAAATGTGTTATATCAATTATAAGGAAAGCAAATGGCAGATGTTGATTCGCTGAGAAACTGGAGTTTGTAGCAAAAGATGAGGTTTAGGGGTTCGCTACCCCTCGTGGTCTCGCGGTAGCGGTCTCGCTTCCCGAGCACAGGTTCCGGGTTCGATTCCCGGCGGGGTCAGGAATTTTTCCTGCCTCGAGATGACTGGGTGTTGTTGTGTCGTCTTCATCATCAACGGCAAACCACCTCCATTAGGACCTTGCCTAGTAAGGCGGTGCGCGTCTCCCGCATCGTTCCCCTACGCTCTGTAAAGAAGCATGGGACTTCATTTCCATTTCATTGTATTGCATCTCATTAGACAGGGAGTACAACGTCTTATTGTTCGCCAATTAAATGCAGATGGTATCCACGTGGTGTAATGAGTGGCAGCCTACAGTATGTACAATCGGTAGTGGAGTACGTATGTACAGGAAGATGGAAATAGTGGGCTTCTGTAAACAGAAGACTGAAATATGGTCATCAAGTGTAGTTCAGGGAGTGCCTTTGCGCAACACCAGGGCTATTGTTTACAGAACTACTTTGCGGTCTGTTCTACGAGACGTAGTCAAAGAGATCTCACTAACCGAAAAAATAGTCACAGAACTTTTTTTTTTTGTCTGTTTGCGAACAGTCTGCATCCCGTGCCACAGTACCGCAGCGCACCGGTAAAGGGTCCTAAACAAAATGGCGCAGCCTATCACAATTTATTGTCTTGTTTTGGCTCCTCTAGTGCCTTGGTGCGGTACTGTGGCGCGGTGATTTCAATCTGTTTTAGTACCGTAAACATGAAAGATAATAAAAACTTGATGGCTAACTCTCGTATGCGCCGGCCAAGACATCACATCCAGGTCATTTTATGAGTGGCGTTCCACACTGATTTATACTTTATTTTCCCCATCATTTATGGTGCGCCATTTGACTGATCACTGCAGTTCCACATATGTAGTACTATCGCCTAACCGTAGATGCCAGGACTATCACTAGAAGTGTAATCCCCTGCAGAGAACAGCTCACTTTTCCAACGTCATTATGTGAGCGGACAACACGGATGTCAACATTAAGGTTCGGGCTGGACGATATTGTTTCTGTGGAAGGAGGGTGTAAACACTATTGATATGAAACTTCTTGGCAGATTAAAACTGTGTGCCGGACCGAGACTCGAACTCGGGACCTTTGCATTTCGCGGGTAAGTGCTCTATCAACTGAGCTACCCAAGCACGACTCACGCCCCGTCCTCACAGCTTTACTTCTGCCAGTACCTCGTCTCCTACCTTCCAAACTTTACAGAAGCTCTCCTGAGAACCTGGATATATCGCCTAAGCTGTGGCTATGCCATGTCTCCGCAATTTCCTTTCTTTCAGAAGTGCTAGTTCTGCAAGGTTCGCAAGAGAGCTTCTGTAAAGTTTGGAAGGTAGGAGACGAGGTACTGGCAGAAGTAAAGCTGTGAGGACGGGGCGTGAGTCGTGCTTGGGTAGCTCAGTTGGTAGAGCACTTGCCCGCGAAAGGCAAAGGTCCCGAGTTCGAGTCTCGGTCCGGCACACAATTTTAATCTGCCAGGAAGTTTCATATCAGCGCACACTCCGCTGCAGAGTGAAAATCTCATTCTGGGACTATTGATATTCACAGGCGATTGGTGCCAGTGTGTGGTGAGTGTGCACCGTTGTGAAAAATGCTCTTTTAACACGACAACCCTGGTCAATGTTCAAACGTTCAAATGTGTGTGAAATATTATGGGACTTAACTGCTAAGGTCATCAGTCCCTAAGCTTACACACTACTTAACCTAAATTATCGTAAGGACAAAGACACACACCCATGCCCGAGGGAGGACTCGAACCTCCGCCGGGACCAGCCGCACAGTCCATGACTGCAGCGCCTGAGACCGCTCGGCTAATCCCGCGCGGCACAACACTAGTCTCTAAACGAGTCGGAAAACCATGGCTGCCACTGTTGAAGTGGGTTTGCAGGTACTGCCATCCCCACCTCATTCTCCTGACTTGGCCCCTTCTGATTACAATATATTTGGCGCTATGAAGAAACCTCTGCGCGGGCATCATTTCGCAGAATTTCAGAAACTACGAGCAGCTATCCTGCGGCGGGCGCGACAGATTCCACAACAATGGTTCGAAGAGGGCCTACGGAAGTCAAAGGGGCCACGTCAGGTGAATACGGTTTACCTGACGGTATCCGGAACGCCATCGAGCGGTGGAAATGGTGGTTTCGCGCAGGGACGAGCGTTCTCGTGTTGAAGAGCACTTCTCATCGTGCACTCTACACACACATTACCATCAATCGCTTACGAATATCTACAGTGTTCTTATCCTCCTTCCAAAGAAACTTGTCGCACTCCATGTTGTCCGCTCGTGTACAGAGAGAACCTGGGAGGAGGAGGAGATTAGTGTTTAACGTCCCGTCGACAACGAGGTCATTAGAGACGGAGCGCAAGCTCGGGTTGGGGAAGGAAATCGGCCGTGCCCTTTCAAAGGAACCATCCCGGCATTTGCCTGAAGCGATTTAGGGAAATCACGGGAAACCTAAATCAGGATGGCCGGAGACGGGATTGAACCGTCGTCCTCCCGAATGCGAGTCCAGTGTGCTAACCACTGCGCCACTGCGCCACCTCGCTCGGTAGAGAACCTGGGGAAAAGGGCTGTACTATGGACTTGCAACTGTAGAGATGACTCACACGACGCGCAATGAATGATGGTAAAAAAAATTGTTAATGAATATAGAGCGTCCAAGGTACGAGTCCTTCCTTCTGACAGACACTGGCTCCGCCATTTTAGTTACCGCCTGGACAGAGCGACTGTGGTGTCGCGACGCGCTGACACACGGGCTGGAAATGTCAGCTAAGTTTACGCGCGCCCGCCGGCCGCCTGCCAAGGTGCCAGGTGCCTCGCTCTGGGCGGCTGCCAGCGTGGGCGGCGGCAGCTCCACAGCGCGCCGGGGCACGGCACCTGTCTGCGGGTCTGTCGACAGCGCGCCGGTCCACCAGGGGGAGGGGCGCCTCCACTCAAGTCCCTCCTCGTCACCATAACTGACCAGTCGCGATAAGAGTCGCCTTGTAACCACCACACACGACCGAAAAGGAGACAAGTGAGCACAAGTCTGCACATCGACACACGTATGCTATGTGATCGAAAGTATCCGGACACCCCCCAAAACATACGATTTTCATAGTGGTTGCATTTGCTGCCACCTACTGCCAGGTACTCCACACCAGCGACGTCTGTAGTCATTAGCTATCGTGAGAGAACAGAATGGGGCGCTCCGCGGAACTGACCGACTTCGAACGTGGTCAGGTGATTGGGTGTCACTTGCTTTTTTGTTATGGTTTTTTGGGCGCAAAACTGCTACGGTCATTAGTGCCCGGTCTGTGACTTAGGAAAAGCTAAAAAAACGAAACTGGAAACCAGCAGCAATGGGAGCAAAACTCAATAAGTGGGGAAACCAAAAACGGAAGGAAAGCTTAAAAAAACACTATAGAAGGGGGATTGTTTGTCCCCAAAAAGAGCTTCAAATGACTGACGTCATCTCACTGGCACTAATGAACTCGAGAACGCGATCGGCCGAGGGCGTGTCTTCTGCTAAAATGGAAGATATGTCAGGCGACAGCTGTAGACGGGCGCGTAACGGAGTAAAATAGGGGCACTCAAGTAAAAGGAGTCTCACCGTCCACAGTTGAGAGCAGTGGGGACAGAGTGGGGGACGATCGCCACTTAAAAGATGTCGATGGCTAAAATGACAGTGCCCTATCCGGAGTCTAGTTAAAATTACCTCATCCCGACGACGAGTTCGGGAGGAAGAGGTCCAAGCACAGGGCAGAGCTTTCACGTCCCGCAATTTATTATTGGGAAGTGTCGACCAATGTGCGTGCCATAGAAGAGCAACACGACGACATACACTCCTGGAAATTGAAATAAGAACACCGTGAATTCATTGTCCCAGGAAGGGGAAACTTTATTGACACATTCCTGGGGTCAGATACATCACATGATCACACTGACAGAACCACAGGCACATAGACACAGGCAACAGAGCATGCACAATGTCGGCACTAGTACAGTGTATATCCACCTTTCGCAGCAATGCAGGCTGCTATTCTCCCATGGAGACGATCGTAGAGATACTGGATGTAGTCCTGTGGAACGGCTTGCCATGCCATTTCCACCTGGCGCCTCAGTTGGACCAGCGTTCGTGCTGGACGTGCAGACCGCGTGAGACGACGCTTCATCCAGTCCCAAACATGCTCATTGGGGACAGATCCGGAGATCTTGCTGGCCAGGGTAGTTGACTTACACCTTCTAGAGCACGTTGGGTGGCACGGGATACATGCGGACGTGCATTGTCCTGTTGGAACAGCAAGTTCCCTTGCCGGTCTAGGAATGGTAGAACGATGGGTTCGATGACGGTTTGGATGTACCGTGCACTATTCAGTGTCCCCTCGACGATCACCAGTGGTGTACGGCCAGTGTAGGAGATCGCTCCCCACACCATGATGCCGGGTGTTGGCCCTGTGTGCCTCGGTCGTATGCAGTCCTGATTGTGGCGCTCACCTGCACGGCGCCAAACACGCATACGACCATCATTGGCACCAAGGCAGAAGCGACTCTCATCGCTGAAGACGACACGTCTCGATTCGTCCCTCCATTCACGCCTGTCGCGACACCACTGGAGGCGGGCTGCACGATGTTGTGGCGTGAGCGGAAGACGGCCTAATGGTGTGCGGGACCGTAGCCCAGCTTCATGGAGACGGTTGCGAATGGTCCTCGCCGATACCCCAGGAGCAACAGTGTCCCTAATTTGCTGGGAAGTGGCGGTGCGGTCCCCTACGGCACTGCGTAGGATCCTACGGTCTTGGCGTGCATCCGTGCGTCGCTGCGGTCCGGTCCCAGGTCGACGGGCACGTGCACCTTCCGCCGACCACTGGCGACAACATCGATGTACTGTGGAGACCTCACGCCCCACGTGTTGAGCAATTCGGCGGTACGTCCACCCGGCCTCCCGCATGCCCACTATACGCCCTCGCTCAAAGTCCGTCAACTGCACATACGGTTCACGTCCACGCTGTCGCGGCATGCTACCAGTGTTAAAGACTGCGATGGAGCTCCGTATGCCACGGCAAACTGGCTGACACTGACGGCGGCGGTGCACAAATGCTGCGCAGCTAGCGCCATTCGACGGCCAACACCGCGGTTCCTGGTGTGTCCGCTGTGCCGTGCGTGTGATCATTGCTTGTACAGCCCTCTCGCAGTGTCCGGAGCAAGTATGGTGGGTCGGACACACCGGTGTCAATGTGTTCTTTTTTCCATTTCCAGGAGTGTAAAACATTCCGTAGATCGGCGAAGGGAATCGTGCGAATAGCTGGCCGAAGAAGAGAGACTGCAGCCTTGGCCGCTATATCATTTCCACAGATACAACATGTCCTGGGATCCAGAGGAACGCCACAGAGACGCCCCCCAAGTGGAGCAAGTGGAGGCAGTCCTGAATCCGGTGGACCAGAGGGTGGACAGGGTAGAGAGCTTGGAGACTGAGAGCTGAGAGAGTCTGAGCAGATAACATACTGTATCCGATGATGGCGACGGATGTATTGGACAGCCTGGAGAACAGCGTACAGCTCCGCAGTATAAACCGAACACTGGTCGGGAAGCCGAAATCGATTTGGGGTGTCGCCAACAATATAGCCACTCGGAAGGATGTCACTTGTGTCATACGTCTGCACGCGAGATTTCTACACTCCTAAACGTCCCTAGGTCCTCTGTTTCCGATGTGTTAGTGAAGCGGAAACGTGAAGGGACACTTACAGCATAAAAGCGTGCAGGCCGACCTCGTCTGTTGACTGACAGACGGCCGACAGTAGGAAAGGTAACAATAATTCCCGCCTCCTTTCCATTTTTCATATCGTCTACACATTGCAACAATCCGACGCCTCGGGTTGACTGTTATCGATCATCCTCCATAGAGTCCCGACTTGGCCCCATCCAGCTTCGATCTGTTTCCGAAACTTAAAGAACACTTTCGAGGACAGCACTTTGATAGTGATGAATTGGTGCATGCACAATAAGGTCGCGGATCCTTCGAAAAAGTATAACAACCGTATAAACAAACTGGTCTCACGTTGGGAATAATGTGTTCTTAGCCATAGTGACCATGTAGAGAAGTAAATACGTGGACATGAAAAATAAAGACGTGGACACGAAAAATAAAGACGTAGGATATTAATAAAGTTTGCTTTGTTTGAAAAGCTTGAAGAGTTTGCACATGAAAAAATTCGAAGGCATTACTTCTCAGCGCGCCCTCTCATACAGTACAGCGTTAATGTTTTGACTTTTAAACGGAAACACTCTACCTGATTGTGCGAATGCATGTATCGATCATTCGGACAGATACGGCCGGTCTCCTCCTGCTACACACATAACATATTCTGCAAGCCAACGTATAGTGCGTGGCGGAAAGAGTCTTCTATCAGTACACGTCAGTACGAGCTCTAATCTCTCTCACCTTACTCTCACGATCACTAAGTGTTGATGAAGCAATCAGAGAAAATCTTCGAACAACATACTGTATAGTGGCGGCGACTAAATCGTCACACTCTCTCCCTCGGCCGCGCCTGACCCGCTACCCCCACTCCGTCGTTACGTAGTCCACCCTGCCATGCCCTCTCTGCATGCCGCGACATATCGTCACGCATGACAACTGCAGGCTCTGCCTCTCGTTGTATTCAATCACAGCGACACACCACCACCGCAGCATATTAATACGTTTTGCTGGATCCAGTCTGACATTACAGCTACATCTACAGCTATGCTTGCACCGGAGGTCACTTCAGCTACCACTCTCACTTATCCACAACCATGTTCCAGTACTGAATGGCTTGTGAGAGGCACGACAGACTGTAGGTCTCCGTACGAGATGTAATTTACCTAATTATCCAATAATGATCACTTACCGATACGTAAGTGGGAGTAATAGGTTGCCTCCGCTCTTTTTGAAACCCACATCTCTTAATGGTAATACTAAGACACTCTGTGCGTAGCGCCTAATATTCTAGTTAAAAGCTCGTAACCGTAACACTTTTGTGCTTAACTGACGAAAACATGACGAAACGCGCAGCTCCTCTTTGTATCTTATTTCTCATCTTTTAATCTCACCCGGTATTGCTCCCAGACTGCCGAGCAATACTCGAGAATGAGTCAAAGAGGCTTTTCTGCAAACCTGTTCCAATGTGGGTGAATAACATTTCCTTCAGTTTCCTACAAAAAACATTAACGTAACTGCTACGACTAGCTTGATACGGTAGTTCCACTTTAGTTGCTTCGTACATCGTAAACGCCCAAATATTTGATGGATGTAACTGTATCCCGTGTCTTTGGCAGTAATGTAATGCAACAATTACGGATCATTACAGAAGAGAGCACTATTATGTACAAACATTACCTAGCGTGAATAGTTCGTGTCATCAACGTAAGTGATAGCCGTTAGTGTGATGAATATTTTATGTCTACATAGAACGTGTGTGTTCTTGCCACGTTTCCTTGGGCATACCCAATATTACTTTTGGGTGTACTGGGCATGATTATGCTGCCTAGTGCACGGCGAGGGTTCAGTCAGTTACAAAAACCACACGTCTAAGCAATTACTCCATCTGCTCCTACTTGAGCCATCCGTCAGTTGTGAGCCACAACGGAGACCGGCGTTCAGAAATCTCTCTTCATTTGCGTCTACCCTGTAAACAGAAGACTGGTTTCATGCAGACGTCCTCTCTACTCTGTTCAAGTCTCTTCATGTCTACCTAACTACTACAACCGACATCCAATTTAGAGCAATCAAGACCTACTGCCCTTCAAGAATCTTTATTCCTCACACTTCCCTCCATTTAACCGAGTTTTCTTGATCCTTCAAGGTACGATCTATCAACGTAGCCCTTCCTTTACTCAAATTGTGCCACCAGTTTTTGCCCTCAGTTCGATTAAGCACTTGTTCATTAGTAACGCGACTACACATCTAATCTGTAGCACTTTTCTGTAACATCCCATTTGGGAAGTTTATATTCTTTTCTTTTATATGCTGCTTACGTTTACATTCAATTTCCATTTAAGAACACTCCAAGCAAATAGTTTTAGCAAAGAGCTAACATTTAAGTTTGTATTCGATGTCAACAAATTTTTATTTTTCAGAAAAGCCTTTCTTCCTTTTGAAAATCAATATGTTATATTCTCCTTATATCTGCCATTGTCAGTTACTTTGATATTCAAATAGAAGAACTGCCTTACTAGTTTTAACGTCTCATTTCCTTATCTAATTCCCACAGCATTATCTGATTTAGACCACACTATATCATCCAAGTTGATCTTACAAACTGTGTTCAATTACTCCTTCAAATCCTTTTCCACCTCTGACAGAATTACAGCGTCATCAGCAGAACTAAACATTTTCTTATTTCTCAGATAACTTCCTTCGCCGAATTTCTCCCTGGATCCTTTATCGCTTTGTTTAAGACGCAGATAGTGCTAAAAGTGGCATCTAGCTACGAACTGAAAAGTGTGACGTCATCCATGTGAGTATTAAAAGGAATCTCTGTCTTTCGCGTACACAATAAATCAGACATATCTAAACGCTGTCAGTTCAACTCAATATCTAGGGATTACAACTACTAAGAACTCAAATTGGAACGATCAAATTAAATATATTGTCGGGAAGGCAAACCGAAAACTGCGTTTTATTGGCAGAACATTTAAAAGATGCAAGAAACTGCCTACACTACGCTTGTCCATCCTCTTCTGGGGTACTATATCGGATTCTTACCAGATACGACTGGCGGAAAAGTTGAAAGGCAGTTCGGGTGTGATACACGAGTTGGGATGACAATCATTAAAACAAAGACTTTTTCGTTGCAGCGAGATCCTTTCACTAAATTTCAATTACCAAATTTTTCCTGTCAACGCGAAAATATTTTGCTGACGCACATCTACACAGCGATGAATGATGGTTGACATCTCTTTCTCTCGCTATGGTCCAACCGTACGCGAAGTGTAGTGCCTTTACGCGGTAAGCCCCTTGGCGGCCTGTATCCACGAAGCTCTGTCTTGAGCATGGTAGCTTACTTGCTCCAAGCCCAGCCCTCTCAAACTTTCAGTGTGGACTATTCACCGTAATTGTGCGCGTCCTCTACGTCTTCCGACGGTCAACTTTTCCCCCTGTCGTGGTCTTTCAATTGCCTCTTGGCTTCAGACAATATTTCGACTGATTGACAAGTGTCGGGATTCAAGCGTTCGTTTTTTCCTGCACGCTATTCGAGAGTGGATCGGTAAACGGTAGGAAAATAGTGTGAAGATAGTTCGATGAACCCTCTGCCAGGCACCTGAATGAATTGCAGAGGAGTCAGATGTAGACTGAACTATGCGGGGGCGTAAGTGAAAGGGTGGGGGGAGGGGGGGAGAAGATACGCTACAACCGTGTCTCAATCCTCCCTCAAATACTACTTGTCTTGATGTTAAAAAATATATCGGCTCAACCACCTGCTCATAGTGTAAAACACTAAGATTGACGCGTTTCGGAAGTCTAGCTTCCATCATCAGAATAATAAAAAGTAAAAGAACATCTTAAAACTTGCTAAAATGGAACATGCACCAGGCGCAATAAAATTGATGATAAAATTAAAACATCGTGGCTACTTCCCTTGTTGCAGCCGTGTCTTCCAATGTGCATCTCCACATAGTCGTCAAAATATAAAAAACTCTAAAATGGTGTCGCCTATGGTGTTCAACATCTAACCACATGGCTCTCTCCTCTATCGCCGTAAACCGCCCGTGCATCTTCGTTAATACCACACACCACGTAGCCGAACACGACACTGCAACGCGAGTGAGCTCGCGCGCAAGTAAACAAGGAAGTCACAGAGATGTCTATACAAACAGATAACGTATACATGTTCCAAGGACCTCATGAAATGATGGTATCCTGCCAATTGCTAAAAATTTAGTTACTAAAAGAAACCAGTGAAATGTTTGAAAAAGTTATTTGCATCACCAATTGGCAGGATACCATCATTTCATGAGGTCCTTGGAACATGCATACGTTATCTGTTTGTATAGACATCTCTGTGACTTCCTTGTTTACTTGCGCGTGAGCTCACTCGCGTTTCAGTGTCGTGTTTGGTTGGCTACGTGGTGTGTGGTATCAACGAACACGCACGGGCGGTTTACGACGATAGAGGAGAGAGCCATGTGGTTAGATGTTTAACACCATAGGCGACACCATTTTAGAGTTTTTTTATATTTTGACAACTATGTGGAATGCACCTTGGAAGACACGGCTGCAACAAGGGAAGTAGCCACGATGTTTTAATTTTATCATCAATTTTATTGCGCCTGGTGCATGTTCCATTTTAGCGAGTTTTAAGATGTTCTTTTACTTTTTATTATTCTGATGATGGAAGCTTGACTTCCGAAACGCGTCAATCTTAGTGTTTTACACTATAAACAAGTGGTTGAGCCGATACATTTTTTAACACTGACATTGACAACCACGACTTCTCATCCAGTATGCGTAAAATCAAAACTACTTGTCTTGGGTGTGAGAGTTGAAGTCTAGTATTTGCACAGGCTGTGGGTAACCTTTCGCTCTAGGCTTTTTGCCCTCAATAACGTCGCAGCTCCAGTGGACACCGTTGCGGGCAGATGAGCCAGGCCCTCCTGGAACTCTGGACTGGTGGCCGCGCTCGCAGCACCGCGGCAGAGCGTCCGCCCCCGCCTCCACCTGCCTCCATGGGAACAGCGCGCTGGCCCGCTGCCACCGCCGCCGCCCCCGCCGCCCCTCGCAATTACGGCCGCTGTCCCACACACTGGCGTCATTATTCGCTGTCACGCCGGCCGTCGCCAATACCAATCAGCCGGCCGGCTCACGGGCAGCACACTGCCTGCCGCACACTCCCCAGCAGGCTTGTAAGGTCACACCGGGTCGTTCCTGAGCCTAGCGTGTCTCGGATGTTCTGTATGTTCGCCGAGACGACCACGAGACGTAAATTAGTGAACATTCTTCCCTCTGCCAATTTTAACGCGCTTGTACACTGTAATTATTGGTGGTCACCGAGATTGCGGTGACCATCACAGAAGCTTGGATTGAAGGACTCTAGGAGCGAAGGGGTACATTTCTGGGAGGTAGCTGGCGATTAAGACCAGCCAGGTAATGGTAACCTAACACATCTTGAATGTTTCCTGAGAAATCGCTGTTTTCGTTTGGCTTTATTCTAGCTGTTACTTCTTAATTACTCCTTTTTCTCTCAATTCTTGATATTCTGGCGCTTCTACGTAAATAATCCACTTCCACAGCTATTAGTATTCTTTTGCGGTTAGCATTTAAAATAAATAGTTCTAATCCATACCATAGGACCAATTCAAGAGTTAGTGTACTCACTCTTTCCTTATTGTTATTAGGAATGTTCTTGTCTAACCAAGAAGAATTCATACACACTATTACTTTTATGCTTTGCTGTATTTTCACACAATCCACCACTATCAATGTCCACCCCTAGATATTTAAATTTTCTACCTGTCTCACAAGTGCTCCGTCTTTATCTGCATGTCCGTCAATAGTATGTTCATAGATTTGTCAAACTACCGCAGAATATCGTAATCAAGCACAGGTTACGTTAGTTTTCCTAGTAGCTTTGCGACAGTAACCGCGTTACCTGTATGTTAGAGTTATTCCATACCTATCAGGCGTTACCTCACTTCGAGCGCTTTGTTTGCTTATGTTTTCAGTGTCTTACAAGATTCCCCTGGAAGCAGCGAGCAGTGTACTGCTAGAAACTGGACGTGGATATATAAATGGCCGCATAACCAATGCAACATTTTTGTTCCACAGTCATCCTCTTGTCTTATTTGAAAAATAATGTTTAGAGCAAAATTGAAATTCTCATTGTTTAATTCAGATTTTATTCGAAAATTGTTGATCCGTAACGTGAAACAGAGGGATATTTCAGTAAAAAAAATTAAAAATAAAATCATATAGCGTTAGAAAAAAGTTCTCAGGAATAGGTAAAATTTAAAAAATGCAAAGCAGAAAAATATCGAACATCGCTTTGATACTTCGTCAAGCTTCTATAAAACATATTCCTGTTACTGGTGATCAATTTTCGCACTTAACAATTGTTAACAGGAAACTCTTGCCTTTGATCATGATGAACGTATTATTAGTACTAAATAACAATAATTATATACCTCGTGTTTCTACATGTAAGCGCCGGCCGCGGTGGCCGTGCGGTTCTGGCGCTGCAGTCCGGAACCGCGGGACTGCTACGGTCGCAGGTTCGAATCCTGCCTCGGGCATGGGTGTGTGTGATGTCCTTAGGTTAGTTAGGTTTAAGTAGTTCTAAGTTCTTGGGGACTTATGACCTAAGATGTTGAGTCCCATAGTTCTCAGAGCCATCTACATGTAAGCTGTACTTTTTTGTTACATGAACGAGCAAAAGTTACGCGAGCAGCTAATTTTTTTTGCTTCTAAATGCAATTTGTATTTCGTGAGGACATAAAATACACAACGAACGATACGCGATTCCAGTTAAGTGCAAAACAAACAAAAAGTAATGAGAAGTCGTGGGCTCCCAGTTCCTCTCTCACACATTTATTAATGTCTGTTTCCCTACCACTGCTACCCGAAATCCTACCATTTACCACATAATTTTTGTTCTGTACCGAAACTACCGAACCTTAATTTTGGAAGAGCGCAACTCTAGTTTTTCAAACCTAGTGTCATTATTTCTACCACATGATCGGTTTTTTCTGCACTCATCTGTAATCCTATTGGTCATTTTACCGATATAAACGTTATATCACCGTTCCGCACTATCGTTTAGTGAAGAAAGTACGAGCATACCGAGTATTGGAGCAGATTTGGAATTGAATTCAAGACTGCATTGCAGACAGAGCAAGTCTCTTTTGACGGAACAAACTCGGCAGACGTGAAGGTAATTTCTGGTGTACGCCAATGAAGTATAACAGGACCGTTACTGTTTACAAATGTAAAAGATCTAGTAGAAGGTGTCCGATGCTCTCTAAGGCTGTTCACAGATTATGCGGTTGTCTATAACAAAGTAGCGACGCCCGACGATAGTAACGATTTGCAGAATGACCTCCATAAAATTGGTGAATGGCGCAGGCTCTGGCAGTTGACGCTGAACCTAAATAAATGTAACATATTGCTAATACATGGGGAAAGAAATCCACTACTGTGCAGCTACAGTATTGATGACAAACTGCTAGAAACGGTATTTGCCGAAAAATATCTATCAGTAACTATTCGAAGCGACCTTAAGTGGAATGGCCATATACAACAAATAGTGGGAAAAGCAGATGTAAGGAAGAATCTTAAAGAAATGTGACTCATCCACGAAGGAAGTGGCTTAGAAGACGAAACTCCATCAGCAGACGTTACAAGAGAGGCGTGGTGTGGTGGTGGTGGTGGTGTTGGTGGTGGTGGTGGTTGGGATGTTTAAGGGGGTCTAAACAGCTAAGGTCATCAGTCCCCAGGCGTTGTGTATCGCTATTGAAATTTAGAGAAAGTACTTTCCGGGAAGAGTCGGACAACGTATCACTTCCCCCTACACACGTCTCGCGTAATGACCATGAGGAGAAAATTCGAGAGATGAGAGCCAACACAGAGGCTTGCCGACAACCATTCTTCCCACGCGCTATTCGCGAGTGGAACAGGGTTAGAGGACTCAGTGGTACAAAAAGTACCCTCTGCCATAGACCGATAGGTGGCTTGCGGAGTACGACGCAGTTGTAGATGTAGGTGTATTGATCTTGTGCTAGAATGGCTTGACCAACAGCAAAACGTTTAATATTCTACGAAATGAGACTCAACGCTTGGTGCGAGAGGAAGACAGCAGCCGAAACGTGTGAAGGCTGGAGAATCCACGGCGAAAGCGAGCGAGATCCGGGAGCGGCGGCGGCCTGCCTGCTGCGGCTGATTGGCTGTATTGGACGCATCAAGGGTGTGGGAGCGGCCCGGCCGGCTCCAGGCTCCAGCCGCGCCTCATTCCCTAGTCTCATTCCCCAGTCTCATTCTGCCCGGGCTAAACGCGAGGAATGCTGCACGCTCTCTCTCTCTCTCTCTCTCTCTCTCTCTCTCTCTCTCTCTCTCTCTGTGTGTGTGTGTGTGTGTGTGTGTGTGTGTGTGTGTGTGTGTGTGTGTGTGTGTCAACAGCTGATGATACGAATTAAGGTCCAAGTCATGACCCGTCGTAACGAAATATTTGTGATCTTAGAGAAGCTGAGTGTCACGAAACGCCGTTTTCGAAATAGCTTCGATCCACCTATTGGATCACGACAACAGGTTCACAGAGAAAGATTTTTATGCCCATGATAGTCTTATCATCCCACGAACATCACGGCTTCCCAAGTCGAATCTCAGCTTAGTCGCCCACCATATCCGTCATTACGAAGCGACTACTATACGCCAAGCATAGGCTGAATGCAAAGGGCGATCCGTACTGCCTCTAGGAAGCTTTCCAAATCATTGTTTTGGCATGCAGCAAAGAACCAGAACCTACACTACTGGACATTAAAATTGCTACACCACGAACATGACGTGCTACAGACGCGCAATTTAACCGACAGGAAGAAGACGCTGTGATATGCAAATGATTAGCTTTTCAGAGCATTCACACAAGGTTGGCGCCGGTGGCGACACTTATAACGAGCTGACATGACGAAAATTTCCAACCGATTTCTCATACTCAAATAGCAGTTGACCGGCGTTGCCTGGTGAAACGTTGTTGTAATGCCTCCTGTAAGGAGGAGAAATGCGTACCATCACGTTTCCCACTTTGATAAAGGTCGGATTGTAGCCTATCGCGATTGCGGTTTATCGTATCGTGACATTGCTGCTCGCGTTGGTCGAGATCCAATGACTGTTAGCAGAATATGGAATCGGTGGGTTCAGGAGGGTAATACGGAACGCCGTGCTGGATCCCAACGGCCTCGTATCACTAGCAGTCGAGACGACAGGCATCTTATCCGCATGGCTGTAACGGATCGTGCAGCCACGTCTCGATCCTTCAGTCAACAGATGGGGAAGTTTGCAAGACGACAACCATCTCCACGAGCAGTTCGACGACGTTTGCAGCAGCATGGACTATCAGCTCGGAGACCACGGCTGCAGTTACCCTTGAGGCTGAATCACAGACCGGAGCGCCTGCGATGGTGTATTCATCGACGAACCTGGGTGCACGAATGGCAAAACGTCATTTTTTCGGATGAATCCAGGTTGTGTTTACAGCATCATGATGGTCCCATCCGTCTTTAGCGACATCGCGGTGAACGCCCATTGGAAGCGTGTATTCCTCATCGCCATACTGCCGTATTACCAGACGTGATTTTATGGGGTGCCATTGGTTACACGTCTCTGTCACCTCTTGTTCGCATTGACGGCACTTTGAACAGTGGACGTTAAATTTCAGATCTCTTACGACCCGTGGCTCTAACCTTCATTCAATCCCTGCGAAACCCTACATTTCAGCAGGATAATGCACGACGGAATGTTGCAGGTCTTTTACGGGCCTTTCTGGATACAGAAAATGTTCGACTACTGCCCTGGCCAGCATATTCTCCAGGTCTCTCACCAATTGAAAACCTCTGGTCAATGGTAGCCGAGCAACTGGCTCATCACAATACTCCAGTCAGTACTCTTGACGAACTGTGGTATCGTGTTGAAGCTGCGTGGGCAGCTGTACCTGTACACGCCATCCAAGCTCTGTTTGACACAATGCCCAGGCGTATCAAGGCCGTTATTACGGCCAGAGGTGGTTGTTCTGGGTACTGATTTCTCAGATCTATGCACCCAAATTGCGTGAAAATGTAATCACATGTCAGTTCTAGTATAATATATTTGTCCAATGAATACCCGCTTATCATCTTCATTTCTTCTTGGTGTAGCAATTTTAATGGCCAGTAGTGTATTATAAAAGGAATTTGATAAAGTATTACCTCACTTCTGTGTCTGTTTTGGAAACAATAATACCAGTCAGAAGACTGCCTAAGGGAAACATTGTTCTGTAAGTTAAGAAATGGTCAGACAAAACTGATGTATGTAACGGTGGATTGTGTTGGCAGGGGAAACCACTTTGGGAGGGACTGGGAGAATGTCGAGTACGTTGTTGGCCAGTTCAGGGCACAATGAGAAATAGTCTGAGCAGCGGAGAAGAATGCGATATTAGGTGAAGAGGAAACTGCTCCGCTGCTGCCGGCTCACGGCAGTTGTCGAATCGGAGAGGTGTGGGATTTATTTCTGTGAAGGAACTTCACAGTTCGCCACTGTTCACGTAAGACACGTTTTAACGCATCCCCCTGTTCTTGTACTTAATTGTCAAGTATTCATATATATATATATATATATATATATATATATATATAAAATCTTAACTAATTCAATAGTAGTCAAAAAGGCAGCCTGTATACTCTGCCGAACTGAGCGAAATAAAGATACAACTGACAGCACGCTTGTATTCTCAGCGTTCCCTGCTGAGCAGATATTTTGAAAACTGGTTTTCAAGTAAAAATAAATATATTAATAAAAATTAAAAATCCCACACGTTGTTATTATTCCGCATTCGCCTGAAGTTTACGGGTAGGAAACACTGTGGAAACGTCACTTCCCGACGCGTTACTTGCTTCGTAACAGAAGAAATCATCATTCCTTCATGAACACATCACTTGAACTGAATTTACGTTCTGTATATAACCCTGAACACTGTCTATTAATCTATAAATAAGCTTTCCGGACTTTTATACCTATTTACTACTACTTCCTTGGTACACAAATTTATTACTATCTTCTTAGTACAGAAGGTCCGTTTAACTGTCATGCGCTTTTAGCTTCTTGTATCTTTACAGTATCCTGTACTATTATTTTGTATGGTTCTTCCTTCTCATTTGCGCGGCGATGGAACGGTATTTAGTTATGCAATGCAGTCACATCGCCGTACAGAAGACGAGGGAGGACCGCCCAAAACTATAATGAGCCGCAATAGAAACAAAAGAATTAATCAAAAAGCATGTTTTTGGTATCAGAAATGGGCCTTAGATACTAAGATGAAAGTAGAAAGCAGGTTAACGCCTATGGAAGGACCCAAGATACATAAAATCCTGATTTCAACTTGTGTTTTGTCATTGCAGGAGCCGAGACGTTATTTCCACATCAATCAGCATAGTTATACTATGCACATCGAGCACGATCAACCATGCCTTTTTTTTTTTTAGGACACGATAGTTTTGATCGAACTGAGATGAGGTGAACTCGAATTATGAAACAGAAAGTTCGAAAACTACAGCGAATATAAAGTACAACGATAAATAAATGAATACACAGCCGCGGAGATTTCGAATCTTGAGTTGTTATAGGAAAGGGAGAATTAGTTTTGCCATTACTGAATCTGCTGTCCACAGCAGCGTAATTACTGACTGTACACGTGTTCAGATTTCAAGCGGACTAACACTGTGCACAGTCACTGAGTCAGACTGGCATTACCCTTGGTTAACTTTGAAAAATATACGAAGACTTTGAGTGATCACGATAGGTGCGGATGCGAACCAACAGCAGGGCTAACAGTGGTCTAAGAATTGGACAAAGACTGCTGCGAAGTGTGCAATTCACCATGTAAGAAAAATTTGTCACAAACTTCGTTTAGTATATATTGCTGTCGAAGGAAACAGACGCGTTGGATGTTCCACAAACGGAAACATTTCATCAGGCATAGTATCCTTTCGTCTGTTTGTGCCTCGTCAGTAGTTTTCCGAAAGCGCACCTCTGGATGTCGTTTTAATGACGGGTCCGACAGGTGCCACTCGCTGGTCTTATCTTGTCTGCACCCATCTCTAACGACTTCGAGGAGTGGAATCCGAAAACGACTTCTGTCTGGCGGCCGGAAACAGTAGCGATGTGGGCAGCGATAGCGGGGGTCGAGCACAAAAGCAGTGCTACGCTGACTGCAGACGAAGCAGACAAGAATAGTGCTCACGGATATAGTTCGTGATGCAGGGCAGGGACTAGGGATACTCGTTTCGAAAGCAGTCACACACTTCTTGGAAGTTACAATAATCTGAATTACAGTACCATCAGTTGTTCTATCGGAGTCGAGACTCATGAGAGACGCGTATATTACCAGACACCAATGGGACAGTAACAGTAGCCACGGCAATGGTAGGAATAGAATCAACACCATATGTAAGAGTTAATCAAGAACATTGTTAGAGAAACAAAGGAAGCGAGTGCAGGAGAATGTGAAGAGAATCCCACAGAGACAGAGGCAAGAAGGAAGGAAGATTGGGTTTAACGTCCTGTCCACATCGAGATCATTAGAGACGGAGCAAAAGCTCTGATTGTGTCAGGGGGGGGGGGGGAAGGAAGTCGACCGTGCCCTTTCAAAGAAAACAATCCTGCCATTTCGCTGGAGCGATTTAGGGAAATTACGGAAAACCTAAATATGGGTGCTCGGACGCGAGTTTGAATCGTCGTCCTCACGAATGCGAGTCCAGTGTGCTAACCACTGCGCCACCTCTCTGTGGAGATGGAGGTGAAGAAGGACGAGCGGAAAGGGAAAGGTAGAAAGAAGAACTGAGAATCAGGCAGAAATGCTGTCTGTACTGTTGGGAGCAAGAAATCGCCTTAGACAGTCAGAGAATGACGCTACGTCAAAACCGTTTAGTGTGCTATTGATCTGGATGGAACGTAGGTGGCAAGAGGTATTTCTGCTAGTGAATTTTGTTTCTACGTCACGGCTGTCTTCCGTTTCCACACCGTGTACCCTGAAAAATTGGGGATCTCATTAGAAGATAAAGGCACTAGAGGGGCAGTTCTAACGCGACTCTCTCTAATGATAGCAAGGCTTAAAACAAGTCCAGACACTTTCACAAGATTTGTCAACCCATGGATAACGTTGGACGTTGTGAAATGGCGCAAGATGTCTGAAATCCTCGGAAAAAAATAGTTGCATTCTGAAGGGAAAACGCGGATGATAAACAATATGCAAAAGAACCAAATGCTGACAACAACAGTGGAACACCAAGACATAAGTGCTAAGATTAAAACGTACTTTAGACAAGGCTGCAGTTTTTCTGTTCTACTGTTCAGTTAGCGTATTGAAGAGGCCATGGAGGGAATGAAAATTTTCGATCATTAGGAATTCGATGACGACTTCGTTATCTTCTGTGAAAGTGAGAAAGAAATGTAGCACCTATTGCATGGGACGAACAGACTACTGAGAGCAGGATATGATTTGAGAATAAATTAAAGACACTCCAAAGTATTGAAGATCAACAGAAATGAGATTAGCGATAAACTTATCACAATTTAAGACAACATTAGCAGACACATTCAAGAGATCTAGTTTGGAAGCAAAATAATGCTCGGCGTATGACGAACAAAACAAGAACATAACAAGTAGACCGGCACAGCCAAGGAGCACTGCTTACTGCAGTGGTCTACTAGCATCGTAGATAGATATTAACTTGAGAAACTTCTGAGAAAGTACGTCTTGAGCCTTGAGCACAAGCGTTCTATGAACTGGTGGAAAACACCCACAAGCAGAGGCTCAAAGCGTTTGACATATGATATTACAGAAGGGCGACGAAAATTAGGTAGATTGATAACGTAAGAAACGAAAAGGTTCTACGCGGAATCGGCAAGGAAACACTGACTAGAAAATGTCGATTGATAATGAGACCCCTCTCTTCAAACACCAGGGAATAACTTCCATGGTATTAAAGGGAGGCGCGGAGGGCATAAACGTGGGAAGACAGACATTGAAACACACTGAACAAATAAAGGGAACGTTGGGTTAAGTATTGCTCTGAAATGAAGTAGAGGGAGGCTGCCTGTAACAAACCATTCAGAACAGTGACGAAAGTTGTACATCATACAGCTCGCTATTTCTGGCCCCCAACTTCTCAATTTTTTACTGCAATGGATGCTTCGAACAGAAAGAGCGCTAAATCATCTGCTTGATGTATTTATCGTGTGGTTCGAACACTCTCTTGTTTTCTGAAACACACTGAAACCTTTACACACTGCGCTGTGGTCCAGATTTTAGTGAGCAGCATCGTCGTAGTTTCTGTTTGAGCGACATCAGGTAAGCAAGAAAAATGTACTATTCAACTACGTATTTTACAAATAACGTGTGTCCTAAAATTATGTCTTTTCTGTTTGTTTCATGTCGCACAGGGAAAATTGCGGCAAAGTGATCTGACGGTGTTCTATCGACGCAGCAATCGGCAGTGCGAGTCACTAAATTAAACTGGCCCCGACATTTCGCGACAGCGAGAACGTCGTGTCATCTTTGTCAAACTTTCTCTGCGCTTTCTTATTGAATGGATGTTTGAAACTGATATACGTATGATGTAAGAGTTCAAAAAAGGTCTTTAACATCTAATGATTTAGGTTTTGAGTATGTAATGATCTTTGTGTATCATATTAACGCGTTGTTAATAAGAAATTTATTACTTTAAATATGTATCGATCACGCATGATCCTACCAATAAGCAAAAAGAGGTTCTTCAATTTTACTGATTTTTAGTTAGGGTGAGAAGCCTGAGTGACTATTTTATAAAAGAAAGGGCTGTAATTTTGACTTTTGTTGACCAGTTAACAGGTCTTTGTAAGTTATTAGCGAGCAATCTATTTTGTAAAATATTAGGCATGTCGGAACAGATACGGTACTGAAAGTTTCATCTACGGACATTTATTCAAAACTAACAGATTTGAGAATAAATGTTTCAATCATGATTCTATAAAAATAGAAAGAGGGAAACGTTGTTTCCTTAAAATGACTAATTTTGCGCAATCCCTTGGCATACATGAAATTTGGCTTTGGTGGGAACACAAGGGTCAATATCAGAACATTACTACAATGCGAACATTACCTCACATCATAGAATCTGTGGTAATTTCTCAATAAAAGCTCAAGATTCGACAAGAGTTCGACTAGGAAGATTAACAGATCTTACGTTCTAACCGAAATCATTAAGTGAAATTTTGGTAGCACAACAGTTTGAAGTGATACTTAAATATTACGCGGCAGCACACTCAAATAGTAACTGTGGGTGACAGAAATCTACGGCGCGACGTGTCATTGTTTTATGAAACAGCTAAGATAATTGTTGGACTACGGCGACGATTTACATGAAGTTTCAGAAATAGTTCCTTCTTGACTAGGCAGATGAAACGACCCTGTTGTATACAAGAAGATATAGGAATCCACTTCCCGTTAAGCAGAACATACAATAAAAAACGAAAAGAATATTGTCCCGCCGATTAACACGGGTCACTCACATCAATGAGAGAAGGTGGCTAAAGGATATTAACCGTGTTCTAATACGTCCGAAGGAAAAATACAGCGCCTGTTTGTATCCAGGGGAAACAAGCTCACTTCGTCGGCATTTATGCAGTGGCGAGTGCTCAACTCGATGTGACAAGCGGACAGGAACTTACAAAGTTATCCATATTACGTGAAGTAAGATAGTTCGTAGCCCACTGAGTTCATGAACGTGGATTATATCGGGACAGGACAGCTGAACTGTACAATAACTTGCCTTCTATCATTGTCCTCTTGCACAGTGGTTTAGGCACGCATAAGTTAGAACTTTCGACAAACGTTTCAGAATTTTCGCAGTGAGTAATTATAAAACTCCTTTTCGTAGCTATCAAAAATGTCCATCTGAATAATTCCAAGGCAAGGTAAAATGTTTTCGATGTAGTCGTGATGGTTTATGAAAATCTAGTTGAGGGTAAAATTCATACTATACCTCAACTTCCTTGGGAATAGTTCTCCAACTACCAGTTGATCTCTTAAGTGATTCATCACCTACTGATACGCCTTTAAATTCTTTCGGAATGCTTCCTCACGGTAATGCTCGTGGATGTAAGGCAGTGAAATAACAGTAGCAGTGTGGTATTTCCGTCCGCCAGAAATGCATTGTTAGAATATCTGGACGCTTCAATACAAAGCGAAGAGTCAAATCTAATACTCCCCTTGCTTCTCTCTTGATCCGTTGTTTCAGTCAGACAATACGTAGGGATCGCTCGTCGCGATTTAGTAGGCATGATGGTGCGAGGTTATCCGTACTTTCGCAATGTTTTAATTTTCAAAAAGTATAGTCAGCATTATGGTGTGAGGTTATCAGTACTTTCTCGTTATTTTATTTGTGAAAAATACGTTTTTCTTATTGATGTAAATGAACTCTGGAGGAGGACACTGATGTCAGAGTTGTTAACAAGTTCGACTTTTTTTTTTTTTTTTCAGCCACCTGGATTACGTGCATTGTGCGAGAAAGTGCAAAATCATCACTGATTGAACATTATCGCACTCTTTACATCTTTACGGTCTAGGAATGACCAAAAAAACATCCGACTGAATATAGACGTACAAAATTTGAGAGAGTTTCGTAATCACAGCCACTGATTTTGTACGAGAGCCTTTGCCACTACATGAGAGACTGGGTATAGCAATTTACAAATTAGCTAGTTAATTAGCTATCTACAGATGATAAAGGGTTGTTAGTAAACAGTTCGGTTTCGCTAATTCATCATACTTCAGCATATATGAATCTGTTTTCTTCTGATAGCGTGTGCTTCTCGTGAGTTAAATCTTCTTCTTCTTCGGTTATCAACCCACAGGTTGGTTGGCAGCAGCACGCCATTCCGTTCTTTTGTCAACTTTCTTCTTCATATCTGCATAGGTCTGGCACCCGATGTCATTTATTACTTGTTGAATGTAGCTTAATCTAGGTCGTCCTCGGCGAGTTCTTCCTTCAATGATTCCTTCTAATATTCTCTTAATGAAATTGTTATGCCGTAAAATGTGACCTATGAAGGTTATTCTTCTTTTCTGTATATTTCGCCAAAGAGATCTGTTTTCTTTCACTCTTCTGAGGACATCTTCGTTTGTAGCCTTGTCTCGCCAGCTGATTTTTTCCATTCTCCGGTAGCACCACATTTCGAATGCCTCTAATCTTCTCTTTTCTTCTTTTCCACTAGTCCAAGTTTCACATCCGTAAAGGGCTGTACTCCACACATAGGTTTTCATGACTCTCTTTCTTACGTCTAAACTAACATTTCTACTCGTCAGTAAGTTTCTTTTTCCATTGAATGCTATTTTGGCAAGTTGTATTCTGTTTTTAATGTCACTTTTGCTCCTTCCATCTGCTGTTATTTTGCTACCTAAGTAGTTAAATTCTGTAACCTGCCCTAGTTTCTCTCCCTTTATTGTTATTCGTATGGGTTCATTGTAGTTCAGGAAACAAATAATCTGCTGGTCAGCACAAAGGTTTTTTTTTCCTTCATTCCACAGAAAAACTTATCAAAATGTTAAAAATCAACACGACTCCAAATTGGTCTAGCTCTTAGATGGAGACACACACACACAGAGAGAGAGAGAGAGAGAGAGAGAGAGAGAGAGAGAGAGAATAGATTGTTGTTGTGGTCTTCAGTCCTGAGACTGGTTTGATGCAGCTCTCCATGCTACTCTATCCTGTGCAAGCTTCTTCATCTCCCAGTACTTACTGCAACCTACATCCTTCTGAATCTGCTTAGTGTATTCATCTCTTGGTCTCCCTCTACGATTTTTACCCTCCACGCTGTCCTCCAATACTAAATTGGTGATCCCTTGATGCCTCACAACATGTGCTACCAACAGATCCCTTCTTCTGGTCAAGTTGTGCCACAAACTCCTCTTCTCCCCTAATCTACTCAAAACCTTCTCATTAGTTATGTGATGTACCCATCTAATCTTCAACATTCTTCTGTAGCACCACATTTCGAAAGCTTCTATTCTCTTCTTGTCGGAACTATTTATCGTCCATGTTTCACTTCGATACATGGCTACACTCCATACAAATACTTTCAGAAACAACTTCCTGACACTTAAATCTATACTCGATGTTAATACTTTCCTTGCCATTGCCAGTCTACATTTTATATCCTCTCTACTTCGACCATCATCAGTTATTTTGTTCCCCAAATAGCAAAACTCCTTTACTACTTTAAGTGTATCATTTACGGGATCTGAAATCTGCGACATAAATCGGCATCTCCAGAACAGATGTTGGAGAGTTTTCGCGGCTTATCAGATGCGCTATTCGAAAACTGTTTGCCTGAAAACCAGACTGGGTAGTGCACGTAAACATACTACACGCGTAATGTAACTGCGACGTTGACAGTGAACGGGCTTATGCCACCCGAGAGGTGACTGAGTAGGCCGCGAACACAAGTGTGGCCCTTACGCTACCTTGCGGTACGCCCCGCCACTACTTGCTCACGCTCTGAGTCGCCGTAATTCACACAGCGGAGCTATTCAGTGACTACACATCGTGCTGGCTGCAGAACACGCGTGTACACAGAAGGCGACGGGCCCTGCACTGCTGAAGACAATGCGGACCCGCGGCGGAATCGGCCAGGTTTAGAATGGGACGGGACGACAAAAACATTCCTGGCGGAAGCGCGCAGCTGCCTCCGCGCAGCGACAAACAAAAAGGACGAAGGAGGAAACGGTCGGAAGGAAAGATGGGAGGGAGGGAGAGAGAGAGAAGGCAGGGGAAGGGAAGGGAACTTAAGAAGGGGCGGGCGGCAGCCTTGTGGACGGGCAGAGCGCGGGCCGGCCGCATTCGACGCGCCTCCGCCTCGCTCCCAGCTTCCTTCCCGGCTCACCGGTCAGACGCGCCGCGCGGCTTGGCTCGGCTTTTTTGCCAGCAGGCGGATACGCGGCGGACCGTGGCTGGGCGCCGCATAAGAAACCACACAGTCCAGTGTCCAACTGTTTCTTCTCTCTCTCTCTCTCTCTCTCTCTGAAGCCGCAGTTGCGGGATGCCCGAGGTAGACGGCCGACTATCGAACCCCGCAGAAACAAGTCTCGTAATAGTTTCACTCTCACTCGTCCTGCACCACGATCTAGCTCAGTCACTGTGACTGTATTTATGGTTGCCAGGCCCAAAAATAGAAAAACCGGACTCCGCGTTATATTTACCCGGACCTTTTGCCCTAAATGCCCGATGCCCGACTACCCATTTAGAAAGAAGTCAGTTGGATACTTTCAGTCGTAAATTAATAATAAATTATACCCAATTTTTTCCAAGCTCAAACTTAAATGTGCTTAAAAGTCACAAAAGAAACAGTAAACAGCATTATTGTTGTAATAATCAAAAATATTCTGTTTTGTTTGTTTCTCTTATATCTGGCGCACTCTTCTGTTGCTTATACTGTGCTGCCATCTCTAACACAGTGAACTTCCTGGTAAAGAGACAGTCGTCGTCGTCGTCGTTGTCGTCGTTATGCTTGTGTGCGTTACGAGACATTTTGTACCCGTTGAGCAATAAAACTTTGTTATTATCCTCCTATGGTGAAAGTGTTTCTGACAGAGACTCCTTCAACACTTACGATTTGACAATTATGATAGCTATTAAGTGCTCGGTCTTGTTCTTAATTGCTTAGCCTTTCTCGTTAAACGATCACGTATCAAAATAAAGTAATGCTTCTTCATTAAACAAAATAATTATCCGTTCTTCTGGCGAAGGCACAGCTTACAATGGAACCTCCCCATCGCACCCCCCTCAGATTTAGTTATAAGTTGGCACAGTGGATAGGCCTTGAAAAACTGAACACAGATCAATTGAGAAAACAGGAAGAAGTTGTGTAGAACTGTGAAAAAAGAAGCAAAATATACAAACTGAGTAGTTCATGGGAAGATAAGCAATATCAAGGTTATTTAGATCTTAGGAGCGCCGTGGTCTCGTGGTAACGTGAACAGCTGCGGAACGAAAGGTCCTTGGTTCAAATCTTCCATCGAGTGAAAAGATTAATTTTTTATTGCCAGTTTATGTGACAAACTCTTATGTTTTCATCACTTTTTTGGGAGTGATTATCACATCCACAAGAAAACCTAAATCGGGCGAGGTAGAAGAATCTTTTTACCCATTCGCCAAGTGTACAAGTTAGGTGGGTCGACAACATATTCCTGTCATGTTACGCACATGCCGTCACCAGTGTCGTATAGAATATATCAGATGTGTTTTCCTGTGGAGGAATCGGTTGACGTATGACCTTGCGATCAAATGTTTTCGGTTCCCATTGGAGAGGCACGTCCTCTCGTCTACTAATCGCACGGTTTTGCGATGCGGTCGCAAAACACAGACACTAAACTTATTACAGTGAACAGAGACGTCAATGAACGAACGAACAGATAATAACTATGCAAAAATAAAGAAAGTAAAATTTTCACTCCAGGAAGGACTTGAACCGAGGACCTCTCATTCCGCAGTAGCTCACGCTACCACAAGACCGCGGCTCTCCTGCGCTGAGAATGTCCATTATGTTCCCTATGTGACCCGTGGACTACTCAGTTTGTATATTTTGCTTATTTTTTCACAGTTCCACACAACTTCTTCCTGTTTTCTCAATTGATCTGTGTTCAGTTTTTCAAGGGTATCCACTGTGCCAACTTATAACTAAATCTGAGGGAGGTGCGATGTGGAGGTTCCCTTGTTAGAATACTTTGCCTGGCACGTTCTGTGCGCGTAGCGTGGTGGTGACACTGTGTGTTAGGCTCAGATAAAAGACGAAACATAACAATTACATGGTCGGTATACCTATATATCCTCATGGTTATTCGTCCTTATTTCTCGCTTGGCAAGGGCTTTAATTTTGGGTTCTCTAATTCGTCACTACGAAGCCTAACAAAATCCGCACATGCCAGCGTTCTATATACTTATTTGGCGGGGTACGACCGTAGAAAGCTCGGTATGTCCGGCTAAAGCTGCACACCCCATAGTTCATTCTCTTTCAGTCAAAATTTGGCAAGTATGTAACTACAAACAGCGACCGCTGTACGAAGGGCACATTTTTAATACAGATATTGCCGTGCCTACAACTAGAGGTCAGTGCAGATGTAGACGTATCAGTAGAATAAAGTAATTTATGTAAGTCTTGGAGAAAGGAGAAAACTGGAGGAGACGAAGCATACCACCCATTAGATGGTGCATGCTATGTTATTCTTCTGTCGCAGGTAACGTTCAGTTACATGCGAATACTTCGTGTACTCACATTTTACAACTTTTAGATGGCTGATAGCACGAGAAAAACATCGCTAACTGAAGTTACAACACAATACTGGAAGCTTTTAGTACCGTGAGCCGTGTGACACGGTTGCACAGCGAACAGCGGCGAATGGCGAGATAGTTCTCGTATCTCACAATAAACGCCGCTGGGTGTATTTACACAGCATTCCGTCTTTCTTCAAACGTTTCCGCAACTTTTACGTATAGGCTTAAGATCGAATGTTTTAGAAATTTGAAATTAAACACGAAATTTACAGAGAAACAAATGCTTTGGCTAGAGCTGCTCTTGAACAGAATTGCACCAGCGTCAACCCGCAACGAAAATATTTACTTTCAAGACGATGAAACAGAGCATGAACTCAAAAATGGTTCAAATGGCTCAGAGCACTACGGGACTTAACATTTGTGGTCATCAGTCCCCTAGAACTTAGAACTACTTAAACCTAACCGACCTAAGGACATGACACACATCTATGCCCGAGGCAGGATTCGAACCTGCGTCCGTAGCGGTCGCGCGGTTCCAGACTGTAGCGCCTACAACGGCTCGGCCACTCCAGCCGGCTAGAGCATGAACTATGTAGCGCTTTTGGCGAAAAATGGACTGAATAATGCTTTACAGGATTCACCTAACACATCAAGTATCGACGGAATACTTTGTAGGATGATCCGAAACATTCCATCTGGGGTACTTACTGCACTACAAAGGTTGTACAGTGAAATACAGGTTGGTCCAGTACCTCACGAACAGACTTAAGCCAAACAAAATGATATTCTAAACCCGTTGTCTTACAGACCGATAGCACCATTTTCGTGGTCAAAGACGCTTGAAAGAACGATTAAAAATCGATTAGAATGGTCGATCGAGAAGAATAATCGTTTTCCCAAGACCTAGTTTGAATTTTGGAAGGGAAAGAGTGCTCTTGAAAAGTTAGGCATTTTAGAATTGACATTCAGCGGACTTTCGTGAGCAGATTTTCCCTGTTTTCCGTATTCTTTAATGTATCTGGAGTTGATGGCAATGTGGAAAGCCAGCGTCGGTTGTCTCATTAACATAATAAAATGCCCACAACTTTCATGCTCTCCGTCAGATACACTGTATTCGTAAAACTATTCTTGTTCCAATATCTCGCTCCACATAGTGGTGTGCGATACCCAGCGGCAAGGGTCAGAGAACTATGTGACAGCGTCATACTTCTTTCTGGAATGGTTGTCTGTAGCTTCAGGGTGCTTGCAGAATTTTTACCGTCAAGTTTCATCTTAGTTTAGGCATGGTGAAGGTAACTAGTCATTGTAGTGTTCCTCATGGGTGGCATGACGAAAACACGACAAATACCAAGTTAAGAAGTAACAGCGAGTTTCCCCGAGCATATGAATTTATATAAGGAGATTCAGATGCTAAAACCAGTGGCCGTACTTGGCACTTACCCCAGCTTTGGCAATTACCCGGCTGGTGCGAGCCGCGTGAATAGAGAGAGAACACGCTGACGACTCCACAAATCATGTTCAGCTCCCCTTTGCGGAGAATGCATCGTGGTGGTGGAAGGGTGGGATATCGAGGAGACCGACGCTAGTAAAAATTAGGGGCGTCAAAACACTTATCAACGGCGCCGATCAAGAGTCTATATGAAGCATCCCACGAGGTGGGCGAGTGCTTCGAGTCTTCCGACATCCGCGTGTAGTCTGGGCCGTTGATCGATTACATTGTGCAAATAGTTGCACACGCGTATTCTTTTTTGGTTAAATGTGTAAATTACTTTTGGTGCTGTCACCTATGCAAATGATGATGATGATAAATTGCTGCACTGCTCCTAGCCTACCGTCCGTAACTGTCACCAGACATGCCAACTTACAAAAGTGAAAAATCAGGAGAATTTTAGCGCTGTACTATTGTGAATTACAACACATCTCTGACAAAGTTGCAATAATTCAGTACCTGTACCTGGCACAGCCATATTGTTTTGCAATTTCAGAATCGGGAAACATTTTGCGAAGCAAAGGTCCAGCGTGGTCGGCACAGTTTATAGTCAAGTTATGTTCTACAATAAATGGGGTAAATAAAGCCTCGGCATTCGTCACAGAATCTACATTTTGGGGTTTACACGAGAAGTTAAGTTTCTGGTTCCGTTCTACACAATGGACACTCTCCTTGTGTTTTTTAGTTTGCACATGTTTAAGAATGCCGCATTTCCTGCCATGAGCCACTGAAAAGTCACATCTACATAGACTACAAAATGCGGAAGTTTGTTCCTTCCTCTATTCACTTAAACATGGAAACTCTTCCTTACATACGTTTCTGAACACTGCATCATATTTCTTCGCCATCCTGCACAAAAAATAATCAACAACTACTTCAAAGTACACAAATCACGCAGCAGAACCGAGAACACTATGGTCCTACGTTCTAGACAACGTTCATGTAGCAATGATGCAAACCCTGGAGCACCGTTTCCCCCTATATTGCACTTCAAACTCCCCTAAATAATTTATAATTTGTACCACTGTCGGGTAAGCGAGCGGGGGGGGGGGGGGAGGTGTGAAGTGGAGGGGGGGGCGGTAAAAGGGAGTCAACAATGAAATTGTCGAGTGGAGGGGAGGGGAGGTGAGGTTAGTAACCCTTAATATTTTTCACCCTTGAAACATTTATCCCTCTAATTTACCCCAGGCAGCTTAATTCCCCCTAAATTTAGGAGGAAATCCCCAACTTCGCAACACTTCCTTGAAGAAAGAACAACGCTAATCACTTCTTGTCGCTTGCAACGACTATCGACTACTCCTTGTCCACAATAACTTTACGATTGCGCTGGTGCTACCAGAAGCGGAGGACATTGGCACTGGTTGAAAGATATTCATTCGTCTCCGAACGCTGCCAGCGATAAGTTCCTTACTTCCTTGTGGAAACGAAGTGCGAGCTACGCCTACTGCCGTTCCCGTCAGCCACCGCACCAATCTGTCAAGTTAACATAGACAAGTAGCAGCCATACATTGTCATCCACCAATATACCGAAAGGGCAGGATTTTCAAATAGTAAGGAAAGTACTGAAACTGCTCTGAAAATCGGGAGATCCGTCTTGACGGTCGGGAGGAAGAAGGAAAAATCAGGAGTCTCCTCCTTAAATCTGGAGAGTTGGCATATCTGTGTCACCATTACCTCTCTCTCTCTCTCTCTCTCTCTCTCTCTCTCTCTCTCTCTCTCTCTCTCTCCCCTCCCCGCCACGTGTCTCCCTCCATCACGGTGTCTGCGCAGGTGGGGCCAGAGTTGAGCGAGCGTGCGACATGACGAAGTGTGCTGGGTAGAGGTGGGTCGAACTCGTTCATTCTCGTGAACTACTTCATTCATTTCACTCTTTGCCGTGAAGCGTTCAAATGAAGTAGTTCACTCATGAAGTACGGAAGCCTGGCGAAGTTGCCCAGTTCGCCGCTCAGCCGCGGCTACGCTCGTTTCGCCTGGTTCGTACGATAAAGCTTCGTAATACTTCATAATTTTACCAACAGATGGCTGAATTATGCAGTAGCGTGCACGCAACGTTTTATGCTCTTACAGCATCTGAGTTAACTTAAATAGAGCATGGTCTAAGGGGACAAAGGAAAGAAACAGAGAAGCCCGTCACATATAAAGAAGGTATTACATTTAATCTTGCTCGACATTTTCTCATGAAGCGCCCAAAAAAGCCTTTACCTGCCAAATGAAACATTATTTGTAGTTTCCGGAATGGCAGTCCATTTCATTATTTGTTGTATTCATGGGCAGAAAACTAGGGCTACCAACGAAATGCAATCCAATTTTATGTTCCTTTTAAAATTTAATCCAAAATAGAATGAGTATGTTTACCACTGTCACAAAGTCTATATACCTACGTTAAGTAATTATTCAGAAGTTTTCCTGTAGATTTTATTTTTGTTGAGAATAATAACCCTCCAGATTGAAAACGTAAAGTGTCACACGTAGTCATTGGTACGATTTCACGTAAAATCCCTCTTTCAGTGTTATCAACAAACCTTTTACTTTCATGTTGGCTGTGCGTGCACACACAGCCAGCCTCTTCGTTTGTATCTTTAATATTCATTTGCCTGCAAGCGCTGCCAACGGTAGGCTACCCGCAGACGCGAAGTTTAACTGCACAACGGGTAATGATGTCAGCACTGCAAGAAACAGCTGACGCTGCCTTCCCCTCGCCCCTCACCACCCCAACCTATCGTTCCCCACAAACACCGCGCGATTCGTCGACAGGCAGTAGAGGGAGGACTGAAGTGAAGGGAGGATGAGTGACGTAGCGCCGATGTAGTGGAAGAGGGAGAAGGGAAGAGAGTGAGTGAACTAGAAGAAAGTGTGGAGTGTGCTAACTGTGAAGAGTTTGAAGTGCCAGTTCGTTGAAATTGAGTGGTTAGTTCACAGTTGAATGGAGTGAAGCGTTCATCTGAACGACTCATTCACGAGCTCCCCACCACTAGCGCTGGGCTTACCTTGGTGGTGGCGGTGGCGCGGGATCCGTTGAGGACGGGCTTGTTGGTGACCTGGACGGCGAGGTGGGCGTTGTCGATGAGCGGCCAGGCGCCCTCGACGCGGCACGTCTGGTACTGCCCGGAGAACGTCTTGAGGTGCGGGTCGCCGAACAGGCCGCAGTGCACGTGCTCGGCCGGGCCCCGGTAGTCGCACTCCGCGTCCACCGGCGGCGGCGCCGCCGACACCTCCGGGGGCTCCACCAGGCCGGGTTCTGCCGAACACAACACAACACACCGCTGCCTTACAATAACATCACATTACATACGACGCACTTCCAGTCAGCTACGTAGTATCCGCACCATCACAACAACCAGAATGCCATTGCTGTTGAGGACTTCTGCCCAACCACTGATTTAATGCAGCTCTCCATCTCTGTATAACTACAAGGGTGGGGGGGGGGGGGGTCGAAAAGTTTCTAGACCAACAAATACAGAATGATAGAAATTTCATAATAGCAATTTCTTTTTCAATACGAAACCTGTCTAAACTAATACACTTGCGAGCACGCTCAGTTAACTTCTGAAGACCATTCAGATAAAAGGTCTTCGATTTTGAGTCCAACCAAAGTTCAAGGCGTCAATCACTGCATTATCATTATCAAGCAGTCGTCCTTTGAAGTCTTCTTTAGGTCTGGCAAAAGAAAAAAAGTCTGATGGAGCCAAATCTGGACAACACGGCAGACGACGTAACAGTTCGAATCCACAGTCACGCAGAGTTTTCAGTGTCGGGAGGTCTTTGTGCACCGGTGCGTTGTCCTCATGCAAAAGAACTCTGCGCGCCGATTTTCCGCACCTTTTTTTCCTTCCTTTCTTCTCTCAAACTGCGCAGGAGTGTGCAACAGTATGACGCATTGATAGTTACGCCCTTATGCATATAATCCACCATAATCACCTCTTGTGCATCCCAGAAGGCAGATGTGATCACCTTACCAGCTGATTCTTGCACCCGGACTTTTTTTGGGGTAGGTGATGAAGGAAGTTTCCATTGCTGTGACTTGTTTTGTCTCAGGATCAAAGTGGTGAACACAAGTTTCGTCCATTGTCACATACACTGCAAGAAAGCCGTCTTCATCCGCTTCAAATTGGTGGACGACTTCTGCACAACACTGCACGCGCTCCTGTCTCTGATCTGCATTCACGTCTTTCGGGACCTACCGACACGAAACTTTCCACACTCCCAAGATATCCATAACAATGTCGTGAGCACGCTCATGGTATCTTCCAAATGTGGTTTCAATGTGCTCCAACGTTGTTCGACGATCCTGCAAAATCGTATCGTCAATTGCAGTCACTGTTTCATCAATGGAAACGCTGACAGGCCTTCCGCTCCATGGCGCATCTTCCACACTCACTCTTCCACGTTTGAAGTCGGACACAAAGTTTCTCACTGTGGAATAAGACGGTGCACTGCCCTTAAGTGTATTCCGCATGTGCTCCGCAATTTTATTGGGCGTCATTCTCTTCAAGTAAAGATATTCGATCACAGCACGGTTCTTGATTCTCTCGATATTCGCCATTTTTCTTACACTACGGAATACAACGCATCCTAGCGCAAAACTAAAGAAACTGGAGACGCGAAATTTGACTTGCATACCCACAAAGGGTCACCATGAACGTAGGTGGAGGTGTTTGTACGAGACATTAAGGTAACTATCTCGCGCTAGAAACTTTTCGACCAGTCCTCGTAGTGCAACCTATTTCAACACAGAGACTTTCAAGAGGCGTTTGAAACACGAAGTCTCTATAGCGGTCCAGCCCACTCCCTGTACAAAGACAAGGGCAAAATAAAATTAAAACTGTTGTTTTAATCTCGAGTTTAATGGTAGTAGGCACGGGACTGCAAAACCCTTCATTAAAGAACCAATGATTGTAGTTCGCTTAGTTTTGCACAAAGTAACTTTCTGAAGCCATCCGTAACCAGAGATAGCCTGCCTGAGCGCGGGATGATCAGCTGTTGGGGACGGACAAATTTCTGACTTTACCAGTCGTTTGATTCATAAATACGTCTAAATGGCGTACAACTGCAGAAGATCGAGTGGCAGTTGGTTTCAAAAATCCACGCCAAGGTGACACTTGCGCGGATGCACAGACGCCTGGCAACATGCCAATAACGCCAACCTGTGCGTGGGCGAGCCCAATAGGCCCTCGGCTGGAAAGTCTAACCGACCGTCGGCGCTTGCGCCCTCACTTGTGTTGTCAGCAGGGAGCTTCTGCCGTCTCAGAAAGTATACAGTGTGTCAAGACCCGATATCACAAAACTACCGAGAGTCGCCCTCTGTTCGTGACCAGCAGTCGTGCGGCAATATAAGCCATTTTTCGCTGTAAGTGTTCGTTTCCACCGGCACTGAAAAAAGCCAACCGTTTTTAAGTGTAACTATTCGGCTTAGAGCGCGAGAGATGAGCCTCCGGTGTGATCAACGTTAATTCGGTAGTCTTTGTCGTGCTGCCCCTGTCCGTATGCTCGCAATGTGTTTCCAGTCACGGCTCTTTATTATGTGCTTCGCATCCTGGAGTTCACCTTCGTTAAGTTGCATCAAAAGTCTCTAGTGATGGGAATAGTTATCGTTCTCTTTGTTCATGTTTTGTGTCTTTCCATGTAATTATGGATCGGCCCACAGCAAACCTGAGCATCACATGTGTATTCCGAAATGGTTGAATGGCTAGTTACCACATATTCGTATCGAGACAGCCTCTCGTTCAGTATGTTTACGAGAATACACATGCTTTAGGTTTATCTGTTACTCGTCTGTAATCTTACCCTGTTCTCTCCATTAACTAATTAATATCAATCAGCGACGTCATTACGGTCCGGAGAGTGGCAGATCAGCAGCTGCGGTTCTTCTAATCTGATGGTAGGGGAGACTGTCACAGGCAGAACCCTTGCTTCTTTCATTTCCATCCCACAGAAGCCAAAAGAAACGGGCGACCTGCATTATATTCGTTTCACCCTGTAATCGGGCTTGGTCTCTTACAATATTCTCCTCCACACTTCTCTCCTTTACAAATTTGCCCATTCCTTGATGCCTACGGAGGTGTCCCATTACCTGGTCTGTTGTTGTAATCAAGTTGAGCCATAAATTTATTTTTTCTTTCATTCAGTTCACTAGCTCCTCATTAGTTATCCTATCGTCACAGTCTGCATTCTCTCGTAGGACCAAAAGCTTCTGTTCCTGTGCGGACTCTTTATAATCTACATTTTCTATCCGTATAATGCTACACTCCGCATAAATACCTTCAAGAAAGACTTCCTAACACGTAAATTTATTTATGAAATGTGAGAATCACAGTGAACAACACAGCGACTGACAATTATAAGGAGGTACCGACTGATAAATCTTTTATTTCATTTTATGATAAGTTTCAGTCTGAAATATGAATATACAAATTTACCGAAGCGAACATTGCAATAATTCCCCTGTGTTAAGTTCCTATGGAACCAAACTGCTGAGATCATTGGTCCCTAGGCTTACACACTACTTGAACTAACTTACGCTAAGGACAACGTACACACCCATGTCGAGCGAGGACTAACTTTCGACGGGGGGAGGCGCGCGAATCGTGGCTAGGAGCCTCAGACCACGCGGCTACACCGCGCGGCACTTTTTTTTTCAATTACATACTAAATTCTATGTACTCCTCGCAGATACAATTATTTATGCTATGAAATTGGTTAAATGATTTAATTTTGTTAAACAGTTAAAACATTACACCACAACCCTAGCGCCATCTAATGGTTTATTCAGTCACTCCGCCATTCTTTATTCTGGAAGGCAGGCGAGTTTCTACTAATTCATGATAATGTCATTAAGTATTTCGTAAGCCTTAAACTACATTTTCCATTCCATGACATGGTTTCACTTAATGGGGAAAATGTAAAACGTCTTCTATTTCTATTGATACCAGTTCTGTTTTAAGATATCTATAGCCTTTGATAAAGACGCATATGGGAAACCGCCAGGCAGGCTGAAATAACAAAATTGTGCTTAAGATATCTCCAAATTTTTATGTGCATCCAATAGCCGCTTTGTCTTTCAGTCCTTTTACGCAAGCTGTAGCTGATTTTTTCGTGAATTTGCTTTTTCCAGTACTGTTGTGTACTATAGTAGTGCTATCTTTATAAATTTGCACATTCTTCCTGTGATTTTCTATGCCTTTCATACATATCAATATCTCTAAAAAATGTATGTTGTGGGTAAAAGTCAGCAACAAGTAATGATTTTTGTATTTTTCTCGATTTTTTTTAGGGTGGGCATAAAGTAACGCCTCCCTCCCTTGGTAATGTGCGTTATGAAAAATGTGTTGGCATTACTACGGTTAAGGCCAAGAAACCGGACAAGGATTGGGAAACCCGTGTGCTCACGACATGGTCCTCCATCCGAGGGTGCCGTTGGCATAGGACGGCACGGAGTTCGCGCCCCATTGGTCCACCTAGGGCAGTGGTTCCCAACCTGGGGTTAATACCCCCTGCGACGTAAAAACTGGATGATTCAACTCTGCTTCAGTCTCTGAACTAATTTTTTTTCCCCAAAAGACCATTACTACTATGACAATTTTGCTTAAATCTAATATTGAATATATGATTTATCTGCAATTACTTTTTCTCAATTACTAGCACTAATGCGGTGGAGGCTACATGTTCGCCACACTGTCCACCCAGTTCAACATATGTTATTCTCTGTCCCGTGCATCGCTGATGATAAAAGTGAGACTTGTACGTAACAAATACTAAATACCTCAAAAAAAGTCTCCAAGTTGTAGATTGTACCCGCAGTACCCCAGATATTGCTCCACTACTTGCTACGAAACACACAAATGAAGTAAGACAGAACGACAGAGCAGTAACTAATAGTAGTAGTAGTACCAATAATATTGTGTACAGGACTATAGTAACCCTTATGTAGTGACTGGCCAGACACAAAGGCTTAACAGCTTTAAGTCTTAAGAGTTTCTGCCAGTGCAGAAGTAAGGTGTGCAGCAACCAAATTATTTACTAACAGTAAATATAATGCACTCATTTTAACTTGGTCGATTTTACAGGGTTATTACAAATGACTGAAGCGATTTCACAGCTCTACAATAACTTTATTAGAGATATTTTCACAATGCTTTGCACACACATACAAAAACTCAAAAAGTTTTTTTCAGGCATTCACAAATGTTCGATATGTGCCCCTTTAGTGATTCGGCAGACATCAAGCCGATAATCAAGTTCCTCCCACACTCGGCGCAGCATGTCCCCATCAATCAGTTCGAAAGCATCGTTGATGCGAGCTCGCAGTTCTGGCACGTTTCTTGGTAGAGGAGATTTAATCACTGAATCTTTCGCATAACCCCACAGAAAGAAATCGCAGGGGGATAAGTCGGGAGAGAGTGGAGGCCATGACATGAATTGCTGATCATGATCTCCACCACGACCGATCCATCGGTTTTCCAATCTCCTGTTTAAGAAATGCCGAACATCATGATGGAAGTGCGGTGGAGCACCATCCTATGGTACGTTTAGCTCCCTGCTTGCTTTATTCGTCGACTTCCGCGGGCTACGCGTAAAACTTACCCGCACGCGTTCAACCGTTTTTTCGCTCACTGCAGGCCGACCCGCTGATTTCCCCTTACAGAGGCATCCAGAAGCTTTAAACTGCGCATACCATCGCCGAATGGAGTTAGCAGTTGGTGGATCTTTGTTGAACTTCGTCCTGAAGTGTCGTTGCACTGTTATGACTGACTGATGTGAGTGCATTTCAAGCACGACATACGCTTTCTCGGCTCCTGTCGCCATTTTGTCTCACTGCGCTCTCGAGCGGTCCCTGCGGCAGAAACCTGAAGTGCGGCTTCAGCCGAACAAAACTTTATGAGTTTTTCTACGTATCTGTAGTGTGTCGTGACCATATGTCAATGAATGGAGCTACAGTGAATTTATGAAATCGCTTCAATCATTTGTAATAGCCCTGTAAATGAGGTCAAGCATGTGCCGTAATGGAGAGGAGTAATGCAGGATAAGTACGTTTTGTAGATAATGTGGGACAGGGTGGAAGTACTAACTAATGTCCTATTGCACTCAGGGGTAATGGTCTAGGGGCAGAGCACGGAACTTTGCTTTATGCTTTTTTTTTACGATTCATCTCTTCCCCCCCCCCCTCCTCCCCCCACCCCAGAGACAAGTCGAGTGGCAGCTTAGAAACACCCGCCGGCCGGTGACGTACCTTCGTCGGGGCTGTCGTCGTCATCGTCGTCGTCGAGCAGGCCGGGCGGGGGCGGCGTGGGCGGCGGGGGGCGGCGCGTGGCGGCGTGGTGCGTGGCGGCGGCGCAGCCGTGCACGAGCATGCGCCGGCGCACGATGGTGAGTGCGCTGTGGTAGCCCAGGTTGCCGTGGCAGGCGGGCGCGCGCCCGTGCACGCACTCCCGGTACCGCTGCAGCACGGCGCACAGCCGCGCCTGCGCAGAGCCGCCGGCGCCGGGCGCCGCCGACAGCGCCTCGCCGTACTTCTGCGAGCACTCGTCCACCGTGCACGCCTCGCTGCCCGCTGCAACACCGAGGAGCATAGCGCACCGTCAGCATCACACACCGGTGTAACAGGGCCGGAGCGCAAAGGCTGGAAAGTATTGGTGCAAATACGGAGCCCTGAGGTTGAACGGGCTCCCCCAGGGCTCTGTACTCGCACCTATACTTTTCGACCAGTATACGTACTGCTCAAATTCCTAATATTAATGTACAGCTAACTATGAATCTGGGAATTCAGGCACATTCCATATTTCTAGATTTCCGGAAAGCATTTCACACAGTTACCTCCACTGCAGACTGTTACTGAAGGTACGAACATATAAAACATTCACAGGTATTTGAGTGGCTCGAACACTTATGTAATACAACCCAGTATGTTGTCGTCGACGGCGAGTGTTGCTCAGAGATAAGGGAACCGTCAGGAGTGCCCAAGGAAGTATGATACGAAAGATATTTTCTATATACACTACCGCCCATTAAAATTGCTACACCAAGAAGAAATGCAGATGATAAACGGGTATTCATTCGACAAATATATTATACTAGAACTGACATGTGATTACATTTTAATGCAATTTGTGTGCATACATTCTGACAAATCAGTACCCAGAACAACCACCTCTGGCCGTAATAGCGGCCTTGATACGCCTGGTCATTGAGTCAAACAGAGCTTGGATGGCGTGTACAGGTACAGCTGCCCATGCACCTTCAGCACGATACCACAGTTCATCAAGAGTAGTGACTGGCGTATTGTGACGAGCCAGTTGCTCGGCCACCATTGACCAGACGTTTTCAATTCGTGAGAGATCTGGCGAATGTGCTGGCCAGGGCAGCAGTCGAACATTTTCTGTATCCAGAAAGGACCGTACAGAACCTGCAACATGCGGTCGTGCATTATCCTGCTGAAATGTAGGGTTCCGCAGGGATCGAATCAACGGTAGAGCCACGGGTCGTATCACATCTCAAATGTAACGTCCACTGTTCAAAGTGCCGTCAATGTGAACAAGAGGTGACCGAGACGTGTAACCAATGGCACCCCAATACCATCACGCCGGGTGATACGCCAGTATGGCGATGACGAATACACGCTTCCAATGCGCGTTCACCGCGATGACGCCGAACACGGATGCGACCATAATGATGCTGTAAACAGAACCTGGATTCCTCCGAAAAAATGACGTTTCGCCATTCGTTCACCCAGCTTCGTCGTTGAGTACACCATCGCAGGCGCTCCTGTCTGTGATGGAGCGTTAAGGGTAATCGCAGCCATGGTCTCCAAGCTGATAGTCCATACTGCTGCAAACGTCGTCGAACTGTTCGTGCAGATGGTTGTTCTCTTGCAAACGTCCCAACCTGTTGACTCAGGGATCGAGATATGGCTGCACGATTCGTTACAGCCACGCGGATAAGATGCCTGTCATCTCGACTGCTAGTGATACGAGGCCGTTGGGATCCAGCGCGGCGTTCCGTATTACCCTCCTGAACCCACCGATTCCATATTCTGCTAACAGTCATTGGATCTCTACCAACGCGAGCAAAAATGTCGCGATACGATAAATCGCAATCGCGATAGGCTACGATCCTACCTTTATCAAAGTCGGAAACGTGATGGTACGCATTTCTCCTCCTTACACGAGGCATCACGACAACGTTTCACCAGGCAACGCCGGTCAACTGCTGTTTTTGTATGAGAAATCGGTCGGAAACTTTCCCCATGTCAGCACGTTGTAGGTGTCGCCACCGGCGCCAACCTTGTGTGAATGCTCTGAAAGGCTAATCATTTGCATATCACAGCATCTTCCTCTTGTCGGTTAAATTTCGCGTCTGTAGCACGTCAACTTCGTGGTGTAGCAGTTTTTATGGGCAGTAGTGTAGGTAAATGAACTGGCGGACTGGGTGCGCAGCCATCTGCGGTTGTTTGCTGATCTGCAGTGTATGAAAGGTGTCTAAGATAGTGACTGTAGGAGGATACAGATGACAGACTAAATTTCTAGTTGGTGTGATGACTGGCAGCTAGCTCTATACGTAGGAAGTTAATGCGGACGAGTAGCAAACACAAACCCGTAATATTTGGGTACAGCATTAGTAGTGCCCTGCTTGACACAGCCACGTCGTTTAAATGTCTGAGCGTAACTTCGCAAAGCGATATGAAATGGAACGAACATGTAAGGATTGTAGTAGGGAAGGCGAATGGTCGTCTTCGGTTCATTGGGAGAATTTTTAGAAAAGTGTCGTTCCTCTGCGAAGGAGAGTGCAAAAAGCGTGACGCATTTTTGGGTACCGCCCGTCTGTTTGGGGCCCGTATCAGGTGGGATTAAATGAAGACATCGAAGCATTAGTTAGTTAGATGTGTTACCGCTAGGTTCGAACAACACTCAAGTTTTACGGAGATGCTTCGCGAACTCAAACGGGAATCCCTGCATGGAAGGCGATGTTTTTTCAGGGCACACTACAGAGAAAATTTAGACATCCGGCTTCTGAAGCTGACTCCAGAACAATTCTACTGCCGCGAACATAAATTTCGCGTAATAAGATACGAGAAATTATGGCTCATACGGAGGGACATAGTCAGTAGTTTTTCCTTCGCTGTATTTGCGAGTGCAACAGGAAAAATAAATGACAACTATTGGTATAGGGTACCCTCCGCCCTCACCGTACGGCGGCTGGGTGAGTATACATATGTAGATGTGGACTGTCAGCAGAAAATTCCAACTTTTCCATTGAATAACAACATCACTTTTATTTTGTTACATCACAAGTCGCTAAGTAATTCTCAATTACTGGATGAATAGCGGTGTACGATGTGTGTGTGCGCGCACACACACACACACACACACACACACACACACACACACACACACACACACACACACACAGAGAGAGAGAGAGAGAGAGAGAGAGAGAGAGAGAGAGAGAGAGAGAGAGAGAGAGAGAGAGAGAGAGAGAGAGAATATGAGCGGTGCAGAAAAGCGCCGACGCGCGGGTGAATTAGACGGCGTCCGAAATTACAGAGGCGGGCCCGGCCACATCACATTACGGACAATGATCAGCGCCGCGTCATGCCCACGCGTCATTGTCCGCCGCCGCTTCTGCCACTCCTTATGTATGACGGCCGCCTTTTTCTTTCTTTTTTAATAACTGCAGCGGCTTATCTGCATGGAGAGGTACCCGTACAGCTGTTAGTGTTTGCATTTGTTTTTAAACCCGGTAATTAGCCACCTACACATCGCCGACATGTTTGAGTCCGTGGGCGAGTTAGCGACGGCAGGTCTACACGGAGGCGGCAGGATGCTGCAGTGGACGCATCAGCTACTCGCGTATTTAGCCGTTCTTTGAGACACTGCCAAGTGTCCGTGACAATGACAGTTTTAGCGCCAGCCGTCTCAAGTGAAGGATTGTTCTCTTGCGTTTCACTTCAGAAGCTGTCGGTCTTTTATTAGAGTACCGTAGAATCTAAGATAATAGAGATTCTATTCTAGTCTGAACAAAGCCTCTTTCCCAACTACCCAGTCTGTATCGCCACCTTCATGTAGTCTTGAGTGTATCTGAATGTGCTGTGTACCGTAGGACATGCCTTTTAATTTTTAACATATGAATTGAAAGCTGGAGGCTCTGGGTGAAAACCTGTTCCATTCACCGTTCGTGAAACCTCTTTCAAGAATGTAAATATGTATGTGTATTTTTAATTACTAATTTTATATAGTGTAGAATTCGTATTTTTAGATTTATGTATCTACACGGTGAACCAGATCCCCATCGACAAACTTTCAGATACTATGAACCAAAACAAGGCAATAAAGTCTAATAAATCTGTGGTCTAAAATGCTGCATGCTATATGCGCTTGTTCGCCCTCGATACTGTGCAATAATGTTTTCTAGTGCAACCTCATTGCTTTCCATATTTATAGAGGAGATAGTATAGAACAAAAACAGAAAAAAATGTTCGGTAAACATGGGCTCTAAAATGAATATCTTAAGGAATATGAGCACTTTTACGGTAAGACGTGTTTCATGGTAGTGAAGATGAACAAACGTTCGTAACTCCTAATGTATCTTTTCAGAGCCCACGTTTACTAGACTTGCCGGCCGAAGTGGCCGAGCGGTTCTAGGCGCTACAGTCTGGAACCGCGCGACGGCTACGGTCGCGGGTTCGAATCCTGCCTCAGGTATGGATGTGTCTGCTGTCCTTAGGTTAGTTAGGTTTAAGTAGTTCTAAGTTCTAGCTAGAGGAACTGATGACCTCAGCAGTTAAGTCCCATTGTGCTCATTTGAACCATTTGTACTTCTTGTTTTGGTCTGTACCTCCAAGTCTGTCGGTGAAATTGTGGTTCACCATACACATCGAGCAGAGTGGACACCACCGTTAATTCCCTATTGGACAGATATGTAGTACATACACTCCTGGAAATTGAAATAAGAACACCGTGAATTCATTGTCCCAGGAAGGGGAAACTTTATTGACACATTCCTGGGGTCAGATACATCACATGATCACACTGACAGAACCACAGGCACATAGACACAGGCAACAGAGCATGCACAATGTCGGCACTAGTACACTGTATATCCACCTTTCGCAGCAATGCAGGCTGCTATTCTCCCATGGAGACGATCGTAGAGATGCTGGATGTAGTCCTGTGGAACGGCTTGCCATGCCATTTCCACCTGGCGCCTCAGTTGGACCAGCGTTCGTGCTGGACGTGCAGACCGCGTGAGACGACGCTTCATCCAGTCCCAAACATGCTCAATAGGGGGCCAGATCCGGAGATCTTGCTGGCCAGGGTAGTTGACTTACACCTTCTAGAGCACGTTGGGTGGCACAGGATACATGCGGACGTGCATTGTCCTGTTGGAACAGCAAGTTCCCTTGCCGGTCTAGGAATGGTAGAACGATGGGTTCGATGACGGTTTGGATGTACCGTGCACTATTCAGTGTCCCCTCGACGATCACCAGTGGTGTACGGCCAGTGTAGGAGATCGCTCCCCACACCATGATGCCGGGTGTTGGCCCTGTGTGCCTCGGTCGTATGCAGTCCTGATTGTGGCGCTCACCTGCACGGCGCCAAACACGCATACGACCATCATTGGCACCAAGGCAGAAGCGACTCTCATCGCTGAAGACGACACGTCTCCATTCGTCCCTCCATTCACGCCAGTCGCGACACCACTGGAGGCGGGCTGACGATGTTGGGGCGTGAGCGGAAGACGGCCTAACGGTGTGCGGGACCGTAGCCCAGCTTCATGGAGACGGTTGCGAATGGTCCTCGCCGATACCCCAGGAGCAACAGTGTCCCTAATTTGCTGGGAAGTGGCGGTGCGGTCCCCTACGGCACTGCGTAGGATCCTACGGTCTTGGCGTGCATCCGTGCGTCGCTGCGGTCCGGTCCCAGGTCGACGGGCACGTGCACCTTCCGCCGACCACTGGCGACAACATCGATGTACTGCGGAGACCTCACGCCCCACGTGTTGAACAATTCGGCGGTACGTCCACCCGGCCTCCCGCATGCCCACTATACGCCCTCGCTCAAAGTCCGTCAACTGCACATACGGTTCACGTCCACGCTGTCGCGGCATGCTACCAGTGTTAAAGACTGCGATGGAGCTCCGTATGCCACGGCAAACTGGCTGACACTGACGGCGGCGGTGCACAAATGCCGCGCAGCTAGCGCCATTCGACGGCCAACACCGCGGTTCCTGGTGTGTCCGCTGTGCCGTGCGTGTGATCATTGCTTGTACAGCCCTCTCGCAGTGTCCGGAGCAAGTATGGTGGGTCTGACACACCGGTGTCAATGTGTTCTTTTTTCCATTTCCAGGAGTGTATAAGAATACTAGTTCCCTATGAAAGACGATTGTTCGTGTCCTGTACTCGTGCACGCTTCACAATAAAATTTGAGTATAGTGAAATAAACATTAAGAAAATACAAAAATCCACAATTATAGCACATGTCACAGCGGCGAGAATCCGTTAATTTTCAATCCCAGCAGCCGAAGTCACTGTCAAAACGAGACACTGTTAGGAACAGCGGAGAATCGGGGAACGCCTTGACCGATCCACAGTTTCGACACGGAGCAGCTATACTGGAACTGTGTTGGAGTTTTTTTTTTTCTAATTTATTAATTTCCACCTGTGGACGTCATTCAGGCAGCCAGCCTCCAATACATGGTACGTTATAAACTGAAAAGGATATCTAGTCACGCACGTCACACTAACATACGCTCGAGATATGATTGGAACGTCTACATCTAACAATTGAATTGTGATACGTTAGCCGCCAAAAGGTTATACGTATATACGTATGTCTACACAGTAGCACATCACATGCTGCGAGTAGTCTCTTCACTCTGGTTAGCACTAAGCACTGTAGTAATTCGGATGTCGCGTAATATGGCATTGAGGAATCTAAAATTGTGTGATCCACAATTAAACAGGACATGAGTCAGTCAGTTTTAACAAGGCGCAAACGGCACCTTCTGTGGAGACGGAACATGGTGAGAAGAATCTCTCCGTGGTCCATTCCAAGGGAGTATTATGATCGTGTGGGGTTGCTTCTTAATACAGCTGTATAATACCTCCCCTCTGTTAGTACGATAGGTGCCACATTTTATTCCACAAGGTTCTGATCTGCCGCCGCACGAACTGTAGGTGGTCTGCGTAAGAACCTTGTTCGTGCATCTTTGTTCCGTCGTGGATGGCACTGTAAGGGAGCGTCGATAATTTCGTTCCGCCTATACTGTGAGGCCACTTTATCCACAGCATGGTCTGTAAGCGAGCTGCTTCTGTGTGTTGGCAGCGCTGTGTAGCGCTTTGCATTGGATCTCTGACTGCGTTTTCTTTGTAAGAGATTCAGTGGCTGGTCGGACTCGTTGTTTGAAGTTTATCTTCTGTAGTGTTGTGCAGTTGAAAGTTAGTCGCCAGCAGTGATGGAAGTACTGTTGGGCAGTTGGAGGTGAGCAGCCAGCAGTGATGGATGTTAGATGTGAGAAGGTAGCCTTGATGGAGGGTAGAGGTCTGAAGTGGTAGCGTAGGCTAACGATTTGTACATGTTCGACTTGGAGACTGAATATTATTCATGATTATATACCTTTGTACTAGATGTCAATGACGATTTATGTGCATGTTTGAACTGGATGTAACATTATTAAGGTAAAAAAAAACTACATTATTTGGTTTGCAACAAAATCTTTCCTTTGCTAACCACATGCCTACTACTAGTTAGTGCCTTTAGTAGTTAGTGCCTTTAGTAGTTAGTGCCTTTAGTAGTTAGTGCCTTTAGTAGTTAGTGCCTTTAGTAGTTAGTGCCTTTAGTAGTTAGTGCCTTTAGTAGTTAGTGCCTTTAGTAGTTAGTGCCTTTAGTAGTTAGTGCCTTTAGTAGTTAGTGCCTTTAGTAGTTAGTGCCTTTAGTAGTTAGTGCCTTTAGTAGTTAGTGCCTTTAGTAGTTAGTGCCTTTAGTAGTTAGTGCCTTTAGTAGTTAGTGCCTTTTATTTAGCTGGCACTATTGACAGTTGCTGTATTGCAGTAGTTCACGTAATGAAAATTTTTGTGATGTAAGTGCTTAATGGAATGTATAGGTTAATAGATTTCTTTTTAGTCAAGGCCATTCTTTTGAATTAATTATTTGGAGTTAGATTATCTTTGAGCAGTCAGATTGCGTTGCACTAGGATACTGTGGGTCTCAGTCATTCAGCAATTTAAGTACAGAGACACTCATTTAAATAAAGAAGTTACAGTTGATTTTCTTGTCATGAATCTGCAGTTCTGCAATACGGTCTACAATCGGGTAAACCATTTAATAATTGATGTTGAAGACAACATGATTCTGTATGAGCAGCAATGCTGATCGCGAGTCTGTTAATATAATGACTGTATTAATGTAAGCCAGACCGCGCACAGCTGCCCGTAACACCACAGCGACACATCCGCCGGCGCAGACGTTGTAGACAACAATTAAAGCAAGATAAAGAGTTTAGAGCTCGGAACGTGCAGCAGGGCATTAATGGAGCGACTGCAGGTGGCAGCTTCACGCCGCAGCTGAGCCGCGGCCAGAAGTGACAAGTGGGCGCCATCCGCCTCCCCAGGCGAGATTCGGGTCGCGTCACCTGCGACAAAGGAGGCTTCCGGCGCACAAGGCTGGTCGTTAGCGGCCGGCCAGGCGCGTGCTGAGCTGTGCTGCCGCCGCCGCCGCCGCACACGCCCACGCACATCCGGAGCCGGCTGCTCTTCCGGCTCCAGGCGGCCGCCGTTCACTCCGGCCGGTGAGTAATCAACGCTGCCGCCGTGCGTCGTTTTGATCTTCCTAGCAGTTGTTACACCTTAGTCCATTATGGCTCTGGTAAACAGTCTTACGAGACGAACCGACAAGACACTCTTCACGTACTACGACGGGCGTTCAACATACAGGGTGATTCAAAAAGAATACCACAACTTTAGGAATTTAAAACTCTGCAACGACAAAAGGCAGAGCTAAGCGCTATCTGTCGGCGAATTAAGGGAGCTATAAAGTTTCATTTAGTTGTACATTTGTTCGCTTGAGGCGCTGTTGACTAGGCGTCAGCGTCAGTTGATGCTAAGATGGCAGCCGGCCGAAGTGGCCGTGCGGTTAAAGGCGCTGCAGTCTGGAACCGCAAGACCGCTACGGTCGCAGGTTCGAATCCTGCCTCGGGCATGGATGTTTGTGATGTCCTTAGGTTAGTTAGGTTTAACTAGTTCTAAGTTCTAGGGGACTAATGACCTCAGCAGTTGAGTCCCATAGTGCTCAGAGCCATTTGAACCATTTTGCTAAGATGGCGACCGCTCAACAGAAAGCTTTTTGTGTTATTGAGTACGGCAGAAGTGAATCGACGACAGTTGTTCAGCGTGCATTTCGAACGAAGTATGGTGTTAAACCTCCTGATAGGTGGTGTATTAAATGTTGGTATAAACAGTTTACAGAGAATGGATGTTTGTGCAAAGGGAAAAGTTCTGGACGGCCGAGAACGAGTGATGAAAATGTAGCCTCCAAGAAGCCCTGATCTTACCCCCTGCGATGTTTTCTTATGGGGGTATGTTAAGGATATGGTGTTTCGGCCACCTCTCCCAGCCACCATTGATGATTTGAAACGAGAAATAACAGGAGCTATCCAAACTGTTACGCCTGATATGCTACAGAGAGTGTGGAACGAGTTGGAGTATCGGGTTGATATTGCTCGAGTGTCTGGAGGGGGGCCATATTGAACATCTCTGAACTTGTTTTTGAGTGAAAAAAAAAACCTTTTTAAATACTCTTTGTAATGATGTATAACAGAAGGTTATATTATGTTTCTTTCATTAAATACACATTTTTAAAGTTGTGGTATTCTTTTTGAATCACCCTGTATATGCACAACTTTTTTTCATCGGCCAGATTTGCTTGAAAAAAAAAATGAGAAGTTTTTTGTGAAGCATCGTAGAATATTCCTGCCTCAGCCACTACAGTTTCATGAAGTTCAGGTGGGTACCGCCGCTACATTTAGCCTTCAAAAATGGCGTCTGTAAAGGGGGCGCGTTCTAAGGAGAGTGTTGCAAACGAGGTTCTTCAGCCGGAAAACCACAGCATCGCAGATATTCAAAGGCACTTGCATAATGCCTACAGCGATCTGGTGGAAGACGTGTATATTTTTATTGTCTATTGTCAAACCACAATGTATGAAATATGTTTATAGTTTATTAATAGGTTTTAAGTAGGAATAATTAATATGTTATTTTGGAAATAATTTTTGTAGCAGGGAATGTCTGCACCAAAGTATTGTTGGCGGGAGAGACCGCACATTGATACATTTTATAATGGTAGCAGGCATTGTCTGCACCAGAAAGCATTGTTGGCGGGAGGGACCGCACTTCACGGTTCGTAGGAAGTCAGTAGTAAGCGAGGTGTGAAGCGAGTCGGTAGCAGGTTTGAAGCGAGAGGTTGAGAGGAGCGGTGTGCCTGCCAGCCACCAGGCACAAGAGATTATAAAAAGATGTACAGAGAGATCAGTTATTATCATAAGAGGAACTAATATTATTGAATTATTTTTTTGAGAAACTCAAGACTACTGAAGGTATGTTTGCGCAATGCTAGTTGTAAGATTATTGTAAAAAGTAAGTTCCATTTCAACGTTTGTGAAATCATTTCATCCAGAATATAATTAATTTTTGCCAGCAATATTGCATTACTAAGTATAATCCATCCCAAAAACCATCAACGTAAAACTTGGCAAAATATTATTGTTGTGAAGAAAAAGTTTAACTATGAATTACGTAACTTCAGCCAAATTAATTAAAGAATAACGTTAGCTTTGCTATTAAAGAATAAGGTCAGCTTTGGTAATAAATACAACCACTTATTATTACAGCCCACCAGCAGCTAATAGAGTATAAAAAAAGTTTACTCGTGTCGCAGTTTGATGTAGCAGTCAGATGGCGATCCAGTAACAGTAAAAAAGTAAGGAAGTGTTTTCTGTTATTGCAGGTAACGACTGAGGGCCGCGACGACGACACATCCTATGTTTCGTTGAAATAATCAGCAAATTACTTTTAATAAGCAACATTTAAATTTCTATGCGAAGATTGCACTTATTACCACTGAGAAAGAGAATTAATTTCAAAGGGAAGATTTCATTTGTTGCTATTAAGCAAGAGAGAAATCCTAACGGAAGGTTTCATAGGTTATTGTAAAAGGGAAGGTTGCGTAACAAAAGAGAGAGAGAGAGAGAGAGAGAGAGAGAGAGAGAGAGAGAGAGAGAGAGAGGAGACGGGAAGGTTTCACTGGCAGTGAACAAAAGCGCAGTGAGTCGTTGATCGAGGCGTCTGTCATCACCACAAGCTCCCGCAAACATCTCCCACGTGCCGCCCGGCCACAAACACATTCAGCAAATTGAAGAAATGACTTTAGCGCGTTCGTCGCCACAATAATTCAAACGAACTTCTCCTAACATCACAACGCGAGGCCTCACGGAAGTCCGTGCACCCTAGAGAGACTCTCAAAACTTCACTGTTCTTCCTCAACCACCTGCCTGGATATCTCACACTTTCCGACTTCCACGTGTTTGGCACAATGAACGGTGCACTCCGCGTGAAGCAGTACGTGGATGATAGGGAGGTTATTGATGCAGGAGGACGTTGGCTCCGGCGTCGACCAATAGAGTAGTACCTTGCAGATATACAGGCCCTCCCAGTAAGGCGGCGTAAGGCTGTGGCACTGAACGGAGATTATGTTGAAAAATGAGAATTTGTAGCCAAAAGAATAGGGAATAATACGATGTATTGGTGTCCTGAATAAAACGAATTTTCTTTTAGAAAAAATTTGTTACAGTACTTACTGAACGGCCCTATTACTAACCTGTGGCCCGTCCCGGAAATCGCCCATTTCTGATGTCATCCACCACTCCGAAACAACAACTTTCTCTCCCTGTCCAGTTTACGGTCTTTCCTTCGGTCATTTTTCGTTTCAGGCCATTTCTTCTCAATGCGTGTGCCAGCCAAGTTGTTTCCCTCATTCTCATCATTTTCAATAGTTTTCTGTCCTCTCCTATTGGTAGAATGACTTCCATCATTCCTTATTCTATCAGTTCATTTTATTTTAAGCACTGCTCGCCAGAATCTTAATTCAAAGCTGTCGCTGTGGTCTTCAGTTCGGAGACCAGTTTGATGCAGCTCTTGTGAGGTTGCCCTCATTTTCGACAGTATTTTATTCTTAAAAATTTACATTTTATCGGGAAGCTCGAGCTAGCAGAGTAATTCTCTTCCATAAGCGGCAATGCAGAATACAACAGCGCCCACTGTTCCTCACGCAGGCATCGGTAACGGTTCTTACGCAGGCAACGGTGACGGAAGTAACATTCGTCGTGGTAGTGAGTCAGTGCAGTTAAGATATAAGCGAGCCATGAGAAAGAATCTTGTCTGGCGATCCAATAGTCAGGGTCACGCCAATATTCAGGTACGAAATCGAAAAAGTCTTAAAAATAAAATATTTTAATATTAAAAAGTCCACCCTGGGCAGATTAGATGCTAGGCGGAGCCTAGTTGTCAGTAAAGCTTTGATACTACAATACCCTTAAATCTAAAAATAAATGGAAATTATTCAGCTATCGATCACATGCGAAAAGCTACTAAGTTGTACGAAGTATGCTCGAGATTTCTGCTGCGCGCCACTCAGTGGGTGATAGGTTATAATCCGAGTCTCTTGTCTTTACCAGTTGTCTTAACCACGCTCTTGAGTTTTGTGATGAATCAATACACCGGCAATTATTTCAAACAGATTAGCCACCCGCACTCCGAGAGTATAGATACACATGTCACATGCTTGCATCTCCAAACTAATCCAATGCGATACACTCACAGCTTATGGGCCTATGTCAACGAGACATCTATGTAGAACAGCTGGGAGGAAGACCTACTTGCCCATTCGTTAAGGTAGTCCAGGAAAGGATTAACTTCTGCAGTCTTGAGTCCGAAGGAACTATCAGTTTTATTGTACGTCGCCTACGCCGCTTTCTTCGGACCCGTGGTTAAACTACGAAACATTTATGGAGTTTCTGGCACCTGGAGTGGATCTTACACTCACCGCGGCAGTCTACGAAGACCTTTCGTCTCTGCATAACTTTAGCAATCTATATTTGAGGCTGCTTGTAGCAGTCAAGTCTGTCTTCCTCTGAAAGTTTTACCCCCACTCTTCATTCCACTACCGCATTAGCTTTCCCTCTATGAACCAGTTGTGCCCAAATCAACCTTTCCCTTCTTGTCTTCTGCCATAAAGCTGTCTTCTTCCCGACTCGACTCACTAAATCTCAACTGATTATGCGATATCACCATTTAACCTTCAGTATTTTCCTCTTTGTCTTTGATTGTCCCAGATTCATTCATGTAATTAACACTTGGCAAACACCATCTTTAGTTCCACCAAAATTCTCTTTGGTGTCAGTAAACCATTCACCTTTTCAATAGGTCTGTGACCAATATACATTTACTTTTTATGTCCTCCACATACTTTCCATTTTTGTCACCTAACTTCTCAAATACACAAACGATTTTACTTGTTTCAAGTTCTTGCGTTGCAATGGTACTTTGACGAAAGCTTCATGTTTCCTGATTCTTATCACTTTCTTTCTTTCTTTCTTTCTTTCTTCTTTCATTCATTCATTCTTGAATCATACTCTTAGCCTTAAATTACGCGACAACTTTGACTGGAACGTTCCTCCAACGGGTGAACAAACTTTATCATGACGCCCTTCTAAGCTACATTCGAACTGCAAAGACATCCCTCCTTCCTTCCTTCCTTCTTGCCTTCATTCCCGTCAACGCAAATAGTCGAGGCAGTGTAGGATATTTTGAGGAAAATAGGAGCTGGAGAGGAAGGAGACGGCAGAGCGGACTGATGTGGACAAATGGAGGCGTCGCGCGCTATTCTCAACTCGGTAAACAGGAGCTTACCACGGCTGACAAATGTCTCGCACACACAGGCACACAGCGCCTGCCTACGCTGTCTCTCCGCCATTACGGTGACACCCGAAACACGACCCCGATTTACGCTGCCAGGTCGCTGCTGCAGTAGCTTTCTGTCCCGGAAAGTGACTCCGACATCTCGGTCTGGTGCTCAAATGTCACCCCGCACCACCAAACTCTAAGGTCTTGAGGCAGCGGGGCGTCTCTAGATACAGGCCACTCATAAGCAGAGGGTCACCGACTCGAACTGGACGTCCTGAAACAGCTGCCGTGTGGCAGGGTGCAGGAGCCAGCGGTCACTGCCCTCGCTACGCACTCCCATTTCAGCACAGGTGGAGCAGTGGCTGCTCAACAACCTCCCACTCACGTTTCAAGTCTGGTCGCCGAGATAAGATTCAAAAAATGGTTCAAATGGCTCTGAGCACTATGGGACTTAACATCCGAGGTCATCAGTCCCCTAGACTTAGAACTACTTAAACCTAACTAACCTAAGGACATCACACACATCCATGCCCGAGGCAGGATTCGAACCTGTGACCGTAGCAGTCGCGCGGTTCCGGACTGAAGCGCCTAGAACCGCTCGGCCACCGCGGCCGGCAGATAAGATTCCCATCCCAGAGTTCACAGTATGAAGAGAACAGCAAGTACTGCACAGAAGAGGTGACCTGGTCCGAATGCAGTTAAGGATTCCAGAAAGTAGCGATACATCTCGGTTCCCCGACAAACTTTTCCTCGTCATTCACTTCTGCAATACGTCGCATCATTTGCCTCGTGCACCGCGTGCTGCAAAACACGCGTGTTTTACGACCGTGGATATGCGTGAGAAAGAAATTATCCACCGGTAAGCCACCTCCACTAAAATTTTAACAACGAAATAGTCAAGCTGCTGCGTTATCTGGAGTGCAGTGAATTTGGTATCGATCTACTTTACGTACATACTCTGTAACCCACCTTATGGTGCTTGCGAGAGGGTACGCTGTACCATTACTGGTTATTTACTCTCTTGTTCCACTCGCAAATAGAGCGAGGGTAAAACGACTGTCTATATTCCTTCGTGCGAGCCCTAATCTCGCGAATCTTATCCTCGTTGTCCTTACGCGGAACCTACTTTGTCAGCAGTAGAATCGTACTGCAGAACCTAAAATGTTGGTTTCCTAAATTTCCTCAATAGCGCTCCTTTAATAGAAGGTCGCCCTCCCTCCACTTTAATAGAAGGTCGCCCTCCCTCCACTGATTCCCATTTGATTTCTTGAAGCATCTTCGTAACACCTGCGTGTTGTCCGAACCTACCGGTATCAAATGTAGCCCCTGATACTGTCACACGAACTGTACAACAACAGGGTCACACTGACCCTCATTTATTTGCTGGATAAATTGCCCGAATTTAGAATATTTTATAATGAAATTGGACTCGCACAGAGAAAACGCATTTTTTCCACCTCTGTGACGTATTTCCTTGATTGCTGTCTGATCAGCTTCACCACTGTGCAACTGCTGCAGGAGTATCAGCTTCAGAATCGCTTTCATCAGCAGTGCCACTGAAGTCACGTGCACGATTGAATTCTACGTGCTATTTTCACGTAAATGTACGTCGCTCTCGGTGACAGAACGGTTACACAATGTATACTCCCTGCTCACAGCAACCCTTCCAAAAATATTTCTGCCATATTAATCAGACAACATTGTCTCACAACTTCGAGCATCCCTCCTCTACTGTGTGTACCCCAATGCCGAATTTAAGTTCGTGGCAGAGGGATTTGTGTGTGCGGTAGCGCATGCAAAGTAGCACACAAAAATCTCCAGGGTCATACTGACCCTGGTGTGCACTTCTACAGCTAGCAGTCCGCCTCTGAATTGCTTCAATTTTTTCCTTTAATCCGACCTGGTGCGGATCCCAACACACTAACAGTACTCAACAATGGGTGGTACTGGTGTCCTATATGGGGTCTCCTTTGCACATTGCCGACCGGGCTGGCCGAGCGTTTCTAGGCGCTACAGTCTGGAACCGGGCGACCGCTACGTCGCAGGTTCGAATCCTGCCTCGGGCACGGATGTGTGTGATGTCCTTAGGTTAGTTAGGTTTAAGTAGTTCTAAGTCTAGGGGACTGATGACCTCAGCAGTTAAGTCCCATAGTGCTCAGAGCCATTTGAACCATTTTTGAACGTTTGCACATCAATCCAGCAACCGGCATCCAAATTTTCAAACAACATCTGAATGAAACCAACACAGGGTCATCGAAGTCGTTTTGTGACAACTGAAAAATAGTTTGAAAAAGAAAAATTTGAGGAATGTAGGCAGTAACAACGGCTTTTTCAGTAATAATGACAATAATAATTTAGTTCAAAAAAATGGTTCAAATGGCTCTGAGCACTATGGGACTTAACTTCTAAGGTCATCAGTCCCCTAGAACTTAGAACTACTTAAACCTAACTAACCTAAGGACAGCACACACACCCATGCCCGAGGCAGGATTCGAACCTGCGACCGTAGCGAATAAGTTAGTGTTTCTGAATTGTCTGGCGTAAGTCTTGCAACTTAATACCACTTTTCCGACTTGCGTGACCCTAACCTAAGCCAGCTAGGGAAAGGGGAACTACAGTTCGCCAAGGAATCTAAAACGCATGTCGTCTCGGGCGAAATTTCACATCATTGAAAGGTGAAAGTGAAAAGCAGACTGAAAAAAATCTATGCTCGGACCGGGATTTGCTTCGGCGAACTTTCGGGGTTCAAGCACGCGCATTACCGCCAGATCACTATGTCCGAATGGCATTTTCTATTTACGAACATATAACGTTTCTTCAACTGCGAGGTCAGAGATAGGCCGCAAGCTTGGACTGGGGAAGAAAGTCTGTGCCCTGCCGATTCCAAGGAACCTCCGTCATCTGAAGGGGCGTAGGACGTCAAACGGGCCGACTTGGAGCAGTAGAGGCACAACTTTTATTTTCTACTGTCTATACTTTTACAATTAAATTCATACAACTTTGTCAGCATGACCAGGAAGGATTCAAGATCGACACTCATAGCAGTGGAAGTGCAAAAACATAAAATAATTTTTTAGATATGAAATTTCATCATTTTTTCACTTACTGTTGGCTGCATTTGTTCCTATAGGTACATTTTTCTTCACAAGTAAGAGAGATTCTTTGATGAATTTTGCACAGAATACAAACCATAGCTACAGATGCATGAAACTCTAGAATTTTCCGAATCTATTAAAAACTGTGGTAAAAATTGTGATAATGAACTACAAAATTTGACTTTTTCTAAACATAAAGTTTAAAACGTAACAGCTCATTCATTTGTTCATAAATTAAATAGATTCTACAGTTTCAGACACCTGTAGGCATGGTTTGTATGCTGCGCAAAATTCATCGAACAGTGTCTCTTACTTATGAAGGAAAGTGTACCTATAGCAACCAATGCAGCCAACAGTAAGTGAAAAATAGACGAAATTTCACATGTAAAAAAAAATATTTTGTTATGTTATTGAACTGTCGCTGTTACGAGTGTGAATCCTGAATCCATCCTGGTCATGCTGGCAAAGGATTATGAATTTACTTGTAAAAATATAGACAGTGGAAATTAAAATGTCCTGTGGTGCCTCTCCTGCTCCAAGTCGGCCCGTTTGAGGTCCTACCCCCCTTAAGGCACTTTGGGAAACGACGCAAAATTATATCTGGTAGGCCAGACGGTGATTTGAACAGCCACTCTTACTAGTATGAGTCCCGTGTTTTAGGACTGCCTCAGCCAACGTCGTGCCTGGAAACCCAGAGGTAACGGGAGGGAATCCTGCCCCCCCCCCCCTCGACGAAATAACGAAATAACTGCCTAGTATGGTGACTCGCGCGAAACTTCGCAAGACGCCGCAATAAGTCCGTGGACAGATCGACATTTTAGTACCAACACGAACAGTTTAATACCAAGTCCGGGCTGCTCGCATATTACTCAGCTACGACATCTAGCACACGGCTAAAACAAAACGGCTCGGCCAACATCAAGCAGCAAATCCGCCTGTAGCGGACTTTTTATATCTGCGGCAGTTACGGAACTGTGCGCGTGGCGTAAGGAACCCTGTCGTGTAGTGTAGTGTAGTGTAGCGGGGTGGGGTGGGCTGGTGTAGTGGTTTTTTGCCGCAGAGCAGGACGTGCGGGAATCCGGCCGCCGCAGCCGACCGCAGGCTCGCCTTGGCGCTGCCCGCCGGTTCAGCCGCACCTCACCTCACCTGTCGACGCCGGCTTTTGTTTCTCTGCCCGCCCGCCCGCCTATATGCAGCGTCTCAGGACAGGGCGCTACTCCCCAGCTAACACTGTAGAGTTTAGCGGAGGGGGCAAACTACGTACATCCTTACCATTCTTGCCGATTTTAGACGTGTACCTAAATGAGGCTCGTACAACTGCGTTAGGCTTCAGTTGGCGTTCTGTTGAAAATCAGAAATTGGCCACGTGACACCCGTCCCACGCTACTTTCGAAACGCCGTTACGAATGTAACTGTATTTCGTTGTCTCCGTGTTATAACTTGCGTGCTATGACAGCATGCCGCTTCAAGGCAAGGCCGCACTGAAGATTTATCGCAAGCACGCCACTCCAGGTACGATGTGTTTTTATTAAGTGTCAGTTATAGCTGGAGTTACGAACAATGCCGGTCGAGTTCAGTGGTGTTCTGAGCGCTCTGCTGTGAATCCTGTAGCCAATGCGAGTATTGGACGTGGTCGTAGCGAGCTGTGTACTCTATTTCGATTCTAAAATAGTTCAAATGGCTCTGAGCACTGCGGGACTTAACTTCTGAGGTCATGAGTCCCCTAGAACTTAGAACTACTTAAACCTAACTAACCTAAGGACATCACACACATCTATGCCCGAGGCAGGATTCGAACCTGCGACCGTAGCGGTCGCGCGGTTCCAGACTGAAGCGGCTAGAACCGCTAGGCCACACAACGGCCGGCTCCAATTAAAGATTTAAGACACTTACCTATATATATACAGGGTATTACAAATGATTGAAGCGATTTCACAGCTCTACAATAACTTTATTATTTGAGATATTTTCACAATGCTTTGCACACACACACAAAGCTCAAAAAGTTTTTTTAGGCATTCACAAATGTTCGATATGTGCCCCTTTAGTGATTCGGCAGACATCAAGCCGATAATCAAGTTCCTCTCACACTCGGCGCAGCATGTCCCCATCAATGAGTTCGAAAGCATCGTTGATGTGAGCTCGCAGTTCTGGCACGTTTCTTGGTAGAGGAGGTTTAAACACTGAATCTTTCACATAACCCCACAGAAAGAAATCGCATGGGGTTAAGTCGGGAGAGCGTGGAGGCCATGACATGAATTGCTGATCATGATCTCCACCACGACCGATCCATCGGTTTTCCAATCTCCTGTTTAAGAAATGCCGAACATCATGATGGAAGTGCAGTGGAGCACCATCCTGTTGAAAGATGAAGTCGGCGCTGTCGGTCTCCAGTTGTGGCATGAGCCAATTTTCCAGCATGTCCAGATACACGTGTCCTGTAACGTTTTTTTCGCAGAAGAAAAAGGGGCCGTAAACTTTAAACCGTGAAACTGCACAAAACACGTTAACTTTTGGTGAATTGGAATTTGCTGCACGAATGCGTGAGGATTCTCTACCGCCCAGATTCGCACATTGTGTCTGTTCACTTCACCATTAAGAAAAAATGTTGCTTCATCACTGGAAACAAGTTTCGCACTGAAAGCATCCTCTTCCACGAGCTGTTGCAACCGCGCCGAAAATTCAAAGCGTTTGACTTTGCCATCGGGTGTCACGGCTTGTAGCAATTTTAAACGGTAAGGCTTCTGCTTTAGCCTTTTTCGTAAGATTTTCCAAACCGTCGGCTGTGGTTCGTTTAGCTCCCTGCTTGCTTTATTCGTCGACTACGCGTGAAACTTGCCCGCACGCGTTCGACCGTTTCTCCGCTCACTGCAGGCCGACCCGTTGATTTCCGCTTATAGAGGCATCCAGAAGCTTTAAACTGTGCATACCATCGCCGAATGGAGTTAGCAGTTAGTGGATCTTTGTTGAACTTCGTCCAGATGTGTCGTTGCACTGTTATGACTGACTGATGTGAGCGCATTTCAAGCACGACATACGCTTTCTCGGCTCCTGTCGCCATTTTGTCTCACTGCGCTCTCGAGCGCTCTGGCGGCAGAAAACTGAAGTGCGGCTTCAGCTGAACAAAACTTTACGAGTTTTCTACGTATCTGTAGTGTGTGGTGACCATACGTCAATGAATGGAGCTACAGTGAATTTATGAAATCGCTTCAATCATTTGTAATAGCCCTGTATATATATATATATATATATATATATATATATATATATATATATATATAATTGTGAAAGAGCTTTTTCATTTATTTTGGTAGTAAATTACTCTGATTGCATGCGATAATGGGCACAAAATTGGGTCGGGTGCGGAATGTGAACGGAGGAGGTAGGATTTGAACTTCAATTCTCAGACTTCAGATGAGAGAACTCAGCTGTAGGTAAAGCAAATGGCAGCCTAGTCGTCAATTGTGGGATACAGGGAAAGGGAAACAGCAGCTTGTATGCATAAGTGACTGAATATGAAACAGTTGTAAAGCCCACACTTCGAATGCTGTTAAAGGGATGGAGCCCCTGCCACATCGTGCGCCTACAAAGAAGGCAGACTAGAATGCTCACAAGTTTATTTGACCGAAGAGAAATATTAACAAATTTAAACCAACAAATACTTGGACCTGCACATGACGTTTCTCTGACACTCCTTCGGACGCTACAAATATTCACCTTTCGACGTATGAACGCCTTAGCATCTTCCTGCGTACAAACCCCTTAGACATCGCACAGACAGAATTAGACAAATAATAGATCGCAGAGAGGAGCACAGGTACCATGGAAGGAACAGAAACTTTAACATTAAGAACGTCTTCCTGCTACACACTTCAGGATTCGCAATTTCCACGTACTGTAGATGCAGAAAAAGTGTTGACAGTAACTTTTGGTCAATTACGTTTCGGCGGTACGAGCCTTAGCAGAAGTGGTATGGTAACAAGTTTACTGGAAACTGTGTCAGCTGGGCGTTCCTTTAATGACCTTCAAACTCGCTTGTCTGCCCGCGCTCCCTGCTGGCGGAGTAATTAGCTCTAATAGACGACGCAGACAGCCCGGACAGCGAGCGTTTCCCGGAAAATTACTCTGAGGCCAACTGGAATGGGAGCCACGCAGTACGTGCCTAGCAGCTCACACTCTCATTTCCCCTCACACACGTCAATATGTAGTTTTTTCCATTATACCGACTTTGCAAGTCGTCTGGGGAAAAAACCATCGGACGTTCAACGTCAGTTTGTACAGCTGCATATGATGCAGCAGATCTCAATAAAAGTACGCCGTGCTGATCAGTGTCTCGTAGCTAGAGCCTGTGTTTGGCGTGAGGATGTTCGGCTGGAGAAAAATATGTCTTATTGGGTCGGTAATCACCCATGGAGGGTGACATTTTCCCACGCTTGTCGATTATAGCACGCGTCCCACACCCTTGCTTGCGTCTATACGACAACATTATTGTAAAACCCATCGTTTACATCTATACTCGGCGATCAGTGCGAAGTATGTGGCAGAGGGTACTTTTGTTATTTATACCACACATTAAAGTTTCTCCTCGTCCCGTGCAGCGCTGGAGCGATTACTGCCTGCATGATCTGTAAGGGGTTGGAGATTATTCCTAGTTTCTGCCCCTGAAAGTATTTTCCTGAAATTTTCTAACTAGTTGCTCACGAGTATCGCAGTCGTTTACAGTCTAGTGAAGTCAACGGTAGCTCGAAACATGCGAAAAAATGGTTTAGATACAGTACTTAAATGGTGCGAAAAATGACCATGAACAAAACTATTGCAAGGTCCTCCAGATCAGTACTTAGGTTTCTATCAATTTCTGTTACATGATAGAGACACAGATTTAGGCGTTGTCGATTTAGCTAGCGGAACTATTTAAATTAAAATGGTCATACAGGAAATGTTGTGGTGAAAGCGAACCAAACACTGGGTTTTATTTACACAACAGTGAAATTGTCCAACAAATCTACTACGGAAAAAGCTTATACTTCTCTTGTCCGTGCTCTTCTATTGCTGCACAGATATGTTTCACAGAAGACATCGGGAAGTTCAAGGAAGTGCGGGTTGTTTTTGTCGTCGCTATGAAACAATGGGAGAGTGTGTCACTGATGTGATAAGTGAGGTGGGATGGCAATTATTAAAACGTAGGTTTTCTCAGTGTAGCGAAATTCGAAAACATGAAATCAACTTCCCCCGAAAAGGCTGACAAATTAAAGTCGGGGACCCTACAGCTAAACGAAGTAAACGGCACCGACTTCTTTGTAGTAAAGGACCCATAACACGACGTATGCCAGCGTCCAAATGATGTCATTACCAAACTATTGAGTGGTAGCGTGTAACAGTTCGGTTTTCCGATTGGTTTCGTGAAACAACCTAAGAAGTTTTTATAGCTTCTGCTAAAGTCTCCAGTGTTGGGAGGCGAAACTTGAGCCACAGAGGCATGTTTCACATCTCGACCTAACGCCCATACAACTACAGCCACGGGTGACTAAAATGAGGACGCTACAACGGCATTCGGCTGGTGTTTGTGTTCGGTGGACGTTCTGCTGACATCCGAAGGTCACGTGACGTCCCCGGCTCGCTACCTTGGAGACGCCATTATGGATTTTATCGTATTTCGTTACTTGTGAATTACAACTTGCGTGTAATGATAGTATGCCGTTTCAAAATACCGGCACATTAAGGATTCATCACAAACATGTCAACCTAGGTAAGATATAATTAAACCAGTTGTTAGGATTTGTTACAGTTAAGACAACTAATGGTACATCGGCAGGATATCGTACGATGAATTGCTCTAATGCTGAGGGTTGTGTGTATCCGCCGTGGTAAGAGACTTGCTGTTATGGAGGCGAGGCAAGTTTCTTTGCTTCCTTCTACATGCTCTATATATATATATTTTTACGTTTGTAAGAGATTCTGGGTCTTTCTTTTTCATGCAACAGATGTTCCGCAACATTCGATGGCATTTACATATAATAGCGCATTCTCTCAGGACCGAGTGTGTTCGACTTTGTAACTTCAGTCTCATTAAGAAATGAAAGATGAAATTGCTGTGAGGGGAAACGAGCAACAATGTCATTTATATTCTTCCAGGTGACAAATATTTGGCTGGTTATTTCCGAATACGTCTATTTCCGAGGGTGTGGTTAGACAGGAACCTAAAAATATAGATGAAATTGCTGCGAGCAAAACGAGCATTCTGAGAGTTTCACTCGCAGCAATTTCATCTTTCGTTTTGCAGCTAGACCGAAATCTCAAAATCGAAGAAACGCATTCCTGAGAGTGTATTGCCTAGAACCCCGATCTCAAGACAGGAGTCCCATCGAACATGTATGGGCATAATCGAGACGGCAGTTTGTATACAAAATCCTGCACCGACAACACTTTCGCAATTGTGGATGTCTATAGAGGCGGCGTGGCTCAGTACTTCTGCAGGGGAATTCCAACAACTCGTTGATTTGCTGCATTACGCCGGGTAAAAAGAGGTCCGACACGATATTAGGAAGTATCCCCTTACTTTCGTCACATCAGTGTAATGCAGACAAAGATTACGTGCCGCTACTGGGATGAGCCACATTTTCTCTCTTTAAATGTAGGCTGTGTACCACAACCATTTTACGACCGTCGAAACATCTTCTACTTTTTACTTTTAGTGAAAAATAATTTGTCAATTACGACATGTAATATGTAATATTACACATGTGCTTGACAAGGCACTGAAATTGGCTAATCGCACGTTCCAAAACAGATGGTCTGTATTAGAGCCCACTACGGACCATCTTTTCTTTTATTACAAAAACCTCTAACTTATGTGTAATACGTTTATAGAACTGTGAAAACAAAACCATGCACTATCAGAAACGACAGTATTTCGCCACGTAACCTAACTGGCAGACCTATCATAAACGTCACAACAGAAGGTATAATGACAAACCATGTTGTTGTTGTTGTCTTCAGTCCAGAGACTGGTTTGATGCAGCTCTCCATGCTACACTGTCCTGTGCAAGCTGCTTCATCTCCCAGTACCTACTGCAACCTACATCCTTCTGAATCTGTTTAGTGTATTCATCTCTTGGTCTCCCTCTACGATTTTTACCCTCCACGCTGCCCTCCAATACTAAATTGGTGATCCCTCGATATCTCAGAACATGTCCTACCAACCAATCCCTTCTTCTAGTCAAGTTGTGCCACAAGCTCCTCTTCTCCCCAATTCTATTCAATACCTCCAGTTATGTGATCTACCCATCTCACCTTCGGCATTCTTCTGTATCACCACATTTCGAAAGCTTCTATTCTCCTTTCGTCTAAACTATTTATCGTCCACGTTTCACTTCCATACATGGCTACACTCCGTACAAACACTTTCAGAAACAATTTCCTGACATTTAAATCTATACTCGATGTTAAATTTCTCTTCTTCAGAAACGATTTCCTTGATATTGCCTGTATACATTTATATCCTCTCTACTTCGGCCATCATCAGTTATTTTGCTCCTCAAATAGGAAAACTCCTTTACTACTCGAAGTGTCTCATTTCCCAATCTAATTCCCTTGGCATCACCCGATTTAATACATAACCATAACGTGTTAATATTGACAGGTGACGCATGCTGCTAAAAGACTTAACAGCGAACTCCGTGGTGACAAACTCCGACGTGTCCAGTTTTGTAAAATCATCTTGCGTCACTTATTCTGCAAACTGAAATCGGCATCTCTGTTGACCAAGCAGCCCAGTTGGAGCTTTTTGTTACGCCTTATTACTGTGTGCCAGGTGCAGCTGTTCAGAGCGGAAGCACTTTGCGTCGTGTGCTTAGCCTGCGCTCTCGCTGCATAAAGAAGGCCGGAAAGGTCCGGCTGATTAACACCGGGGTCTGGTCGAGCAATTAGCGCGACACGCTCGTGCGTCACGCGCCGGCCAGCTGCGGCTCAATCCCTACAAGGGGCAGAGTGCTCGGCCAGACACTTACACACCGCTTGCATCAGCACCAGCGAGTCGATTTGCATCAGAGATTGGGAACGGCAGAGGCATCGATAAAGACCACCACTTCCCCATCTAGCCTCGTTTCTCTGCCTAGCGGAGTACCATAGGAACCGTATAGGAAAAGTACGAAAGGAAGATTTAATGTCTTGCACATATCAAATACCTGCATCTACAAATAAACTTCGAAACTCACTGTACAGGGCGTCGTGGACGGTACTCTGCACCAACATATATGTATCTGCGTCCCATCCCACTCGCAAATTGAGCGAGGGAAGATTGACTTTATGTGTGTCTCCCTACGCGCCCCTGTCTCTAACCCTGTTCTCATCACCCCGACAGCAAAATGTGGTACGACAGCAAAATGTGATATGACGCCCTTCGATTATCGATCCTCTGAATTTACGCAACTGGGTTTGGCGTTAACGACATCGCATCTCTTATAAAGATTTCCCATTTTAATTCCGCGAGTATCTCTGACACTTTCTTACAGGCTCTACTGAGTTGTTACGATCGTAGCAGCGTCTGTTTCAACTCTTTCGAAAATTGCTGCGATTCGTACTTCGTAAGAATTGAGAACACTGGAACAATAAACGCGTGTGCGGTTTCCTTCATAGATGTGTGTACACATTTCTCAAAAGCCTTCCAAAACACAAGTGTTTCATTTTTCCATAAAAGACCGCATTTTCGTCTCATTTCGTATCGCTCCTTAGTGTTGCCCACGAACATTTCGACGATGTGACCCGCTACCTATTCTTTGTCTTTGTTACATGCCTTATCTCCCGATTAACGGCACTTAAGGACAGCGGCCTTTCATTACACCAACTGAAAGTTTTGTCCACACACAGACCGTGGACAAAAATACGGAAAACCAAAGACAATTCATTACCGTGCCTTTTGAAACACTGAAAACTTCGGCCCTCTTTAGAATTCACTTACCTCCGACATAATGCACTCACAGCTATACACAACGCTGTTCTGACCACGTTAGCATGTGCATTTGTGTTCAAGCATCCCTTTCTCGCGCCGTTTTCATATCTTTGTCTAACCCCTGTATTCTTGCGTATCCTTACTATTGCCTAACACTCGACTGTAAAGAAAGACATCGTCAGGCCCTGTCTGATTAGAAACTGGTGATCCGTTACAAACTCTTGTGCAAACCAGACGTTACTTTGATTTGAAGACCTCGGCTGTAAACAATGATAAGTGACGGTTAGTTGCTTTGAGAAATTGCACCGTAAAGTTTCAATAACATCTCTTACGAAATTTGAAGTATCTTCACTGTGATTTTTTTATTCTGGTAAGCCTTTGTTTATAAATATTTCTAGAGTAACGATATATTTCCAAAATCGTAGATTATATTCAAAATTTTATTCCCAAAAAGAGTGTAAATGCGTATTTAACCTGAGTTCGCACTGACTTACCACTGCTTACTTGCTGGTCGAGTTAACTGAAGGTAACTGCAAGTTTAAAAGGTCCGAATTTCTTCCGTTTATGATACCAAGATTTGTATTCCCACGTTTTCAAATAATCAAATATACAACCTCCAAAAGTGATCTATGATATTAAGGGTGTTCTTACCATTTCTGCCATCAAACGTCACGTTAATTTACGTAAACAAGGTAAGGGATACAGCATTCTCTACTTTGCTTAAAGAACCATCCACATTTACCTAATTAGCAATAACTTTTGAAGCGCATTTTCATTCGGAAACGTATTCAGGATCTTTATGCGAGTCCTCGTTATCCTCCTCACCCTCGGATTTGTCCCTGTCGTCCCCGAAAAGCATTTTCCTCGCACTAAAGCCGCACACACTAACTACTACTACTACTACTACTACTACTACTACTACTACTACTACTAGCAGCCGTGTTTTTGGCACTTGACACCGTTCAGGGAGAATCTGAAATTAGAGACAGAGCTGCCATTTCTCGGTAGATCGCGCAATAATACGAAATAAAGCACATTGCTTACCACGTTTTAGATGCAATAACTCTCTTTCTCACCTAATGTCCATTGCCACTATTTATAGTCGAGATCATTCCTGTCGTGTTCTTTTGGTTTAAAGCTCATGGAGTCAGTCGCACGTTACTATGACCGTACTATCTTTATTAGACTATGTCTTTCAGTGTCAGGTGCCTATCGGAATTCTAGAAGAACGGAATGTACGCGTACATCAGCCCCAACTGTTTACAACATATCACGAATGAATAACGCAAGATTGCTTCATACGAGCAAACCAGTGTTGATGGTGAAACGCTGTCAGTTACTGTCAAAACGAAATGGATAAGAAAATGTCGCAGTTTCATTGGCGTTGTTCTGAAGCAGAAGTAAAAATTTAACCAGTGCGGAGGTACTGACTCTTCAGCCACGTTTTTGTTACCCGGTTCTACAGAAGTATCATTTGTGGGTACCATACGAGATACGGGCACAGGCCTGAACTTGAAACATTACGGCGGTATTAAATCCGCGCAGTCGGCAATTTCTGCTCCGTAATTACACCGAAGGCTCCACGCCGTGAAATTTCGTGTTTGGGGCCGGTTAGCTCCTGCTCGCACCGCATCAGAGGAATGCGCAGTGGAATGGGTGCTTACCGCGACTGGAATGCATCCAGCGTTTGAATTTTTCGCAGTACGTACGTACAGCCGAACACAAAATCCACCATAAGGTTGCTGTGTCGGCGCATCACAGTTCAATGCCCGAGATACCACAAAGAGTAAATATTTATCACGCAAGACATTTCCTGGCGTCACAGTTTGTAGAAGTGGCACAACACAGCAAAAGTAGGCACTTAATCTGTACGTATAGCTAACACAGATGGCTCAAATGGCTCTGAGCACTATGGAACTTAACTGCTGAGGTCATTAGTCCCGTAGAACTTAGAACTACTTAAACCTAACTAACCTAATGACATCACACACATCCAGGATTCGAACCTGCGACCATAGCGGTCGCGCGGTTCCAGACTGTAGCGCCTAGAACCGCTCGGCCACTACGGCCGGCAGCTAACACAGATTCACTGGCTTATAAGAACTAGATTTTTTTGTCTTCGGACCATGTCAAGTGTGTGGTGTCACCGCCAGACACCACACTTGCTAGGTGGTAGCCTTTAAATCGGCCGCGGTCCATTAGTATACGCTGGACCCGCGTGTCGCCACTGTCAGTGATTGCAGACCGAGCGCCACCACACGGCAGGTCTAGAGAGACGTACTAGCACTCGCCCCAGTTGTACAACCGACTTTGCAAGGAAAGGCTCACTGACAACTACGCTCTCATTTGCCGAGACGATAGTTAGCATAGCCTTCAGCTACATTTGCTACGACCTAGCAAGGCGCCGTATTCAATTGATAATTAATATTATGAAGCATGTACCGTAACGAGATGTTCTACAATTGTGGATTAAAGTTAATTATTATATCAACTACGTACTTTATTTGCAATTCTCAAGATATTGTCCTGTTCCAGACCTCACGCCAGTCAGCGTGTAATTAAACGCGTGCATTTCGGCCTCCTCTAGCAACACAGTGTTGGCACTTCTGCCAACACTACAAAGTGACTACTGGAATGATTCCTTTGACATCTTGGCCGATTAGCTCCGTCGTTCTTATCTAATGTTCCTTTTCTGCCTGTGAAGTCAAACTACAAGCTTCCTTCTTTGTATCTACAGTCTGCAAGGAACCTTACGGTGTGTAAGCGACGGGTACTTTGTTTCTCCCCTTTCCCGTTCCTTTTGTGAATGCCACCTCGGGGGAACGACCGTCGCTAAGTCCGTGTGTGATTCCCAATTTCTGATTTCTGATTTTCCCGTCGTTGACATTTCGAATACGTATGTGGAACGAAGCAATACGGTGCATAACGTTTGTTGGAATGTGCACTCTCGGAATTTTAAGAGTAAACTACTTCGGGGGTGCACAATGCCTCTCTCGTAGCGTGTGCCACTCACTAAACGAATCTTTCGATTCTCCACACCACCTTTTTCGTGGTAACAATGTCTTGTCGCTAATCTCATTTCAGAAGCTTATCAGTACTTCCGCCTTTTTTGTTTTAATCTCGATTCAAATGTTGTGCCAAGTGTAGGGGAGAGCACTATACCTTGAGGACAAGGTACCTAGGAACACATGATGTTTCCTGGTCTGTGTTTCAGTCTAGTGAATTTTAGAATCACATGAAGGAATGCGCACTGGAGTCTGTCAAAAGCAGTTCCCAGCATTTTCTGCTGTTTTTATTATTGCAGGACATCACGTTACGTTTTGGGCAACACTTTTAAATATTTTGAATTCTACAACTAAGTGCTGTGTAATATATTAAAACTGTGTGGAGGGTACTATTATCTTTTCCAGTTACAAAATATTATGGTGAGTGACTTTCAATACACGGTATTAGAAGTAGAAGTGCAGTTATTTCTACTGACCACTGAGGGCAGTGTACGGAACAACATCACATTAGTATTCACTTTATTTGCAGACTAATATAGCAATTACGAGGAGTATGTTTTTAGGTCGGTTAATAGTTACCAGTATGGGCGGCACAAGCAAGCCTTTGACGTTTATTTTCCTGGGAGAAGCAGTTCCGGCACTAAAGTGTGGACGCGTCGATGCGAAACGGGTAGTCTATACTCTCAGGCGCAGTTAGGACCGTGCAGAAAACATCAGGTAGTAAATTCTGTAATGTTTCTGCGAGAAGCCAGCTGGTAGCAAATAAAAGATAAATAACTCACTGAAATGTATATATTAATATCTACACCTACAGCCTGAACACCCTGAATATTATTAAAACTAGTTACATACCGGACGGACGTTTGAGCCATACTTTGTCAGTCGAATGACCTCTTGCACCTTGGAACAGAAGGTCTTCTACTAAGGGACATGTGTTATTAGTAAATGAATGGTGAAGATGGAGATTTGTGCTAGCTTCAATTAAGTCTATTTCAAAATGTATTTAACTTTCACGTGGCTCTTGATAAAATTTTTACTCAACCTGATTTGATTATTGGTATGAACCAGAGTAGTAATCCAACAAAGTATTGAATACAGTATAGTAGATTTTCACAACTTTTAACACAGTATTTGTATCTAGGTACATGACCATGTCCCTTGGAAAACTACTTCGCGCTTGGAAAAGCTTTATTGTCCCAGACTAATTTTTGTTAATTTCAGGGAAAGTGTGCAGCTATCATTTAAAAATGGAGTAAGAAAATATATTAAACTATTACAGATGCGAAAGTCTGAGATGTGTTTCATCGTACAACGCTCTTGACTACTGTTTCAGTCCATTGCACTCGCCCCGTGGTTGTTTCTAGCTCTCCGCCGGCCATTGTGGCCGAGCGGTTCTAGGCGCTTTAGTCCGCAATCGCGTTGCTGCTACGATCGCAGGTTCGAATCCTGCCTCGGGCATGGATGTGTGTGATGTCCTTAGGTTAGTTAGGTTTAAGTAGTTCTAAGTTCTAGGGGACTGATGACCTCAGATGTTAAGTCCCATAGTGCCCAGAGCCATTTGAACCATTTGATTTTCTAGCTTTCCAAGATGGTAGCAATGTCATCGGCGAAAAGCTTGTGCGACTGATTTTTTGTTACAATCGTTTGAGCAGGAACATGAGCTTGCACTAAGTTCCGAGCAGGAGGACCACGATGAGACTAAAATGAGGATTTAGTCCGCCTCTGAAGCAGCGGAGTCAGCGCGGCAGGTAACTAGCTGAAAGGGCTCGAGTTCGATTCCTGGCACGGTCGCGGAAATTTTCTCCGCTCGGGAACTGGGTGTTGTGCTGTTGCGTTCGTACCGTCGCAACTAACAAGAAAAGCGTCTTTAGTACACCGTTGAATCTTCTTTCCGTTACTAAGATGGATGAATGGGTACGAACCAATAACCTTTAAATTGAAATACTAGGAGGATTTAGGTTTGATATCCCGTCGATCGAGAGTTTTAATTTAAGTCTTAAAAATGAAGTTTTGTTTGTAGGTGCATGTCTCCTGTTGTGGTACGCGTTGGAAACTCTGTGAGACAGTACTGTAGGATACTGCTAGGGGACCTAAACCCTAATAGTACAGCATATTGATAAAAAGGAGATAGAGTGCATTTTTTTGTTTTGGCTGCTCTGATGGTGTGCTACTGTAGTGTTGGTTGGTTGGTTTAAAGGCGGGATAAGGGACCAAACTACAAGGTCATCGATCCCTTGTTCCTAATAAAACAATGCCACAAGTGTGAGAATAAAACGGACGAAACATGTAACACAAAACGGAAATAAAGGAAAAGCTACAAGAACAAAGGGAAGGCAACGAATACTAAAAGGAACAAAAGAGGACAACAAAACAACAGAGGGACGCTAGAAACAGGAGTAAAACATGAAATCAGATTACAGTGGGTGGCCAACCACGAGAATAAAAAGGGGAAAGCCAGCCACTCTGCAACGCATTAAAACCTCTACTCTAAAAGAACTAGGGTGGAGGACACGGAAGAACAAAGGACATGTGCTAAAACGTACATAGATAAAACGTAAAACTAAAGCTGCTGTGGGGGCATTGTCGCCCAACAACGAGGGCAGGGTCCTAGGAAACTTAAAAGTCTGCCGCAGAGCGGCTAAAAGTGGGCAGTCCAGCAAGAAGTGGACGACTGTCATTTGGGAGTCACAGTAATACCGAGGTGGGTCCTCGCGACGGAGTAGGTAACCATGCGTTAGCCACGTATGGCCAATGCGGAGCCGGCAGAGGACAACTGATTCCCTGCGAGAGGACTGCATGGAAGGCTTCCACACATTCATAGTGTCCTTAATGACACGCAGTTTGTTTTGCTTGCTGTTACGCCATTCCGTCTCCCAAAGCCGAAAAACCCTGCGGTATAAGACAGAACGCAGGTCAGCTTCGGAGATGCCTACCTCCAGAAGCGGTTTCCGCGCCGCCTGTTTGGCCAGCCTGTCGGCAAGTTCGTTGCCGAGGATTCCGACGTGTCTTGGGATCCACACAAACACCACGGAGCGGTGGGACCGATCCAGGGCACGTATGGATTCCTGAATGGACGCTACCATAGAGTGGCGAGGGTAGCACTGGTCGATAGCTTGTAGGCTGCTCAATGAGTCAGTACACAGGAGGAATGAGACGCCAGGGCACGATCTGATGTACTCAAGAGCACGAGATATGGCCGCCAGCCCTGCAGTGGAAACACTGCAGCCATCTGGCAAGGAGTGCTGTTCAATATGTCCTCCATGAACATACGCGAAGCCTACGTGACCATCAGCCATAGAGCAGTCGGTGTAAACCGTTTCAAGGCCCCGGAACACGTCAAGAATGGAGGGGAAGCGACAGCAGAGAGCGGCAGGGTTAACGGAGTCCTTAGGGCCATGCAAAAGGTCCAGACGAAGATGCGGCCGAGGCGTACACCAAGGAGGTGTATGTGAACGGACTGCAGGCGCTACTGTAGTGTGTCAAGGAGATATCAACGTGTACCAGGGCAGTAGACATGTACATACAAACAAAAGTTATGATCGAGAAAAGGATGGGTAAGAAAATAGGCCGGGTCTTTTCGAAAGGAACCATCTACGTCTTTGCCTTAAACCGCGGAAAACAAGGGAAACCGCGGGAAAACAAGGGAAACCGCGGGAAAACAAGGGAAACCGCGGGAAAACAAGGGAAGCCGCGGGAAAACAAGGGAAGCCGCGGGAAAACAAGGGAAGCCGCGGGAAAACAAGGGAAGCCGCGGGAAAACAAGGGAAGCCGCGGGAAAACAAGGGAAGCCGCGGGAAAACAAGGGAAACCGCAGAAAACCTTAATCTGACTGGCTGGGCGGAAATTTGAACCGTCCCGGATGCGAGTCCAGCGCCTTACGACCACCTTAGCCACCTCGCGCGATAGAAGACGTACGGCGCAGCATTCGACAGCCGTAGCGTCCCGGTCCAGAGGATAGAACAGGTAAGTATCTGCCCACCATCTCGACACCGCGCCGCAAGGCCGCGCCAGCCGCCCAGTCGTGACTCCCACACCGGCCTTTTTTCTCTGCTGCTCGCGGCGAGTTAACCTCCGGAGCCTTTTTTCGGAGGCATGATTAGGCTGCGGGCTCTCCTCTACGTGCCTCACGACGCGCCGCGGCGACGGCCGCGCCGCCCTGTCCGCCATTCCGCGCATCTCTCGCCGCCTAAACAAAGGAGCAGCGGCGGGCCGGCGTCAGTCGCGCGGCAGTCGCCAGCAAGAAGCGACGCTAATTCCTCTTCACGGCCGATCGCTGTCGATGTAAACGTGGAAACCGCCGAGAGTTACAGAGCGACGGCACGGAAGTGCTCAGCAAAACTGTGAAAGTGAGAGGCGTCAGCCTCTGTTTGTGGAGAGGTTGTTTTCCACTGATTACACTGTTACTAATACAAACCACATTTCCGCTGGACGCCAAGGAGTCCTCCCAGGAACACAAGAACCGACAGTCGGTCACTTTTTTGAAACCACGTCATTTTCTCCCATTGCGCCCAAGTTCGAAATTTGACTAGAAGGTCCTAAAATCTTCCTTTGTCCAGGCGCAGAAGCGTGGCGCGCTGTGCGTCACACTTGGGCTCTGCAACGCTTCAGACAGCACTATACTTCGGGGGGGGGGGGGGGGGGGGTAGGGGGGGACGGCCAGATTTCAGCAGTTCATGTGACGTGTGAGTTACTGACATCACATTGGCACTAAATTTCACCACACGTCTCCCCGAGGTCACCTTGGACACGTCACATTATAGGAAGATCGTACTGCCTCCAACCAATCACACCTCTTTTCCTGACGCCTCTACGACGAACATCAGAACCGTGAAATTGTGCTGTTTTCATATGGGTGACCGAGTGGAAAATCGCAGACGGCCGGCCGGAGTGGCCGTGCGGTTCTAGGCGCTACAGTTTTGAGCTGAGCGACCGCTCCAGCCGCAGGTTCGAATCCTGGCTCGGGCATGGGTGTGTGTGATGTCCTTAGATTAGTTAGGTTTAATTGGTTCTAAGTTCTAGGCGACTGATGACCTCACAAGTTAAGTCGCATAGTGCTCAGAGCCATTTGAACCAAATCGCAGACACACCCGTACTCATAATCGATACGAAAAAGCCTCAGAAGATGCCAAATGACGTGAATGAAACCAACGCTTCCCTTTGGGCGCTTATTTTCGAGTCGAAAACTACAGTTTGCAGCGTCATGTGCAAAAGGACGACGTTCTTGGCAACCTTTGACTCTGCTGACACAGAGTTGTTTACGGTCAATGCCGGGCTCAAACGCAGTGAACATGATCTGACCACTTTGGGGCGCACCGAGACCGTAGCTTCTGCTCTGGTATAGTTGGACGTGCTAGGAACCTCAAAACCATTCGACGAAATTTGAAGGTGGTCGGTAGCAGAAAAGCCTGTTTATGCTTTTTCGCCTCCTTCCTTTCTCGCGCCCTTCTGTGGCACGCGCACAGGTGTTCAAAAATGGTTCAAATGGCTCTGAGCACTATGCGACTTAACTTCTGAGGTCATCAGTCGCCTAGAACTTAGAACTAATTAAACCTAACTAACCGAAGGACATCATACACATCCATGCCCGAGGCAGGATTCGAACCTGCGACCGTAGCGGTCGCTCGGCTCCAGACTGTAGCGCCCAGAACCGCACGGCCACTTCGGCCGGCGCACAGGTGTGGGAGAGGGGGGCGGTGGAGGGGTGGAGGCGTCCGACAGTGAAACGCATGTAAATAAAATAGAAAACTGTCCCTTTAAGGAACCATGGATTTGGGCTCCAACAACTAGCTGGGTACATCTGGTTCATAGGTCGGACGAAGACACTTTCAGTACTACCGTGCTTAGGAAAGCACTTGCTCGAAAACGAATTTTTGGATGGACAACAGCTTTGCCTCTTTTCGTCCATCAATGACTCGATGTTGTTGAAGAGATTGCAACCATACGCTGGCGCAGCACTGGACCATGGCATCCGCTGCATGACGCCGTTCGCCTTCTGGTCAGTGCCTCGCCACTTTTCAGAACCAGGGACACTTCGAACAAGTGTTAACTGACGGGCTCACAGATATCTGCACATTACCGCACTTTAGCGCGTGCAAGTGCTGGAAAACTCCAATGCGAAGTAACTCATAAACGGCGCAACGTATGAATTTTTTTTCTTAACCATTATTTCTTAAAACAGCCTCCCCTGCTACACTCCTGCAAGCTTTTCCAGAAGATCCACAACGTCTGTGGAAGGGTGTTAGCCATCCCTCACTCAGCTGCATGTGCAACTCTGCCACATCAGCACCTAAAGTACCTTCTACACAACTGACTTTCTTGTCTCAATTGACTACTGTAGAGGTGTGAGTCTACTGCAGGGCTTTTTATTCCTTTACTGGGGTCTCATGTGTCTCGAGTGATCATTTTCGGTTACACGACAGATAGTTGCATGTGTTGTGACAGCTGTCTGCCGTGCAGTTCAGTATCTGAACGGTGAAAGTGAGATTACGAAAACCTCAAAATATAGTAATAAAATGTGGGAGTAAACAATGGAAATAGACTTCATTGATGACAGAAGGAAACTTCAGAGAGGGTGTACCTGTCGGATGTCTAGCGTTATGATGTTACTGATGAAGGCCTGTACCATCGAAATGTATAAGAATGAGTGCTTTTGTATTGTAAGCTGTTGACGCTACTTTTTAGCTTTCAAGTTGAGTATAACCACGACCTCACACACAATCATGGGTAAAATCCAAGATCTTTATTATTTCTTCGAATAAGAAAGTGATGTTTCCAGAATGACGTTATCACTCTGCAGCGGAGTGTGCGCTCGTATGAAACTTCCTGGCACGTTAAAACTGTGTGCCGGACCGAGACTCGAACTCGGCACCTTTGCCTTTTGCGGGCAAGTGCTCTACCAACTCAGCTAACCAAGCACGTGGCTGGCTCTCGGCCCGCCGGGCAGTTTCAATCTGCCGGGGGCAGTTTCAATCTGCCGGGGGCAGTTTCAATCTGCCGGGGGCAGTTTCAATCTGCCGGGGGCAGTTTCAATCTGCCGGGGGGCAGTTTCAATCTGCCGGGGGCAGTTTCAATCTGCCGGGGGCAGTTTCAATCTGCCGGGGGCAGTTTCAATCTGCCGGGGGCAGTTTCAATCTGCCGGGGGCAGTTTCAATCTGCCGGGGGCAGTTTCAATCTGCCGGGGGCAGTTTCAATCTGCCGGGGGCAGTTTCAATCTGCCGGGGGCAGTTTCAATCTGCCGGGGGCAGTTTCAATCTGCCGGGGGCAGTTTCAGAAAGTGATGTCCTATCGCCTTTAGCTGGATGCAGTATCAGTTCGCTGCTGCAGAAAACAGTCGGGAGTTGGTCTGAGGGTACCGGTGACTTCAGATGACATCTCTACCGGCTTCGCCACCCGGAACGGTAAGCTGTGAGGACAGCCGACGGCTGGAGGCGGCCGCGTCGTGACGTGCGGCGCTTTGCGGGGGCGGGGAGGGGCAAGGTGTGGCTCTCACGTGACATCAGCTGCCGAAAAGCGACGCAGCCGGGTTATTTATAAGCGGGCAGCGCCTCGCTAAAAGCCGCGCCTCGCCAGCGCGTCACTGCACGACTCCGTCCACACCGCGACCCATCGTCCGTACTGTGCAACCACTAAGGTGGGGGGACTTCTCATTGCACAGCGTATTAGCATCCATTTCCGTTCCATCGCGTACTGTGCGCGGGAAAAATGACTGCTTGAAGAACTCTGTGCGCGCTGTATTTAGTCTGATCCTCGCGATCCCTAGGGGAGACTGAAGAGTATCTCTGACAATCTTCACTCGACACAGTTTCTCGAAACTTTATAAACTGGCTTCTGTAGGATAATCAGCGTCTACATTTAAGTGTCTGCCAGTTCAGGTGCTCCAGAATTTCAGCGACGCTCTCCTATGGATCACCGAAACCTCTGTCCTTCCCGAGTTTACAGCCCGAGTTTATGGATCATCGAAAACTCTGACCATTTGTGCTGCCCGTCGTTCTGCACGTCCGACATGTGGTTTCTGAAGCTCTAACAGCCCCGTGTTCCCAGCCTGAGTTTTTTCGTGCTTGACTGCACACAACGGACTATGCTATTGCCCAAATGTGTTTCAGGACGTCTGAGCCATCACAAGTGGCCCACGTTTTAAGCAGGTCTTGGTCTCTAGAAGCTGAGGATGTGTAGGAATTTCTTTAAACAGGCATATTGATTGTTGTAGTTTCTTACGTTATTCTTGCCCTCAAATGAATGTTCATCTCTTGCAGGTAGAGGCGCAGAAACAGCATATATTTTAGTGAACAAAGCGAGAACTTGAGCAACAAGTCGCGTATGTGTTTTGTAGCGAACTCTTTTATTGGCTGATTAAGTTTTCTCAGCATCCAATCAAAGAAGAGAAGTCCAGCGCCTTCTTTCCTGCGACTGAGCCCATGTGATCATTCCATTTCGTAGCCGCACAGCTTTTATTTCCGCGACTCACTGATACTATAGTCATTTCTGCAGTTCGTAAAGGGTAGCGTTATGGATTTCTGAACATCTGAAGCACGTTGCCAATCTTTGTAAGTCTTTTAAATCCTTCTTGGAAGATTTAAACCTTTCACGAAACAAGGTGTTGTGCCGCTCAGTGGGATACTTCACTGTTACCTGTGTTTTATTTGCACTCATAATGGATCCCTCTTCACAATTTCGGTATTGGCCAAATTTGTTCCGTCTCTCTGGATCAGTTCGTGAATATATCTCAGTTCACCATTTTTCAAGAGCTCTTTTTTTTTATTACTTTCGGTGAGATAATGTGCTCTTACCCGGCCTATATGTATAATCGAACATTGCTAACAGAGAGGATAAACACTGAAATTAGAAGAAGATTTATAAAGAGCTATATGGATGGCAAATTTGAACAGCGGTTAAGACAAAAATCAACGAAGCAATACATATGAAATGTAGTTTTATAGGAGACTGATGGATATTAGCCAGATTATCGAATAACGAAAGAAGTCAATGAGAAAAAAATGTCTAATGAAGAGCGTAATGAAATGAAGAGACAGAACGGTTGGGCTGATTTTACCATCGGCGTCATTGCTGCGAACAACAGCTGGAGGAAGGGACGGTGGAGGGGGGGAGGGTGGGGGTAGGCAAATTGTCGATGACGTGGTATACAGTAGTGTGGTGAACCGCACAGCATAGGTGACAAGTAACAATAACGAAATTTTTGCATTAAAATTGGAGCTACAGTGCTCCGAAAGTGGTCTGCAAACGAAACATTTTTACATTGATATATCCACGTTGCCAAGCACCGTGGCACTGTATTGAATTACGTCAACTAAGTAAGCATACTTAGGTACAAAGCATATTTTTCCCCAAATAAAACGAAACTTGCACCTGTGAGCCCATTTCAATGAAGCACAACGTGGAAATAAATTAGAACTGAAACAGTCACAGAGTGAGTGTGTGTGTGTTGAGAGAGAGAGAGAGAGAGAGAGAGAGAGAGAGAGAGAGAGAGAGAGAGAGAGAGAGAGAGAGGGGGGGGGGGGGGGATAAAAGTAAACTGGAAGTACTACTTACAAACGTGGCCTCAATCAGTATTAAGAAAAGTTAACAAATGTTCAACGACGATCAACTCTATATAAAGTTACGTTGCCTTTTGTTGAAGCCGCGCATCATTCCGATTTCCGGACCCTACACGTAGGAGTGGACCAGGAACGTTCTAAAGCCAGCGAAACTGGTTTGTGAGCGACCCGTGGGTCGCCGTTCTCCTCCAGCACATTCGGCCGCGTTGTAACGCGAGAAAATTAGCCTAACCATGCATCACACACGAGCCAATTAGGGTACAGTTAGACTGGAATCTGCATACTGATTGGCTTTTCCGAGGTGGCGTTTGTCCAATAATGAGAGGGCCACGGCGGTCGGCCGTGGCAATTGTGTGTTCAGCCTGGCGGCGATCACAGACGGCAACATTCGTCTCGGTGGCGCAGCTACAGAACAGGCCGCAGGAAGAGAACCCTCAGCAGCTAGCCGACGCTCTTGCTCACTGCGTGTAGGGTGGGACAGTTTGCATCTTTCAACGTCAGAAGCTTTTGAGTCATAATCCTTGGTTCCTTCTTATTAGTTACACTTGGAACTGATGACAGTGTCAAATTAAATACAGATGGTGTATCTAAAGACTACTTTGTAGGGAGCACATCGTGCGCATGTGGGAGCGATCTAGATGCTTGTAAAACAATAAACTGGTAGCCAAGATCGCTGGAATTCTTTGTATTCCATGATTACCGGTTTCGGCGAAACTAAAGCCGCCATCATGGTCCTAATATCCGATGATGGCGGCTTTAGTTTCGCCCAAAACCGGTAATCGTGAAATAAAACGAATTCCTGCGCTCTTGGCTACCAGTTTATTGTTCTAAAGACTACATAACAAGCATAAAATTTCTATGAATTATTGATTCCCACCTGAAATAGGTTGAACACATACAAAGTTTTCAGCATGTTGTGTCCCTAGAGTCCTGTTATAGGGTGTAGTAGCTAGTGTCTTTTAGCTACATACTATTCATACATACATTCAGTTTTTAGATATGGAATTCTTTTCTGGGGAAGACTTGCACAAAATATTTACACATCTTTCAAACTACTTCGTCCATCACCATGGAACAAGATCTACATTGAATTCATATTTACAGAGTAACAACAAACATTGAACTCAGAACAGGATTTTCTACTAAGGAATAAAACTGCTCAATACATTTCTTCCAACGACATAATAACCAGTTATGCTGCTAAGAATATTACTTTCATTTTAACTATAGCCCTATTTCAGCTGTACAGTCATCATTTAGATGTAGTAAAATATCTTACAAACTTTGGCACATTTGTTGTATTATATGTAAGTTACTAACGAATAATATGATTTTGCATATATTGTCAAATCCCGACTCCCATGCAATATCGTTGTGTGTGTTGCTATTTCTAACCGCTTACATTTTACGTTAATATAGCAATAATAATCAGTTTTGTAGTATGTCTGACTGTTCATTTGGTAATGGTCAGAAATAAATGTTAGTCTTCAGTTGACAGATGATCAGCGATTTTGTTATTTCTGTTGATGTCTGTGTGTTTACTCATTATATTCTTACGTTGTTATTCTATTAGTTAAAATAAAAATAATATTCGCAGTTGCATAACTGTTTATGTAAGTGTATCATGTCCTTGAAATGCAATGCAGAATATTACAGGGCACGACAAATTAATCAGGGAGATTAAAAAAGGAACTCATTTTAAAAAGCCAGTAAGAAAGCACTTGGTAAGAAAATCATTCTATATTGTAAAGGATTGCTCAGCTAACACTGAGAAGGGTTGGGTAAAACCTGCAATTTCATACTTTTACTTAATTTTCTTTTTTGGAAAACCTTACTCCCAAAGTTGCGCAACGTATAACAGTAACACTGTATTCTATTTCTGAGCTAAAGATCTCACTCATTCTGCAGGAAAGCTCACGAAGTTTTTCACGGAGCAATTGGGAAGCTGTTGTACGCAAATGGAAACCAAACGTCGTCGCTGTGGCCGTAACGTCAGCTGATAGCGTGTCTAAGTGTTGCATTATGATATAATGTGCGTAGTGTTTGCAGTGACTGGCACTGAGAAATGAATGAACAGTGTACGACTAACATTTTACATTATTAAATAACTTCTTTGACAAACAGTATTTTACACTAGCAATAAACCGAAAGAGGTTTTACTGTTTTAAAAAAAGATCGGCCTCTTGAGAGTGAAGCCTCCAATCTTCACCCAGCCATCCTCATTTAGGTTTTCCGTACTTTTCCCTAAATTATTTCAGGCACAGCCAGGGATGGTTCCTACTTTAAAGGCATGGCCAACCATCTGTCTCATTTTTTTCAGAGTAGACCTGTAACTATGGAAATGCCTGTATGTAGAATGTTTTAAGCACTGTAAGTACAAACGAAAGGGGGGGGGGGGGTAGAGGACAATGAAACAATCAAATAATCCTGATAAATATAGCTCCGGTAACCATTGGTTTTCCAGATACAACGTGTGCGCAACTGCAGTCATGGCAATGCTGCAACATTGTCTAAGGATAGGTTTATTTGGAAACACTGCAAGTGAGGCGCAAATTACGAAGTGATAAACCATCCTCGATTGATTTTATCATTCCGGGTACCTAAGTACTGGTAAATACGAGGGCTATTCGGAAACTAAGGAACGATAGGTCGCGAAATGGAAACCACAGTGAAAATCAAAACTGTTTTATTTGCAACAGTTATGTACAACTTCCAGCTACTTATCTCCATATTCGCCGATCCGACTTAAACGTCTGTCGTAGCACTGTACCAGCTTTCCAATACCCTCGTAGAAGGCAGCCGCCAGTGCTTTCTGTCAATTCTCTACGCTGGCCTACAGCTCGTTGTCTGTGCCAAAAAGTTGTCTTCATAGTCAGCGGTTCATGTGAGCAGAGATGAAACTCAGACGCAGACAAATACGGGCTGTATTGTGGGTAATCAAACATTTCCAACTGAAAACGACGCAGGAGTATCTTCATTGCCCCTGCAGAACGTGGCTGAGAATTGTCTTGAAGAAAACGCACGACAGTTATGTAACGTTGGTTGCATAGCTTCAGGGGAAATTTCCACCAGGCCCTCGTACTTGGCGGGAGACACTATTGTTCTAGGTCTCTTTATGTGCTCCCTGTGTGCTCAAAACTAAAAAGAACGACGTAACGCGATCGACGGGCATACCAGAGACACTGCCCAACACACCTGTGCAAAACTTCATCAGATTTTCAGCGTGGTTTCCATTTCGCGACCAATCGTTCCTCACTTTCCGAATAACCCTCGTAGTTGGACAACATGTGTACGAGTTGTGGCTGATAATACCACGGCCTCCCGGGTGCCACTGCTTGAACTGACTGGACTTTTTTGCGTGGCGATATTTAAAAGTTTTGGTGTATTCCAGCCCTATTAATAGCGCCGACGAATTTATGGAACACATTCTGAACACGCCTGGCTTGTTTGAAAGTGTACAGGCATCAGTGAGGATACGTGGTGAACTATGACTTCACATGAACGATGGCCATGTGGAACACTTGATGTAATGTGTTTGTCCTCAAGTGCGTATCTGCAGTTTGGTTGGTTGGTTGATTCGGAGTAGGGGACCAAACAACTAGGTCCTCGGTCCCATCGCATTAGGGAAGGAAGTCGGCCGTGCCTTTTCGAAGGAACCATCCCGGCAACACTTGTTATAAGGTGTTCATGCATCCAGTCTTAAAACCTCTCATCAGGGAAATTACTGGTTTCTTGAACTAAGTTAATTAAGGGTATTTGCTATTTTCATTGTACTTTACGCGCATCTTTCGGTTGTACCTATAGTAGAGAAACACCCTGTACATGAAACACGCTATTTTGTTGTTCTTAATTTGTAATACCACATGTCCAGAATGTTTGTAAAAGTTATCTACGAATGAATGAAACTACTACTACTACTACTGCTACTGCTACTAATAATAATAATAATAATAACATGGCAAGCACCCGTATCATCTAACACAGCCACACATCGATCAAGACGCATCCAACACATGGCTAAGAAAAGGCAATATATACAGTGAGACGGAAGGATTCATGATTGCAATACAGGATCAAACAATAAACACCAGATATTACAACAAGCATATTATTAAAGATCCCAATACCACAACAGATAAATGCAGACTTTGCAAACAACAAATAGAAACAGTAGGTCACATCACAAGTGGATGTACAATACTAGCAAATACAGAATACCCCAGAAGACATGACAATGTAGCAAAAATAATACATCAACAGCTTGCCTTACAAAAACTTATAAAACAACATGTTCCCACATACAAGTATGCACCACAAAATGTACTGGAGAACGATGAATACAAATTATACTGGAACAGAACCATTATAACAGATAAAACAACGCCACATAACAAACCTGACATCATACTCACCAATAAAAAGAAGAAATTAACACAACTAATCGAAATATCCATACCCAATGCAACAAATATACAAGAGAAAACAGGAGAAAAAATTGAAAAATACATCCAACTGGCTGAGGAAGTCAAGGACATGTGGCATCAGGATAAAGTTGACATTATACCAATTATACAATCAACTACAGGAGTCATACTACACAATATCCACCAGTAATCAATGCAATACAGCTGCATCCAAACTTATATATACAACTACAGAAATCTGTAATTATTGATACATGTTCAATAGCCCGAAAGTTCCTAAATGCAATATAACACATACCATATAGTTAAAAGGAAGTGACGCTTGATCAAGGTCCGCGTCACTTTCCATTTTTAACCAGACTTAACGTCTGAGAAAGTAAAGACATAATAATAATAATAATAATAATAAGCGTGCAGCAAATTTGTTCCCGTCGTGATGCTATCAACCGAAACCTTGTGGATCAGGTTCGGCAGCCTATACATGCAGACCTTGTAAGAGAGTAATTTTGTATCAGCTGTCGGGACTACGGAGCACATTGTTTTGGCTTGAGTATTCAGCACCGATGTAATGAGATGACAGGCCAACGTGAGGAACAATGTACGACAGGATAGCTCGTTGTCAATCACTGACATTTGTATGTATGTAGAAGATCCAATGAGGGAAGTAAAGAAGTATACTTGGGAGTTTGTCATAGGTAGAAAATAAACGTGATACGTTTTGCTGATGACAGAGCAGTAATCTCCGAGAGTCAACAGTAGCCGAGCCGAGAGCTTAATGGAGTGAAACGTGTACCAGCTAATGGCTGTAACATGCACGTAAAGAAAACTAACGTAACGGCGTACACATGCCGGAGGACTGTATGCTGAACTTGGACAATGGAGTCTGTAAGAGTTTGATGAATTCTGGGGGACGAATTTTGCTCTCTCGGAAGACGCAAAGGGGTCAGATATGGGTGCACAAGGCAAGAGGGCAGCCTACAAAAAGAAACAGCAGCTGAATCCGGAAACAAAAACGAAATGAGCAGAACAAAGTGCACAGATCAGTAATGGTGCGAAACGAGAACCTCGGCGAAGATACAAACGAAAAACTGGATGCGTTTGCACTATGTTTTAGAAGGCTGTTTAATATCTAGCTGAAGTAACGAGTGACGAAATCCAACGAATCAACGAGAGAAAACGCCTAATACATGGCGCAATGAAATACAGAGAAAATTCCTTGAACGCGCAGTGAAATACGAATTATAGCTGAAAACAGTAGCTGGAAGGGTGGCAGTGGAGATGAATTACAAGAGTAGGCTCAGATATCATATACTAAGGTGGATCATCTAGGGTGTGGAGTGCAGCATTTCTGCTGAAATAAGCAGGACAGCTGCATCTAACCAACCTTTGGACTGATGACCGGTAAAAAGACATGGTCAAACTGCACGGTGAAGAGCAAGTGAATGATGTCGATTTGCAGAATTGGTGATGGAAGATATATCGAACAGCTGTCAGCATTCATGTATCAGAATAATGAGTAAGTAACATTTTACATGAACCATAAACCATGGAGAGTTTTCAATTTTATACTGACTTTTTGATCACCCGGTACATCATGATAGTACCAGTACAAAATAACGACAGCATTAAGCAGGACCGAATAATAAGCAAACCCCCCCCCCCCCGGAGGTAGCGCACTAACTGCTGATATATGCACAGGTGAAACAAACCAATTTTGTCTTATATAAAGCGTAAATTCTCTCCATCACAACGATGAAAAAATGTATGATGTGGACTGGCCTATAAGGGATAACCTCGAAGTGGGATCTTACGTAAGAAATTATGTCAGTGACGAGTCAATAATTTTTCCGCCCAGCCTCCTAAATGCGGTACTGGTGGCTCACAGCAAGTGATCACCCGCTACAGGAAGCGTCGAGCGCTCGCGGGTTGTAAAGAGCCGTTGTAGGACACAAGAGGTAATTAAGCAGAAGAGCTGCTAGAGGACCGCGATAAGAGGTGCAGAGAGACACGCGGTAGCAGCGAGGTGACGGGGGGGGGGGGGGGGGTCAGGTAGCACTGGAAGCGGCCGGGCTGTGGCTCCGCTTGTGTATGGGTGGGGGGGGGGGGGGGAGGGGGAAGGGAGGGGGCTGGGCGCGGGTCGACGAACCGGCGCGGTGCGCATGCGCAGCCCCCCAAACAAAGGCGCATCGCTTCTCGGCTGCCGGGCGACCTTGCGCCATCGCCTTCTGCCCGTTGGGGAAGGTCGCTATAACAGAGCCAGCCTGGCCGCCCGCCTGCTGTTAATTACAGAGCTGAGCACAGCTCCCACAATGCGACGACTCCTGGCGGAGGACCGCTATCTGCCAGCGCCTCCCCTAACCCTCCTCCACCCCCCCCCCTCACACGCCTAACACACGACTGCTTACTACAGGCGTGTCCTTTTTTTTTTTTCTGAGGCAACGTAACACGAACACCCGCGAACGTGTCCGAGTCTGTCGGGCCAGAGGAATGTCTGCGGACACGTGTAGCACGCTGTGCCTGGAGTCTGCACGCCAGCCACCTTGCCGTCTTCAGCAGCAAATTAGATGCCTCTGCCCCAACACTACCTATAGATCCAAATTCACATTGGCTAGTTGCTCGCTCGTAGCTTCCAGCACCTGATTTGTTCACCCTAGTCAGATAAACAGTTTGCGTTAGTGTTAAAAAATATATCGGCTCAACCACTTGTTTATAGTGTAAAACACTAAAATTGACGCGTTTCGGAACTCAAGCTTCCATCATCAGAATAATAAGAAGTAAAAGAACCTGTTAAAACTCGCTAAAATGGAACATGCACCAGGCACAATAACAAAATTAAAACATCGTGGCTTCTTCCGTTGTTCCACGGTGCCTATCCACATATGCGTCAAAATATAAAAAACTCCGAAACTGTGTCTTTTACTTTTTATTATTCTGATGTTGGAAGCTTGACTTCCGAAACGCGTCAATCTTAGTGTTTTACACTATAAACAAGTGGTTGAGCCGATATATTTTTTAACGTTGACATTCACAACCACGACCTCTCATCCAGTATGGATAAAATAAAATAAAAAACAATTTGCGTGTTGAACTACAGTGGCACCTCCAATCACAGCTCCCCTATGCCACGCGACAACTGCCCGTTCTGATATTCCTGGCTGTAGCCGCCAGAATTTTATTTTGCTAGAAGCTCGCCTTGATGCAGCTTGGTACACGTGGAGTAGCATACGGTACAAATGTGGAGTGAGGTACAGGCGACAGAAGGTACACTATGTACCAGCCCCGTGGGAGAGTCAGCCAATTGTACTGAACGTGCTTCTCGAGGGTCGGACAGGCATCACAGTATCGTGCATTACTTGGATGTGAATAGCTGGGCAGTGTGGCCGAGCGGTTCTAGGCGCTTCAGTCTGGAACCGCGCGACGCCACGGTCGCAGGTTCGAATCCTGCCTCGGGCATCGATGTGTGTGATGTCCTTAGGTTAGTTAGGTTTAAGTAGTTCTAAGTTCTAGGGGACTGATGTGCTCAGATGTGAAGCCCCATAGTGCTCAGAGCCATGTGAACCATTTAGATGTGAATATGTAATACTTGCTCTGGTTCGGGTGTTCTTCAGAGCCGGACGTGCTGTACTCTATATCGGGCGGAACTTAGCTGTGAATATGTAATATTCACTCCGTCTAGCGCGTACCGTAAAGCCGGTCATGTGTATCATACACTCCTGGAAATTGAAATAAGAACACCGTGAATTCATTGTCCCAGGAAGGGGAAACTTTATTGACACATTCCTGGGGTCAGATACATCACATGATCACACTGACAGAACCACAGGCACATAGACACAGGCAACAGAGCATGCACAATGTCGGCACTAGTACAGTGTATATCCACCTTTCGCAGCAATGCAGGCTGCTATTCTCCCATGGAGACGATCGTAGAGATGCTGGATGTAGTCCTGTGGAACGGCTTGCCATGCCATTTCCACCTGGCGCCTCAGTTGGACCAGCGTTCGTGCTGGACGTGCAGACCGCGTGAGACGACGCTTCATCCAGTCCCAAACATGCTCAATGGGGGACAGATCCGGAGATCTTGCTGGCCAGGGTAGTTGACTTACACCTTCTAGAGCACGTTGGGTGGCACGGGATACGTGCATTGTCGTGTTGGAACAGCAAGTTCCCTTGCCGGTCTAGGAATGGTAGAACGATGGGTTCGATGACGGTTTGGATGTACCGTGCACTATTCAGTGTCCCCTCGACGATCACCAGTGGTGTACGGCCAGTGTAGGAGATCGCTCCCCACACCATGATGCCGGGTGTTGGCCCTGTGTGCCTCGGTCGTATGCAGTCCTGATTGTGGCGCTCACCTGCACGGCGCCAAACACGCATACGACCATCATTGGCACCAAGACAGAAGCGACTCTCATCGCTGAAGACGACACGTCTCCATTCGTCCCTCCATTCACGCCTGTCGCGACACCACTGGAGGCGGGCTGCACGATGTTGGGGCGTGAGCGGAAGACGGCCTAACGGTGTGCGGGACCGTAGCCCAGCTTCATGGAGACGGTTGCGAATGGTCCTCGCCGATACCCCAGGAGCAACAGTGTCCCTAATTTGCTGGGAAGTGGCGGTGCGGTCCCCTACGGCACTGCGTAGGGTCCTACGGTCTTGGCGTGCATCCGTGCGTCGCTGCGGTCCGGTCCCAGGTCGACGGGCACGTGCACCTTCCGCCGACCACTGGCGACAACATCGATGTACTGTGGAGACCTCACGCCCCACGTGTTGAGCAATTCGGCGGTACGTCCACCCGGCCTCCCGCATGCCCACTATACGCCCTCGCTCAAAGTCCGTCAACTGCACATACGGTTCACGTCCACGCTGTCGCGGCATGTTACCAGTGTTAAAGACTGCGATGGAGCTCCGTATGCCACGGCAAACTGGCTGACACTGACGGCGGCGGTGCACAAATGCTGCGCAGCTAGCGCCATTCGACGGCCAACACTGCGGTTCCTGGTGTGTCCGCTGTGCCGTGCGTGTGATCATTGCTTGTACAGTCCTCTCGCAGTGTCCGGAGCAAGTATGGTGGGTCTGACACACCGGTGTCAATGTGTTCTTTTTTCCATTTCCAGGAGTGTATTTCAGAATTTGGATAGAATTAAGAAAGTTACGTCGAGTGTTGTAAAAGACAGTGTAAATGAGTGAATATTTGAATAATAACCAAACGGGATACATTAATGACAAGTGTCGCCTACCATCATTGTCAGTACTACAGATCTTGCCTTCAGTAGATACAGAGACTAACATCGGCAAGTGGCATCCCGCAAGAAGCGCAACCACAAGTGTCAACTGACAGCTGATCACAAAGAAGAAACCACAACGGACGAGCTGTCTTCTCCGCTAGGGACAACTTTAGAAGAGGTCAGGTTGGTGGAAACGGTCAGAGACTCTTAATCTCTCCAGCTTCCAGATCTGACTTTCAAAGGGACACACAATTTATACCGTCGTTGTTAGTGTGCAGCGACGCGTCAGTTGATGTGCAGTGGTCGAGTTGTACAGTACCTGCGCCTCAGAAGTGGCAGCAACTTGTAGGAACCGGTGCTACATCCTTTAACTGCCCATATCGGTCCACTTACCATCTAACAATAAGACGATTGATGTTTTCAGCATTTATTTGAAATTTTACTGCCGAGATCGCATTTCATACATATCCTGATTACTAGTTTAAGCAAAGTTATACTGCCATCTTCAGATTATGTTAACAGCCTTAATACATTTTCAACCATCTTTTTACACTGTCTAATCTTGTCTGTCGCTACGATTACTACATTGCTGCATCTGATATAAAATGTTGACCACTGATAATCATGGTTGTAATCTTTGGGCATATTGTCAATATTATACCATACACAGTTATGCTACTTATACTGTTGTGCCATCATCTCTAAGACTATAAAAGAAGTGTTAAGTATATATTGGTATCACTATCTTTTAACTTCAAATTGTATTATATTTATAGGTACATTGTAATTCTGTCAGAGACAGCAAAGGACTTGGAAGAGCAGTTGAACGGAATGGACAGTGTCTTGAAAGGAGGATATAAGATGAACATCAACAAAAGCAAACCGAGGATAATGGAATGTAGTCGAATTAAGTCGGGTGACGCTGAGAGAATTAGGTTAGAAAATGAGACACTTAAAGTAGTAAAGGAATTTTGAATTTTCGGGAGCAAAATAACTGATGATGGTCGAAGTAGAGAGGATATAAAATGTAGACTGGCAATGGCAAGGAAAGCGTTTCTGAAGAAGAGAAATTTGTTAACATCGAGTATAGATTTAAGCGTCAGGAAGTCGTTTCTGAAAGTATATGTATGGAATGTAGCCATGTATGGAAGTGAAACATGGACGGTAAGTAGTTTGGACAAGAAGAGAATAGAAGCTTTCGAAATGTTGTGCTACAGAAGAATGCTGAAGATTAGATGGGTAGATCACATAACTAACGAGGAGGTATTGAATAGGATTGGGGAGAAGAGAAGCTTGTGGCACAACTTGACTAGAAGAAGGGATCCGTTGGTAGGACATGTTCTGAGGCATCAAGGGATCACCAATTTAGTATTGGAGGGCAGCGTGGAGGGTAAAAATCGTAGAAGGAAACCAAGAGATGAATACACTAAGCAGATTCTGAAGGATGTACGGTGCAGTAGTTACTGGGAGATGAAGCAGCTTGCACAGGATAGAGTAGCATGGAGAGCTGCATCAAACGAGTCTCAGGACTGAAGACCACAACAACAACAACAACAACAACAGCAACAAGCTTCCACTCCATGAGGCACTGCGGAGGGGTTTTCCACTCAATCCTGGAAATTGGCGCAAAGTCTCGTGATCAACGACTGTACTACACCACGTGTCCTCCCTTTGCAGGTCAGGCCCTGGTGATGAAAATTCCTTCCACCGAAAGAATCCCCTCTCAGCAGAGGAACGTGTTTGGAGAGTTTTTCTGCTGTGTCCTGTCCGCTTTCGCCCTTAGGCTCCCAGACGTTTCGCGGTCTGGAGAACTGCGGTGGGCGTGTCGCGCCCCGCCTTGAGAACCATACCAGAAGGGGCGGGGCCATTACAACGCTAATGCGGGCCTGCTCGCGCATTTGCATACATACATAAGAACGCCCTGCGTGCCGCCTCCGTCCTCTCGTACAGCGCCAACATCTGCTCTCTCCGCCGTCTACTACTGGTGGTGCTGGCTCCAGACCAAAAGTAATATCTGTACTACAAAGCGAACCGCTGGCGAAACAGAATGAGCCCCGCTTTAATGTCAGGCTGGCTCGTATACTACAGCCTCTTGTACACGTCACCGTTGGAAGGCACGAGATGACCAGATGACACAGATACAAAAATTATAGTAGCGGGAAGCTAGTTTACTCTTTACTGTCGAGAACACACACAACGATAACGACGAAAACAAAAATATCACAAGTGAACACTGTTGTTGTTGTTGTTGTCTTCAGTCCTGAGACTGGTATGATGCAGCTCTCCATGCTACCCTCTCCTGTGCAAGTTTCTTCATGTCCCAGTATCTACTGCAACCTACATCCTTCTGAATCTGCTTAGTGTATTCATCTCTTGGTCTCCCTCTACGATTTTTACCCTCCACTCTGCCCTCCAGTACTAAATTGGTAATCCCTTGATGCCTCAAAACATGTCCTACCAACCGATCCCTTCTTCTTGTCAAGTTGTGCCAAAAGCTCCTCTTCTCCCCAATTCTATTCAATACCTCCTCATTAGTTATGTGATCTACCCATCTAATCTGCAGCATTCTTCTATAGCACCACATTTCAAAAGCTTCTATTCTCTTCTTGTCGGAACTATTTATCGTCCATGTTTCACTTCCTTACATGGCTACACTCCATACAAATACTTTCAGAAACGACTTCGTGACATTTAAATCTATACTCGATGTTAACAAATTTCTCTTCTTCAGAAACGCTTTCCTTGCCATTGCCAGTCTAAATTTTATATCCTCCGTACTTCGACCTTCATCAGTTATTTTGCTCCCCAAATAGCAAAACTACTTTACTACTTTAAGTGTCATTTCCAGTTCTAGTTCCCTCAGCATCACCCGACTTTATTCGACTACAGCCGGCCGGAGTGGTCGTGCGATTAAAGGCGCTACAGTCTGGAACCGCACGACCGCTACGGTCGCAGGTTCGAATCCTGCCTCGAGCATGGATGTGTGTGATGTCCTTAGGTTAGTTAGGTTTAAGTAGTTCTAAATTCTAGGGGACTTATGACCACGGCAGTTGAGTCCCATAGTGCTCAGAGCCATTTGAACCATTTTTGAATTCGACTACATTCCATTATCCTCGTTTTGCTTTTGTTGATGTTCATCATATACCCTCCTTTCAAGACACTGTCCATTCCGTTCAACTGCTCTTCCAAGTCCTTTGCTGTCTCTGACAGAATTACAATGTCATCGGCGAACCTCAAAGTTTTTATTTCTTCTCCATGGATTTTAATACTTACTCCGAACTTTTCTTTTGTTTCCTTTACAGGCTTCCATTCGGAAGCCGTCGGCAAAGTACGGATCATTTGACACGGAACGGGAGAGGAAGAGTGTTTGGGGGAGATGCGGAGTGGACGAAAATAGTCCATTTTAAACTGCTGTCACTCAAATCACACTGAAAGGAGCTAAAGCGCAGCAGCCCTGTAACACTGAGCCAAAGTCACTCCAGGTCACTTTTTCTATATGTTTCTCACGTTTGTTTCAGCTTCCTGCAGAGCGTGACGTTTTAGATCTCTGGATGCCTCGCGTGCAACTTGACAAGAAATGTATTGATTCACCGTGTGATATGTTATCTTCGCTCTTTAAAAAGCACTCCTGTGGCTTGTAATGTACGTGACAAGTAGGACAGTTTAAATTTAGACGTTCGCAAATGTAATGAACAGATAATGCGCGAAAAGAAGAGTTACCGAAAAAAATAGCAGCCGATAGGGAAAGTATAGTGGAAAGCCCCTAGCAGGAGGGGGGATAGTTCAGAGAGCCATCCAACATGTGCTCAGACACACCGATACAGTTAATTTAGGGACGGAAGGAGCGATCGATAGAGAACACCTGGACGTTGATATCAGCTTCATCATGTCGTATGCCACTGGTCAATTGTTTCGTTCATCGTATAGAAATCTCAATAAATCAAGTGATTCTCTGCAATCGAAGAGGATAACAATCAGATCGTCGACAGACAAAGATTAAAACAAAGTGTGAGGGGAACAGGGAGGTAGGAGTCACGTAATTTCGCGATGTTCCGATGAGTGTCTTTTCCTGGCGAAGCAGCACGAAGCACATTTCGAAGCTGCTGGTATTGGAGGAGGTGAAATGGTTGTTAGAAACACGGGAAGGGTGACCGGAATCAAATCAATCGAGCAACTCAAAGAGTGTTCAAAAAGTGACGCAATCTTACAGAAAAAAATGTTCCTTCTTTGTTCCAGATACGATTCTTGCTTATCCCAGGATTAACTGATTACACATTACAGCAGAGAGATTGCATTATCAACGGGGAACATTCGACGTACTAGTTTTGCCGAGATTCGGACTAGCTTTACAAAGACATATGGTAAGGTGCACTAAATAAATCCATCATCTAGCAGGTGTACGAGAAGCTCCAGATACAGGGGACGTGCCATATGCTGCCAAAAGCGGTCGACCGGAAGCGCCAATACCAGACAAGTTGGTCGACGTGGAACTTCCATATTCTTTAGATGTGTCGCAAAGCCCTACGGATACAACTGTCTAGCCGGTCTGGGAATGCCGGCAAGTCACTGCGCAAATGTTTACTGATTCATAGGGGTCCTGCTGAAGACAACGATAAACTGATAGCTTTCTGTCAGTGGTTCACGTCGTATGTAACAGAAAATGAGCAAGAGCTCTATAACTGGTTTTGGTCTGACGAGGCACGGTTTCACCTTGATGGGAAAATGCACGCAGTTCTGCGGCTTGAACACGGAAGTCCCACATCGAATATACGAGTGCACTCTAGACACACGAAAAGTACGTGTGGGGTGTGCAACTAAAAAGGTTCAAATGGCTCTGAGCACTATGGGACTTAACATCTGAGGACATCAGTCCCCAAGAACTTAGAACTACTTAAACCTAACTAACCTAAGAACATCACACACATCCATGCCCGAGGCAGGATTCGAACCTGCGGTCGCGCGGTTCCAGACTGTAGCGCCTAGAACCTGTGCAACGTCAGATAGACATATCTTGATCGCATTCGATTATTGCGCAGTGGCCCGTGAGCGCTATTTAACAACGGTGAAACAATCCGCACACTCCACCACTGAAGACCGGCTGCAGTACATGTGGTTTTTTTATCATGGCAATGCTACTGGTAAGACCGCCAATATAACCGTGACTTTTCTGGATCGGTGTTTTGATGGACACGTGATTTTGTATGGGCTGCCTCGATCTCTTGATACATCCTCGCCTGATTTTTTTCTTGTGAGCATTCCTAGGGGATACTGCTCACAAAACTTGACGGAAAGATGTATTGTTGCAGTGACTATTACAGCGCCATCTATGACAAAGCGAAAAAAGTGGTCCAACTAAAACGTTCATATTTCTTTATGTACTACACGGATATGTAATAAAAAATGGGGGTTCCTATCCAAAAAAATACGCAGTTGATATTCGTTTGACCTATGGCAGCGCCATCTAGCGGGCCAACCATAGCGCTATCTGGTTTCCCCCTTAAAGCTAGACGAGTTTCGTTCTTCGTAGTTTTTCCGTGAGAAATTTGGCCCGGTCACTATGATTGGACCACGCTGTATACTTCCCTTGCCGCCAATACGCGGCGTCCCGGCATTTATTCCCGCGGTAGACAGTGCATCAGCGGACGCCCGCGGTGTCCCGGTACTGCCGCTCGAAACCCAGGAGTCCCGGCTGCTGCGTGCTGGTGCTGACGTCAGAGCGACGGCTGCCGTGTCAGTCAGGGCCTGGCAACCGCCCCGCTGTCGGCGCCAGTTATTCCCGAAGAGAAGCCTCGACCGCAGCTGAGGCGGCTGTCAGCCGGCCTGGCGAATACGCGGCTCGCTCTGCCTCCTACAAAACGGACTCTACGGCCCCCTGTCCTACCTCCCCGCAAACAATTACGTACATCCGAAAAAAAATGCTCGTTGTTATGGCTCATGCCGTCCTCGTACTGGACGTGAAAGCGTACGTGAACAAGAACCTGGCGACGCCTGAGCGTGGAGTTCCACGTTCCACAATAATGCGAAGTGTGAAATGAAGAATGTGGGCCGGCCGGAGTGGCCGAGCGGTTCTAGGCGCTACAGTCTGGAACCGCTGCGGCCGCAGGTTCGAACCCTGCCTCGGGCATGGATGTGATGTCCCTAGGTTAGTTACGTTTAAGTAGTTCTAAGTCCTAGGGGACTGATGACCTCAGAAGTTAAGTCCCATGGCGCTCAGAGCCATTTGAAGAATGTGGCTTGTTACATTTTTGGCTCGTGGAAAGTGGCCAGTGAGATGCAGTCGATTTTACGACATAAGCCAAAGACCTTGTAAAAAATAACTAGACTCACTAATGGCGCTGCAGTCGCGGGACAATTTGAACCTTCGGCTGGACGCCATTATAATGGTTGTAGTCTGATGTGTTGTGTAGTATTGTTGTTTATGAAGACCCTGATTCAACGTTGTATATTTGTTGGGGCGTACATACAGTATTTGTTACTGGTAATTCTACTGTCTGTACATTCTAATCAAAAGAAGTACAATGGTGAAGAGTTACGCAGCGATTAATTGTACAAATAAATTCGAGAAAGGAACGAATAATACATTTCACAGGTGTGTGAATATTTTAAGTTGTTTCGTATGTCAGTGCACTTGCTTAATAAATGTTTTTGTAACACGGTATTAGCATAATGTCTGTGCATCTATTTGCGTGTTTCCTTTCTCAAAACCACAGCTGTTACAAAAATGGTTACACGCTGTCAGGAGGCGAGATTTCCGACCGACAGAATACCATTTTATATGTTCTGATCATTTTGAAGAAAGTTGGCTGATCGGTAGTGTTTTCATGGTCTAGGTTAGGTTGAAACTTGATGATTTGGTTTGTGTGTTGCCAAAGCACTATGCCATATGTAACGCACTTCTCGTCATAAAATCTAAAGCAAGGTAGCATCAGAAAATATCTATTAATATAGTGGGCAAATCTTTGAGTATTTTGATGCATTTTGCGTACGTCTATCGTAAATGAACTACGAAAAATGCTAGGGGTCCAGTACATAAGTTTTAGCTACGGCTGATTCCATGTAGTACGTAAGATAAATTCATTAACAGTGACTAGTTGCTGTTTGTTCATAAATTAAAAAGTATATTGTAGTAAAGCATTTAAATGAGGCATTATGTTTGCGACCCAACTCAAGGGAAGGCATTTTATAACCAAAAGCGATGTATAAACATTCGAACTCGGCGCGTCAGTTTACCACTCTAATGGTCGCCGCCCAGCTATTCAATTTGTTCGCTCTTCACAGTCGACCACTCTTGCGGTTGTGGGGGCCTGACATAAGCAGAGCTCAGGAGACGCCATATTGTACGGAGCTAACCTCGTACGTCGTATTGTAAGCGTACTGTCATATCGCTGGCTTGGTTGCGGAGTATCTTTGCGAGCAGCGCGTTTGCAGAGTCGAGCGCGGGACACGAAACTGGTATATTGTGTCTGCATGTGAGACGCATTGTTAGTATGGAAGTTGAAGTGTTGGTACAAGTGCTATTACAGTAAAGTGATAAAATAAGTAAATGATTCAGAGTTAAGTGCGTCAAGAAATAACTAAAAATGAGCAGTGCCGCCGATATCGTATTTGTGTATCCTCTCGTTGCGCGTCGCAGAGCATCGATCATCCGCGCCGTGTTCCGTCTCCCAGAATGAACTAACGTAGTCAGTAAAAATTAGTTACCACAAAAGAGTGCAATCATGTCCCAGCGTCTTGTAGTGAGCGTCAGAAAGTCATCGAGTTTCCACATCATCAACGATCATCCGCGCCGTATTCAGCTACGCGTACGCTCGTCAGAGTGATGATGTGGACTGGTAATCATCCGTTAATTGGGATAAACACTTATGACTTAGAATGGAAACAGTGCAACCTGCGATTTTCCTTTATCGTCTCAGAATATAGTTGTTCATACTGTAAGTAGGCTGTTTAGGTTTTTATGTTGGTAACGCCACGTAGCGCTCTATATGAAAATCACTGGATGTGCTGTGTGAAGTCTGTGGCTGGTTTGCATTGTTGGAACATTTGCTATTGTAGTGTTTGGCAGTTTGATGTGAACAGCGCGTAGCGTTGCGCAGTTGGAGGTGAGCCGCCAGCAGTGGTGGATGTGGGGAAGAGAGATGGTAGAGTTTTGAGAGCGGACAATCTGGACGTGTGTCCATCAGAAAGAGTAAATTTGTAATGTTGGATATCATTAACTGATATATATATATATATATATAATGACTTTTGAAGATTATTAAGGTAAATACATTGATTGTTCTCTATCATCTTTCATTTGCTAACTATACCTATCAGTAGTTAGTGCCTTCAGTAGTTTGAATCTTTTATTCAGCTGGCAGTATTGGTGCACGCTGTATTGCAATAGTTCGAGTAACGAAGATTTTTGTGAGGTAAGTGATTCATGAAATGTACAGGTTATTGTTAGTCAGGGCCATTCTTTAGTAGGGATTATTGAAAGATTGCATTGCGCTAAAAAAAATATTGTGTGTCAGTTTAGTGATGATCAGAATAAGCAAAGAGAGAAATGTCTGAGTACGTTCAGTTTTTCTCAGCTGTTTGCAAATCAAATAACGTAAGAGGTTTATCAGCACAGTAATTCATTAATTTTTCAAAGGGGATGTTTCAATACCAGACGTAGGACAGTGCTGTGTTTTAACGTCGAGAGGCTCCCCGAAACCAGTTTGCTTATTTCGAAAGATAATTTGAGGCAAGCCAGCAGCAGTGTGGAGCAGAACAATACGACCGCCGCGGGAGTATCAGGTACGTGGTGTGGACAGGGCGCACGGTCAAGAAGTGGAAAAAACCAGTTTAAGGGTTCCCACCCATTTGTATCCCCGGGCGTGTTACAGTATGAATATAAGTTGCTTCAGAGCACAGCACATTGACCATCACTCGAAAAAGAGTCGTGTTTTTTTTTCTTTAAATCTGACCAGATTACGGCCTTAAAGCCATCTTTCACATGTGATCAAGGGCAACATATACAAAAAGTATTACATAAATAAGAATCACAATAATAATGATTTGCATTAATAAAATAATAATAATAATAGGAACAAAATAATGGAAGCATTCAAATGATATTGATTAGTTCAGGATTTTTTGAAGCCTTGTTTTAGTTCAGATGAAGTGGAAGAGATAGTAAAAAGTGGAGAGGATTGTGTGAAAGTGACGAAGATTTCAACAGAGAACTCTTGAGACAAAAGGGATGTAAAGGTAGTAGTGGAGGGAAGGTTGATGACAGTGGAATGCAAAAAGAGATAGCTACTATGATAGAAGCTGGGCCATTAGCTGCCTTTTGACGATTAAGTTACGGTTTGTTATAAGGAAACGACGGGAAACTGCATTTCGGTAATTAAAGGCGTCCTGCATGTTCTACTTTCAGTGTTATACCTTTTGTGCTATGAAACTACGCTTTTTCAGTGCTAAAGTACAATGATCCATCAAAAGCGCGTCATTTTGGGTACAATTTGTCAAATTTAATTATCAAATAATGACATCTGTAGATACAGCCGTTACACAGTCTACACCCTATAACTGAGGCACTGCAGCCATATACGTAGAAGCCGTTGCGTAGTTAGCAGAGTCGTCAACTATATAGATAAAAAAAACAGGTTCGTGTCTAGCTACTTTCATATCATCTTTTGTTTTCTGAAAGACTCTAGGTCTTAATAATTTAATTGTTAGCTGCAATAGTCGATGTCATTTGTTATAAAAAATTATTTTCTGCAATTATTGTTGAATACGATAACGACTGGACCGTTTCCCCAGAGGCCAAAAATCTTAACGTGACTGCCGGTCTATGTCAGACAGAAACACGAGTTACACACTAAGTTTTTGCTCTTAAGAAACATTGCGTAAAACACACGTAAGCAGCTTCGAATTAATCTCCTCTTCCATTCGAATGAAACTACGAAAAGAATCCCGATCTTCAAACCCTATGTGAAGTGCGTTACTTCACAGTGATGGCAGTCAATACAACATCGAAAATATGGATAGTATGTATGCGCAAACTGCCATTGGAGACACTAACTATACTCAATTTAAAACCGAAAATGGGATGAAGATGCAATGAAGATAACGGAAAACTTTTCCTAGTATATATCTCAGCTCGCTGTGCAGCATTATGTAGTGTTCATTTACCAGCAATTCGCTGTTCAAGCCACAGACGAGTTCAGAATGCCGTTGGAGGGAAAGCGCTGAGGTTGCAAATGACGTTGAGGATCACGTTCCGTGAGACGTACTGTGTCCTTCCAGAGAGAGAGAGAGAGAGAGAGAGAGAGAGAGAGAGAGAGTGGCAACCACGACGGACACGGCGTCTGGCGCGCTTCACTGTGAGAATCACGTCCCGTGTGAGGAGGGCTTTACCGCAGCAGTCTCACGCTTGTCGATGGGTTTTTCACACCATATCTCATTGCGGCTTCTAATCACACTCCATGCCTAGGGAATACTGTCCCAGTTACGCAGCTTGGTATGCGATTTTCCGTGAGAAAGTCACAGTACATACCAACTGACAAGAACTGGTCTAATGAAAGTGAAGTTATATCTGGCATTTCCGAAGTAGCTTTGCTCTTCTTGAACTATATGAATGATTTAGAAGACAATCTCAACAAACTTTTTAGGTTTTTCGCAGAGGTCGACAGATGACCAAAACAAGTTACAAAATGATTCACAAAGGGTAGCTGAATTGTGAGAAAAGTGGTGGTCTACCCTGAACTATAAAATTTGTGACGTCCTTCAAATAAATACTAAGAGAATCCCGATGGATGTCTCTTCCAAGACAAATGACGTAAATTGTCAGGCTATTTATTCAACTGAGTACCTAGGAATTACATTGAGGAACAACTTTGACGGGAACGATAGTGTAGAAAATACAGGGAAAGCTAATGAGGCATTGCGTTTCATGGTTATAACACTTAAAAGGTCGAACAAATGGACAAAAACTGCGTACACTACTATTGGCCGTCCTCTCTGCAGTACTGCATCCTTTCCACCTATGACTGACAGAAGATACTGAAACCGTTGATCGGCTCCTTTTTGTGTTATCACGAGACAGGGAAGACAGTCAACAGACATGATAAGCGAGTTACGATGGCAGTCACTAAAACAAAATCCTTTTTAGTGCGGTGAAAGGTCGCGTCGGAAGATCTAGGTCTCCTAGATAAGATTTAAAACATTTTATACTAGCTATAAAAATCATTCATACACGTCCTCAGCATAAAAATGCCTATCATCTACCTTGCGGAAAACATCAGATTATTTATGTCTGTACAATTACAATATTGTATGAAAATCAATTAGGTTCTGAAGGTGTAGTGGACGGAGCAGTATTCAAAAGACGCTGTAACTCCGAAGAAGGGACGGGAATTCGAGGCAGTATACTATTGGTACCAACGTTAAACTGGAGCCATGTCGTAAGGAGGCGTGAGGAAGTACAGGCAAAGAAGGGAGGGGTGATGCAAACCGGGCAAGGAGGGCAAATAGCGGTATAGAAGTACTGCGGTGGAACAGTAACTCTACGGCCGCAGCACAATGGCTTACATAGTGGAACATACCGCGCTTCTTTGAGGACTCAGTTATTTAGAGTGACACGGCAGCAATGATGCAGAGTGTGGTTCTCGGAAGTCCTGTTCATAACAGCCAGGCGTAACAAAGAGAACCGCAGAAACAGCACTTCGGGTTTAAACTGCTCCTTAAAAGCCAAGACAAAGGTTGTCTTGAGAAAGTCGAGACAGCTATTCGTTACATCTCAGAGCCGGAATAGTAACTTCAGCTGTAACACCGTCAACGAAGCGATTTCCTTGAAAAATAATGCATTAATTGGATTTGTTTTAAGTACTATTATGAATCAAAAGCTCTGAACCAGTGACACCTAAATAAATGACTCTGGTAGATCACAGCTCCTCCGTGATAAACACTTTATCACGTTTGTCGCTGATGCACCTGTTTAAGGCTGTGTTTACTGCTTCACGAATACCGCTGTGCTGTTCTTATGGAATTCCATTGTTCTCGCAGCTTAATGCCTCACTACGTCATCTCACACAGAGGCAACGTGTTTATCACACAGTAAGAAGCGAGACGTCTCATTGTCCTTTCTTCCCCAGACTGATACGACACTTCTTTTCTCTCAAAATATTTTCTGTCAACACAGGCCTATAGCTAGCTGTCTGCAGAACGCCAAAATCACCAAAAGTTTCTACAAGGTTATATTCTTCACTGCCAGGAGTAGTTTCGATCACAGTATAATCATTCGACCGATGTGTAAATGGAAACCTATAAGTTAGCACAATTTGAAAGATTATATAAAATACTTCTCGACGTCAAGAATGTTCACTTAGCTACTGGGGCAGAAAACAATGAGGAGGTAGGTTCTTTTGAGTCAAAAATCATACAAAAAAAACACTATTGTGAACACAAACACCTGTAACACTGTGTTCTTACGATGTAGCAAAGACATCACAGCAACGAATCCGTCAGATGTGATGCAGAGAATCTAACGGCTTCAACAGCTGATGCCTGTTCACGGAAGAAGTCCAGCGATAAACATTCTGTGATGTCAAACACATTCGGCACATCGATCAGAACATACATGCGTTTTGCATCTGTGTGAACATATAATCAGGTACTCATAAATGAAGATTTTGCCATATCGGTAATTTTTTTTAAAAATGTACACCAAAATTAAGTGTCTACTACCAGTAAATATTCGATAAGAAAATAATGCTACAAGTGTGCCGGTACGTAACACGTGTTGCGCGCTGTGCTAAAATGCAGGGAACGTTACGACAGCATCTACACCGCAACCATGCTGTCGAATCACCGCTTTGTGAGTGTTGAACCACGGAAGATGTGAATCGCCTGTTCTGTGGATCCCACAGTCGACTGGTACTAACAGTCCAAATGACAAGAGATTGCAAGATACACACTCTCTTCCTGTGTACAGAAAATTTCAGTTATTACTACTATGATTTCGTTTGGGTTTTTAAATAGGACATAGAACCACTAGCTGGGTTTAGTTTTGTTGTTCTGATCTTCCCAAAAAATCTATTTCATCCTAAGTGTACGCTTCTGTGGCCATTTTAACAGTCAATATTCACGGTACGTGACCGCATTGTCAATATGTAAAATTCTCGGATGTTTCTGCTACTGTCGCACACAGCGTGGGATATTATAGGTCTGATCTTTGCAGTTAGCTGCGAGGGGCTCAATAGAGACTTCCACAGAGGTAGGTCTACTATATTGCTATGTAACTTTAACTTTCATTAGGATTTTCTCTCTTTTTAGTTCTCACTTTTTCCAGCTGACCTAACGTGAAACCAGATAATGTCTAATTCTGGAACTTCCTAACCCGTTATATCTTTCCACGCAGTTAGGGAAACGATGATGCATGTAACATACTTAAACCAGTCAATAAACCTTTAAGCATTGTTTGGAGAAGTACTAAAGACAAAAACTGTATCAAAATATCAGTACAGAGAGACCTAAGAATTTCGTTAGAAAGAAAAACGGACAAAAGCGAGGACGACTCGCGCTCATGTACACAGTTCATCTATAGCTCTTGATTGAGTTTGCTAGTGTCAAAGTATATGACACAAATGGCCCATCTTTTGAGCACTGACTTAGAACACTAAATTTTTTACGCCGCCAAGGACCGTACACATTATTTCACATAAATTTCAAATTTATACGTCTACCAGTTCCTAAGAAAAATTGAGGTTTAAACAAACGGACAGAGAGACGAACAAAGTTATCCTATAAGGGTTTCTTTTTTTACCGACTGAAATACGGAACCCTAAAAAATCAGTTATGGATGCTTAACACATATGACCAACTCCTTACATCTGCCTGACAAATTTACTACATATGCGCAGAACTTAAGTACATTCCAAGATGTGTAAAGGGCGAAATGCACATGATGGTGGTGGTATGGAGACAGAGACGTGTAGATGATTTTTATGGAAAATGATGGTAGCAAGAGAATCGTTGTTTCTTTCGTGTATTATTTATTTAGTTGTACACTTGACAGACAACTGGAGGAAAATGAGTGGAGTGTTGTGTGACAAGAAGGTGAGCATTGGGTTGAAATGGAAAGTGTACAAGTCGGTGGTGAGGCCTGCTATGATACACGGGGCAGAGACATGGCCAATCACAGTAGGCCAGGAAAGGAAGATGGAAGTGGCGGAAATGAGGATGCTGAGGTGGATGTGTGGGGTAACAAGGAAGGACAGGATTAGAAATGAATTTGTTCAAAATGTTCAAATGTGTGTGAAATTTAATGGGACTTAACTGCTAAGGTCATCAGTCCCTAAGCTTACACACTACTTAACCTAAATTATCCTAACGACAAACACACACACCCATGCCCGAGGGAGGACTCTAACCTCCGCCAGGACCAGCCGCACAGTCCATAACTGTAGCGCCTTCAGACCGCTCGGCTAATCCCGTGCGGGAGAAATGAATTTGTTAGAGGAGCTGTGAAAGTGGGACCCATGGGGGAAAAGACACAAGATAGCAGACTGAGGTGGTACGGACACTTACAGAGGAAAGGGGAAGAGTATATCGGAAACAGAGGAAGAAATGGTTCAAATGGCTCTGAGCACTATGGGACTCAACTGCTGTGGTCATTAGTCCCCTAGAACTTAGAACTAGTTAAACCTAACTAACCTAAGGACATCACAAACATCCATGCCCGAGGCAGGATTCGAACCTGCGACCGTAGCGGTCTTGCGGTTCCAGACTGCAGCGCCTTTAACCGCACGGCCACTTCGGCCGGCAAGGAGAGGAAGACCGAAGATGAGGTGCAAGGATGAGATATCCGGGGACCTAAGGGAGAAAGGATGGAAGAAGGAAGAGGCAATGGATAGAGCACTATGGAGGAGAAGGACCCAGAAGAGCAACGCCGACCCTACGTGACGTGGGACAAGGCGACGATAAAGAAAAAGAAGAAGAAGAAGACTTGACAGACAGCCCATTACAAAAAATGGTTCAAATAGCTCTGAGCACTATGGGACTTAACTTCTAAGGACATCAGTCCCCTAGGACTTAGAGCTACTTAAACCTAACTAACCTAAGGACATCACACACATCCATGCCCGAGGCAGGAATCGAACCTGCGACAGTAGCGGTCGCGCGGTTCCAAACTGTAGCGCCTACAACCGCTCGGCCACCCTGGCCGGCCAGCCCATTACAGACGAAGTTTATTTATATCAAGAGCTTTCAGCAAAATTCCTAGGCATTTCCCGGTGTAATAAAAAAAAATTGTTTTCTTGAATCCTAATATGTAAAACGCCCTTTTATGACCCAAAGATGTAAAAATACACCATTTATTTCGCGAAGATGCAAAAACACGAAGGGTAACTCGTAAGCCGCCGTGCCAGAGCTGACACATAAACTGAATAGCAAGCAGGGCGGATCACTTGCGTGCGCGCGTTTATCGGCTGGTTTACACCCCGATTAATGCAGGCAGGCGGCCGACTCGCCGGCTTCGGCACGTTTCCGCCACCACTAGCAGGTAGCGAGGCAGATCCCTGGAGTGACTTTACGGCGGCGCCCCTAATGAATTGAGTAATGGTTCCTCCGTGGCTCTGCCTTGGCCCGCATTCTTCGCCCGCACCCTGGCCCACGCTCCGGGAGACTTGACGCCGTGCCGTGCCGCTGTCGGCTAATGTAATCTTGACCCCCGCTTCATTAGGAGCGTCCTCCGGCACACGAAAAAACTGCGTCTCGACCTGCCTCCATTATCCGGTATCGAGATAACGTACAGCCCACTACTAAAGCCGTCTTCACACAAAACGTGGATTGCAACGCGTAGCTGGTGAGCGCTCAGAAGCAATCGCACGGAACCTGTTCACCAACGTGATGTGCGACCACAGCGCCATCCAGAGACAATTGTAGCCCACATCTGGAGCGAACACACACAGGTTTTGTCTCCAAAAATGAACATATCTGGAACAGCTTCTAACAACCCTACCACAACAAAGGTCAAAAATTAATTATGATTTTAGTGTTGCTCACGCTGCTAAATATTGCATTTTCGGGCAACAACAAAGTTATATTATGTGGCAGGTGTCATTAGAGCACAGTTAATAAAGTCATTTCTTGAAATAATGGATGAACTAGGCACTCATCTTTTCGTGTTTCCCACGCTGGTCTCGTTGTGAACTCATGGCTCAATCGTCGAAAATCTAGGTAGTGATGATTCCAAGCTCGGATGCAAAGAGGCCTGGGTGTTATTCTGCGATATTCAAAAGTTTTATAGATGTGTTTCATAAACCATTCTTGAAGATTAAATTTTTGCAAGTTAGGATAATGGTGATGTAAAAAAAGTAATCAGCACTCCAAATTTAAGTTACATTTCTTTTTTATTACTTTTGTTGCAATATCACGTAACTCGTTCCAAAACATCATTTCACAATATAAAACATACTTGAAAATATCTTCCTCACTGTTAAAGTTCACATTTCCTAAACTGACGACGATTTGCGTCTTTTTAACATGGCGACCAGAGGTTGACTCTCCAATAACCGCTTACGCGCCCAAAAAATCAGAGTTGCAAGTACGTCAAAGATCATAGTGACAAAAGAAAGAATACACATACGAATAATATCATTGCAATATATACATATCGATGTATCGAAGTACCTCTACATTAATGAAATCAAATCTGAATGTTGTCACAGAAATATGTTAACTATTTTACAAAAGCACAGTAGAATATTGCTGGTATCAGAGGTTGAGGTGAGGTGCCGTAATGGTTACGTAATTCAAGTACCATTACAAGCTGCATCTAGTGACTGTCAAAGATGCGCGGAGAAAATACAAAATAACGTTGTGGACGTGGGAATGGGACCTACGATAATCAAGACTCTGAAATGGGATCTTTAAAAATATTCCAAAACTCGCCTCGCACCTGTTTGTGGGAAACTGTTTAAGTGAAAGATTCCATCATTTTCAGATTTTGCATTGACATCGTTGTGTGTACAGCTGCTAACGCTGTAGCAACCGGTATGAGTGTCAGGCTATTCTCATTTAGTTCAAAGGTTTACCCAAATATGGCAGCTTTAGTATCTCCATTACGCTTTCCATGGAGACCGATATAATTACCATCTACGCTGACACAGTGTAGATGCCTTCTGTTATTTATGCTTTACCCGTTAACAGATACATTTACGTGCTTCAGTTCGTTATTTATTACCTTACTGCATTAAAAGGAACCTAAATATAGGAACAAATCGGCTGCTAGGAAAGACTTGGGAGCTCATGGAACCGCTTACAGTACACATCACAACGGAGATAAGCTGCAATACGAGAGGTACGTATTGTCTTTATATCCTCAAAATATGTTGTGGGAACTAATCTTTTTCATAGTGTTATTGTAAATTGATGTGGGTGCTCTAGCAGATCTGTTTATCAATAAACCGGAACTGAAGCTGCCCCAATGTTCTTCAGTTAAAGTGAGTAATTCCAACAAAATTCTGGCCGAGAAAAATTTCGGTGAAATCGAGGAACGGAATGCCTATTCAGCCTTCAAGAAAGGTAAAATGTAAATGTCGTGTGACTAGGGCCTCCCATCGGGTAGACCGTTCGCCGGGTGCAAGTCTTTCGATTTGACGCCACTTCGGCGACCTGCGCGTCGATCAGGAGAGGTTATACCGTGCAGAATGTGACACGTCCATAGGATCTTCCTCAGTTAAATCCATCACTGCAATAAGTGCCGGAAAAAAAGAAGAAAAACTAAAGGTCTTCTGTTCATGCTTTCTAACGTGCGTAACAAATACCACACGTTTTACAGTGTCGGTGTCACAGTGTCACGTTTGTCAGTGAAGCAATTTAAACAGACAACTGGAATTAAGCTTAAGCACTTAACATTTCTTTTTCTGTATTTGTTATTTTAAAAGTTTTCCTTTTCAGTACTAGTTACATTCGTATTTGTGTTCCAATAAAACCATTACTAAAGGCAAACAAACGTTACATAACATTTGAGGATTTTTTTCACTTCCTGGCACTTGTACCGTTTCCCACAAACACTCCTCAGTTGTGAAGTACCCAGGGGGAGTGCATTTTAGGTATACTGTCATTGTTAACTCTTAACAAATACCTGTGAGCACTACGTGTACACACATGGCCATATGCACAGGCTGCTTTTCAATTGTTTTGTTTCTGACAAACCTTTGTATAATGTGCTATATTTTATCTAACATAATGACAGCGTGGCATTAGACTATTACAATAAACACATTTGTAACCAAAATTTTTTGAAGCCTAGGAGATAACAGTTGTATGTCGAAACCGGTTGTCAAAATTGAAGACGAATTTATTCAATCTTGGGTATCTAAAGTTTATTTATTGCCATCTTAGCTATTGAAAATTCTTTATATTGAGTGAAACATATCGCTCTTTTTCACAATTTTAGAAAATTCAATCAAAAAATCTGTGGCCATTCGTGCTACGCTTTTAGGTATACATTTAATATTCTTTGTTAGTCATATACGATGCCGGTCTCACACACAACGGCAATATTTTAGGGTGGATGGCAAGAGTGATTTTTAAGTAGTCTCCTTTGTAGACTGAGTGCCTTTCCCCAATATTCTGCTAATGAACACGAATCTGGCACCTTCTTTAGTATGAACGACCAGTACGTTGTTGTCTGTCCAGTTCCTCGTGAACAACGACTAGGAACAGACAGCCTTTCTGGCTGGTTGATGGAAAGAGAGAACGGGGACAGCTTCCCGCTCAGATTGTAATCACGTGTTTGTTTACATCGTCCCGAAGCACGCGAGCTGGTCGCCAGACAACGATAACGGATGACGTCAGTTGCAGCCCCAGCTGCCGCGGGCACTCTTGGGCAACGCTACGTCACACACACACACACACACACACACACACACACACACACACACAGTGTTTTTTGGAGCGACTTTCTAATTAATGCGCCTTTCCGCTAACGAGGACTGACCTGTCCCGGCGTGCTGAGAAAAGGAACACCCGATTACGTCACCGGCGTGAAGAGTTAATTAATGAGATGTCGATACGACAAACGGCGGTGTAGGTGGCAGGCGCTGCAGCGTCACCCGATGAGATACTGGCCGTCCGTATAGCGAGGTCCCACCTAGCGGAAACTCTGTCTCGCCAAAGCCATTCTGAAAAAAATCGTAGCCGTCATTTTCGAAGCGCCGCTCTGACGAATGCTTCGCGAAGACACCACCTTTGGACTGATTTGAAGCTGTCCCCATCTAACCCTAAATTGTTCTCATCTTTTCATCTCTCTGTAAATACTAAATCTTTTTTTGAATGTTATTTTTCCTGATGATGATGATATTTTTCCTCTACTGCTTCATCCAGTGAATAGTAAGCTATTCTTTAATGCCGTAGCGTATGTATCCCTAACCTTTCCACTAGCCTGTCCTTTCTGCTAGTAAGGAACCGCACAGACTTCTTTTCTGGTCTGTTCTTTCAGGTTGTTTCCACTTCGTAGTTTACCTGTCCACTAAATTTTTAATGTTCTTTGATGGGTCAACACCTCAAATGCTTCCACAATTCCTTCTTCGTATTTCTTTTCTATTGTGCTCGAAAAGTACATTTTCAGCAACTTCTTTCTCACTTTCGCTGCTACAGGGTGATTTTGTCATCGATAAAATCCGCTACAGGTGTCAAAATTCTTTACTTCTAAAAATGAAAACACAACCTGGTTATAGGACATGTGACCCATCTTCAGGGGCTCATTAAAATGTGAGTCCACAACGATGCATAACTGAAATTAAAATAGATTAACATCCTTTGTTGACTCAAAATGGTGCAAATGGCTCTGAGCACTATGGGATTAAACATCTGAGGTCATCAGTCCCCTATAACTTAGGACTACTTAAACCTAACCTACGGACATCACACACATCCATGCCCGAGGCAGGATTCGATCGTGCGACCGTAGCGGTTGCGCGGTTCCAGACTGAAGCCTAGAACCGCTCGGCCACAACGGCCGGCTTCTTGACTCACATTTTAATGTGTACCTGAAGATGGGACACATGTCCTGAAACCGGGTAGAGCTTTCCACTTTAGAAGTATACGAGTTTCGCAACTGTATCGGATTTTGCCTTTGATGGTGTATAACATTTGTCGACGTCCCGTCAAGAGGGATGGGTGGTTTTTTTATAAATCACAAGAAACTGCAGGAAACGATCTCAGAGAGGGCAAGGAGCAAAATAAGTCTTGTATTGGAAGTGCACCCACTTGAAGGTGTGAAAGACCTTTGACACAGACCCCGGTATCAGCACCTGGCAAGGGTGGGGGTGAGGGGGGGAGGGAGGTGGCGTTCAGCCTCGGGTAAGCCAGACGACCGTGTGGGAAGGTTCTCCACAACTGCCACTACTGACAGTGTCATTTACAAAGCATGCAGGTCGTATTACTTACGGATCTGGTCCCCTGGCGATGGTGCAAAGGTAATCACGGTGTTCGAATTTCTGCCATCAATCCTATTCACAAATGTGGCTTCCTTTACGAGGGACAGTATCGCCAACCTTCACAATACCCACCTGCGAACCACCAACACCGGTTCTGCGTCCATGTGTGGGCGGGCATTATTGGCGACCGCTTCGTGAGATCAGTTATCTTTCCACAATGTCTCACAGGCGAGGCGTATCTGCACTTCACTCGGGCCCTGTCCCCCTTGCTGGAGGACGTTCCTCTGGTGGTATGAAGGGTGACGTGGCTACTACACAATGATGCTTCAGCTAACTTTTCTCTTCTCTCTGGTGTGGAGCTGTAAAACTATTACAGACAGAAAGTTCCCACTTGTCTGGTGTGTCGTCACGTGTGCTTTCAATCGCTGCAAACTACAATGTCAAAGATCTTTAATCTCCACCTACAAGTAAACGAATCTCAGTTGCAAAACATTTCCGGCGTCATGTCCGTATCACGCTTTTGCTCCTTATCGTTTCCTACAGTTTGCGCCCATGTAGCAAAATCACCCTGCATATCTGATACCAGTGCGGTTATTTTATAGCAAAAGTTCTATTTATCAGCGTCAACCTAGATCTGGTATCTTCCTTGCGCCAGTCTTTTCTAATCGTGCATGCTATAGAGGATGATTCTTTCACTACTTCTGCAAATCTGCTGTTCCAAATGTTCATGTTGAGCGAGTCATTGTTCCCCTCTCTACCACTCTACATCAAGTCGTTTTTTGTTCTGTTTATCACTAAACCACAGTCTGTGCTACTTAAGCGGTCTGTCCCTTTCCACAGGTCTTGCAAGCCTTCGGTAATGGACTACATCATCAAACAGCCATCTACAAATGGTCTTTCACTTTTCAGTACAATTTATGGGAATTAATAGCCGGCCGGGGTGGCCGTGCGGTTCTAGGCGCTACAGTCTGGAACCGAGCGACCACTACGGTCGCAGGTTCGAATCCTGCCTCGGGCATGGATGTGTGTGATGTCCTTAGGTTAGTTGCGTTTAATTAGTTCTAAGTTCTAGGCGACTGATGACCTCAGAAGTTAAGTCGCATAGTGCTCAGAGCCATTTGAACCATTTTTAGGGGAATTAATAATAGTGACATTTTCCTAGTCTACAAGAGTAGGCATTCAACCGTGTTGCTGTCACATGACGCCATCTGATTCTTCTTTTTTCTTATTTTACTGGATACGACCTTTACAAGCATGCAGCAGTCTGCAGTACGTGGCAATCTTGTCACACACATCATACCAGCCGCAAATCCGCTAGGTTCATGATCTCATACAAACGTAACACATGGAAATTAGAAAAATAAACAAAATCATATACAGAAACAACAACTTAATATACTAAACTTCCGTTAGGGTCTTGTCTCTCTATGATGTCTAAATACTTGTAGCCAGGAAAGCGCTTGAAATAATCTAGTTATGGAAACTTTGCTTCTTTTATAATAGAAAACTGCGTTATCCGCTATAAGCGGCTGAAACATTATTCTTCGTAACACATTCCTTTGCATTCTGTGGCGTTGTGCCCACAGATCCGTAGAAGGAACACACCCACACACATCGGTTTCTGGAACGGGACTTTAAGAATGAACAATATGAGTTTATGCGCGGCTAATCCTGCCGTTACGGTTCTTAATTTTGTTCTAAAGGGTTCTCCGCTGGCGCCTGTCACATTAAGGTGACTTAGAGCAGGATTATAAGCAGCCTTAACGGCGTTTATTACCATATGAAAGGGACCGACCGGTAAGTCCCGTGTATCTCTCAGCTCTGCCTCACGTGCCTTGTAGTTAGCAGCAGGCGCACCCTATTTCCTCTTCCGTCTACACGAGAAAGTTGATTCTCTCACTGAAAAACCTACAGGACTCAGGCTGACACCTCGGTGACTCATCGCAGACGCGTCGCAAGCAGACTACTTTCTCAGCAAATACGTGACTTGGCGCACAGTTGTTCAGCCACAGACGATGCTTCGGAGTTTTCAGAAGAATTTTCTTGTGCAGTGAAGTACCCTTAAAACGAAGGGTACCACACTTTTGCTTGCAGCCATGCGCCTTGAACGACTCACTTCCGACACGGGAGGTGCTTTGACCCGAGTTCGAATCCGTCTGGTGGATTAATGATGGTCTGCGTGTCGGCCACGCTGTGTGTGTTTTTAGGAAGTTTCCCATGTCCCGATGGTTCCTACGTCCTACCATCTCAGATACGTGCAACGCAGACATTTATAAAACTCTCTCACTTTTGCACACAGAATTTAGACGTAGACAGGTAGGAGCACGCTGCTTCCGTCTTAGGGGATGAATAGAAGACTGATGGCCACAGATTTTTATTTTCCTAAAATCCATAATGAGCTGCATTAAGGGCTAGGAAGCAGGTTGATGTTTGCCGAACGTGTAACTATATGTTAATGTGCTAGTACTTGCAACAGGCTGCAATTTTTGTCGTATCGAGCTTCCTCAAATAACTGCTGCATCTGTAAAAATCATGATATTGCGACTAGTCAAGTTCAGGGATAAGAAATAAAAACTTTGAGGTTTGCTGATGATATTGTTAATTCTGTCACACAGCCAAAACCTTGGAAGAGCAGTTGAACGGAATGGACAGTGCCTTGAATGGAGGATATAATACGAACATCAAGAAAATAAAAACAAGGGTTATGGACTGTAGTGGAATTAAATAAGCAGATACTCAGGAAATGAGATTAGGAAACGAGACATTAAAACCATTAGATGAGTTTTGCTATTTGGGCAGTGTAATAATTGATGATAGCAGAATTAGACAGGACATAAAATGTAGACTAGTAATGGCAAGAAGCGAAATTTGTTAAAACCAAAGTCTCTTCTGGACGTTCTACCGCCGCCAACGCACATTTCGTGTAAGGGCCATGAAGATGAGAGAAGTTAGGGCTTCTACGGAAATACAATGCGGCCCACAGCAAGTATCAAAGCAGCCCCATATGTGAGCACCTATCACATGGCCGGTAAAAAAATTCCCGTAAAATTCCATTGATGTACATGTACATTTATACTCCGCAAGCCACCCAACGGTGTGTGGCGGAGGGCACTATACGTGCCACTGTCATTACCTCCCTTTCCGGTTCCAGTAGCGTATGGTTCGCGGGAAGAACGACTGCCGGAAAGCCTCCGTGCGCGCTCGAATCTATCTAATTTTACATTCGTCATCTCCTCGGGAGGTATAAATAGGGGGAAGCAATATATTCGATACCTCATTCACAAACGCACCCTCTCGAAACCTGGACAGCAAGCTACAGGGCGATGCAGAGCGCCTCTCTTGCAGAGTTTGCTAAACATCTCCGTAACACTATCACGCTTACCAAATACCCCTGTGACGAAACGCGCCGCTCTTCTTTCGTTCTTCTCTGTCTCCCCTGTCAACCCGACCTGGTATGGATGCCACACTCATGGGCAATACTCAAGTATAGGTCGAACGAGTGTTTTGCAAGCCACCTCCTTTGTTGATGGTCTACATTTTCTAAGGACTCTCCCGAAGAATCTAACCTGGCATGTAAATTTATGATAAGCTGAATATTTTCAATATGAAACTTCCGCCTCAAGGTGGTGTTCTATCATTGGTCCATCGCCGTTTTTACTGTTACTGTTAATGGTAATTATACTATGCGCAGCCCAAACATACTCTTCTTCTTACAGTGTGGCTCAGGTAAGCTAAAAAGGCTTGACACCTCTGATATAGATAGTCTTTTTTCCTTCGCTCTATTTGCAAGTGGAATACGAAATGAAATGACTAGTTGTGGTACAAGGTGCCCTCGACAACGCACCACCGTGGCGCTTGCGCAGTATCTATGTAACTTCCTGGCAGATTAAAACTGTGTGCCCGACCGAGACTCGAACTCGGGACCTTTGCCTTTCACGGGCAAACCTCCCCCAGGCTGTGGCTAAGCCATGTCTCCGCAATATTCTTTCTTTCAGCAGTGCTAGTTCTGCAAGGTTCGCAGGAGAGCTTCTGTAAAGTTTGGAAGGCAGGAGACGAGATACTGGCAGAAGTAAAGCTGTGAGTACCGGGCGTGAGTCGTGCTTCGGTAGCTCAGATGGTAGAGCACTTGCCCGCGAAAGGCAAAGGTCCCGAGTTCGAGTCTCGGTCGGGCACACAGTTTTAATCTGCCAGGAAGTTTCATATCAGCGCAGACTCCGCTGCAGAGTGAAAATCTCTTTCTGGAGTATCTATGTAGATGGAGATGTAAATTGCGCTCTTTTCCGAACACTGGCAACATTACTGAAGGGGTCTGCGCTAAACTGTACTGGAGAGCGTACTGGAACACTTGGCGCTTTTAGAGCAAAGGCAGCGAGCGGACGCTCCGACGGCACGCATTGTGTGGCGCACGCTCACGCACGGCGCGTGTTTTTGCCGGAGGCGGCGTGCGTGCCCGCTGCAGCTGCAGCCGCGCACCTGTGCAGCTTTTGTCTGCGGCAGTTGCTCCGCGACGCGACAAATACGGCGGGACTACTCGGCCAGAGACGCGCGCTGCGAGCCACGCCAAAGACGGCTGCGCCTCCCGCTAAGGAGGTGACACACTGTAAACAAAGTATCAGCGCACGGCAGGCGGGCGGGCGGGCGAGGCTGTGGCGTAAACACGCCCTTATCTACACACTGGCACAACTCCAGTAGTAAATACAGACTTTGAACAGAAGTCTGTAGCTAAGGTAGAATTTTCAAAATTTTTAGCTGTGTCCATTGATGAGAGGTTAAACGGGAAGCAACACATTGATGGTCTGCTGAAACGTCTGAGTTCAGCTACGTATGCTATTAGGGTTACTGCAAATTTTGGTGATAAGAATCTCAGTAAATTAGCTTACTATGCCTACTTTCATTCACTACTTTCGTATGGCATCATATTCTGGGGTAATTCATCGTTGAGTAGAAAAGTATTCATTACCCAAAAACGTGTAATCAGAATAATTGCTGGAACCCACCCACGGTCATCCTGCAGACATCTATTTAAGGATCTAGGGATCCTCACAGCATATATATTCACTTTTGAAATTTGTTGTTAATAATACAACCCAGTTCAAAAGTAATAGCATTGTGCATAGCTATAACACCAGGGGAAAGGACGATCTTCACTATGCAGGGTTAAATCTGACTTTGGCAAAGAAAGGGGTAAATTATGCTGCCACAAAAGTCTTTGGTCACCTGCCAAACAGCATCAAAAGCCTGACAGATAGCCAACTAACATTTAAAAATAAATTAAAAGAATTTCTAGATGACAACTCCTTCTACTCATTGGCTGAATTTTTAGATATATGGAATACGCCAAGAAAGACTGAAATCGCATACGTAAAGTAATAGGTAAAATATAGGTATTCAATAGTAGTTGAAGTCTGCAGTGTGCAAGAGAAAAGTGGACGAAGAAATGGAATGCGAATCTGCAAAGAATGGATACAGAGAGACTACATAAAGAACTTTAAACCAAAAGAGAAACGATATTCTGGGACACCAAGAAAGAAATAGGAGCCATAGCAAGCCCCAGTTGTTCTGTAGAGGAAAAAAGAAGAGGAACGAGACCCAGTTTAATCCTGTGAAGTGCACCGAGACAGGCGACCCTTTTTTTTTTGGTGACCGTTTTATAAGTATCGCACTGCAGAAAATCGATCGGGTCCTCCAATAAATGAAACTTCCTGGCAGACTAAAACTGTGTGCCGGACCGAGACTCAAACTCGGGACCTTTGCCTTTCGCGGGCAAGTACTCTACCATCTGAGCTACCCAAGCACGACTCACGCCCCGTCCTCACAGCCTTACTTCTGCCACTTTTGTAAGGTTTGCAGGAGAGCTTCTGTAAAGTTCGCAGGAGAGCTTCTGTAAAGTTTGGAAGGTAGGAGACGAGGTACTGGCAGAAGTAAGGCTGTGAGGACGGGGCGTGAGTCGTGCTTGGCTAGCTCAGATGGTAGAGCACTTGCCCGCGAAAGGCAAAGGTCCCGAGTTCGAGTCTCAGTCCGGCACACAGTTTGCATCTGCCATGAAGTTTCATATCAGCGCACGCTGCGCTGCAGAGTGAAAATCTCATTCTGGAAACCTCCAATAAATGTTCCCTATTTTCTCTTCGTAGCACAGAGTGGTATTATTTGTCTCGCAGGTCAAGAGCGTATGGATTCCGGTCGGGCAGAGAAGTTACGGCACCGACACCAAGGGCCGGTTATTAGGTTGGAGAAGTTTCTGAAGCAGCGGATAGTTTGTGGAACACAGGACAGAAACTGTTCTACTGCCACATTTCACCAGTACTTGCGATTCACGATGAAATTCACGGCTCTCGGTGAAACAACCAGAGGACAGTGTATACCGCCCGTCTTCCCGCAGGCAGCATCTAAGACTCCACGGCTCGAGTAGCGCTCGCGTGAAGATGTTTCCTAAGCGGACGGGAAAGTGAAGCAGAGCTAGCACACACAGATGCAAACACGTGTAACAGCGCACAGCTCACCCTGCTGAGACGGGAGCAGTTGAGACCGGTCGCTCGGTGGCGGTGATCAAACTCGGCCAGCACCTCCGTGTTTGTTAGTGTCCGACATTAGCGATGTGTGACGTGGGCGGAGGCGCCGGTGCAGATCTGTCTGGCGCCAGACGGGTACACACAGGCCAGCAGATGCGAAACACGTGCATTGTCAGCACACTTCCGCCCCCCTTCTAGCGTCTCGTCAGCCAGCCAGCCATTAGGGTCTACGTGCAAGTCCTCAACGTTCACGCACACTGAGTCAGTAGCTTACGCCTTAATACCACTTTTAATGAAGGACATGCAAATGAGGTGCTTCGGCAAACTGTCCGATTTATTGTGCTGCACGCTCTGAAATGACCAACTACATCTCACGCAACGTGATCCTCATCGCGATTTGCGACTGCAGCGCCCTCCAGAGGCAGTTTTCGGCAGTTTTCTGGCGCGCCAATCACGCAGTTTGCTTACGAATACGGACACGGGACATGGCAGATAACGTGGACGCATACGGGACATCCGGCCTCTCGAGGGAGAGCGCCGCGGCATACGGCACGACCTGGCTAAGGTGATTTACGCTCTCAGCGTTCTCCAGTGGCGCACTAACCACACATTTTGCTAATGACAAAGGGACGCGAGGACAACAGCGGCGTGAACTCAGCTATCGTCAAAGAAGAGCAGGGGAACTTGTGAAGAAGATTCTGTGCTCTTCGATAGTTTGAACATCCAATTGTGTTAGAGGATCGCTACATATCCGGCACAACGATGAGAGAAACACAGCAGCAGAAGTCATTCGTTAACTGAATATCACATTTTTGGCTTTATATTGGACTTACTTTACTTTTTCGGGTCCGGAAACTACAATTTGTTTGCCCAGTATTGGGCAATGTCCAATGCTTCTTCTTTAGCCAGCCATGGATCGTCGAGGGTGCATCTGTGAGGGCAGGCAGGGTATTGTAGGAGGCGTTCCACGTCCTGTCGAGTGGCGCAGTCGCATTTGTCGTCATTTTCGTCCAACAAACCCCATTTGATCAGATTAGATTTCACAGGAGCCACCCCAGTTCTGATGCGGTTAAGCATTCTCCAGGTTTTCCAATCACCAGAAACGCCGCTTGGTGGATCCTCTCTTAGTGGATAGTAGATGGGGGGTTGGGGGGGGGGGCGCTCATCTAAGGCGCAACTTAGGAAACGGCGTCTGGATTTGACTCTGCTGGGGCCACACTCTAGGCCAAATATCGAGTGACGGCCATCAAAGGTTTGTTTTAGCTTCTCGGTATGTTCATGGGCTTTCCTACGTGAGTCAGGATTTGTGAAACCTGCGGCCCTGTGAAGATTTTCTATGGGGGTAGGTTTCATGCAGCCTGTCACTATCCTGCATGTTTCATTCAAGCTAATATCTACCTTTTTTGCGTGGGTGGATCTGCACCATACCGGGCAGGCATATTCGGCAGTTGAGAAGCACAAAGCTTGGGCTGAAGTTCTGACCACGGTACGTTTAGCACCCCATTTGCTGTTGGACAGCTTTCTTATTAGGGAATTTCGTGCTTCTACTTTTTTGCGTGTTTTTCGCAATGATATTTGTATGTCAATGTTCTGTCCAGCACGACACCAAGGTAGGTGGGAGTATCTGTGTGTTCTAGTAGTGTCCCATCCCAGGTAACACTGAGCCTGGACTTTGCCTGCCTCGAGTTCAGATGGAATGCACTCACTTGAGATTTGGAGGGATTGGGTTTTAGAGAATTCTTTTTGTAGTAGGTTGTCATTGTAAAAAGGGCGGTTTCTAGTTTCTCCTCGATGGCTTCAAACCTGTTGCCTTTAACTGTTATTGCCAGGTCGTCTGCATATACAAAATTGGATATCATTAAAGTATAATGTCTAATAATAGTTTCCACATGCCTAATGTCCATATTCTCGATGTTGTTTTGACAACCATCACTCTGAAGTAACTTACTTCATCAAACAGGTTCCAAGATGGAGACTCGTTGCGTAATTTCATTCAAATGGAGGAGGAGGTATCTTTCGAAGCCGTTCATCATCAATGAAAAAGATATTTCCGGGCAAGATACAAACATAAGGCTGTCCATAAAACCAAGAGATGGGTATATATCCCTTGGACTATGTTTCTACAGCAAAAGCTACCAGAGTGTACCGCTGTGTTTACTTTATAACAAACTAGTAGTTAAGATTGATGGCTCCTGGCGAAACATTCCAGTCGCTGGGCTAAGCAACAAAAATTGCAGTAAATACATTATTATAGTAAATACCATCTAGTGCTGGAGATATTTCTATTAATTAATAAGGAACTCCCAGAATCTTTTACATGTATACGGCGAAAGAACATCTGCAAGTAGCCAGAGGCGAACCTGCTACCTCTCCCAGGGCAGTTCATATGAGGCTTTATACCCGTGTTTCAGTACAGGGTGTTTGGAAATCCTCCTTATAAACCTCTATGACGCATGACACAGACGATTACTAGGTAACAACTCGAGAGGAAACATAACGAAATATCCATTTACCACCTAAGCACATTTGTTTCTATTAACACATTGCGTTCTGTATGTACCGTAAGCTTTTTTTTTAATAATGTAACACGTAATGTGTTCTTTCGAAATGTTACTTAGTGACTGTACTGTGTCGCGCCTTATTCAATTCCTCAAGTAGAAGTGGATGAGTTAAACATGTGAATTAAACCGTCGTAAAACGGAAATTTTATGTTTCCGGACATGGGTTACTATTTAAAATGTTATGTACTTACTCCCTTCTGAAAGTCCTAGATGTTTGTAACGGGAATTTCCGAATACCCTGTATAACAATAATATGTAAGCCACATGGTATACAACGTTTACAAGTGTCTAAAGGCTGTGTTTGATATTTGTATATAACTATAACAAATTACACCAAACATGACGTGCTTTTGATAGATTACGAATGAACCGTAGCATCGAAACGACATACATACAAGTTATAATATGAAAAGCGTGACATACGAAGAAGCCTTTGATTAGCGATATCTAGTGTCCAGCCATTACATAGATCCTCAATACGCCAGTGTTTCGAAACAGATTGTATTCACAGCACGTAAATTATGACCTAAAAATCACCAAATACAGAATTCAGCTCCACATGACGTAACCCTGTACTTCGTCTCCTACGTTTTGGTTGTGACATAAAACATTGTGGCAGCACGTTGGCCAAGTTTCTCTTCGCGAGGCAAAAATCTGACTCGGCATAATCTCCCTTTCGCGCTTCGCAGTGTGGTGGAACGTGAAATTCATCACTGTGACGTGACAAAACTTGACGAGCTACTCATCCACTAACGCTTTCGAATCCCGCAAGAGGATACCTCAGCACACTCGCCTCATATGAACCGATATTTATGCAAGAAAGTGTGTGTCTTTTTGATCATCATTCGAAACCACTTAGGAAAGTACCTGTAGTGAAGTAAAGCTTGTTAACGTTGACGTAACTGTTCGCAAAAAAATCTGAGAAATGTGTGAAATCGAAGGGGGTGGCACATGGAATCCGCTGCTATGGAGTGAACGTGGACCAGCAGGGTCCTCTTACCACGCTCTGTCTTTCCATGCATCAACAAGATGGGCCGTGAATAGCGAGGCAAAACGTATTTCCTCTATAGCCTAATTTATCCAAAAGCGCTAAAGAGTCAAATAAGACTTCTGTAATTGAAACTGCTTGTTAACATTCGTCGTACCAAGAGGAGGATTAGGGAAACTACTTCAAATGCGTTTATGTCATCATTCATCCATGCAGTACGTAATGACGCATGCTGCATGGAAGCTCTTCCTCGCCAGCGATTTCCAGCTCCTTTGTCTAACTCATCCTTTTGTGAACTGTTCCTACGTCAGGTTAACAAGGTGTATGGCAGACGGAGCTTTGTGTACCACCCCCGGCCCGCTCAATCCACCTTTCGTCATGCACAACGTCCCTCTCGTTGCGCCTGCCATTACGAGATGGATGAGCGTCTGCATGAATGCTTTCAGGGTTACTAAACGAACCCGTGACGAAAAGTGCTGCTCTTCTTAGGACCTTTATTTCCGCTATCAATCTTATCCGGTATCAATTCCCCACTAACGCGCAATATTGAATGACTGACCGAACGGGAGCTTTGTAAGCGAGTGGGCTATATTTCCTCAGGTTTCTTCCCAAGAGTCTCAGTCTGGCATCTGTCTTTCCTACTATTTGTTTTATGTGCTCCTTTCATTTTAAGTCGCTCCATTACCCAGATCCGTTGTTCGGTGATTGTGTGATCATACACCAAAGGCGGACTTCCGCCTATTTATGTACTGTGCTTTGTACTTGGTTATGATGAAGGTTATGGGGCCAAGAGTCCATCCTCTGCAGTATTCCTCCGTTTTGGTACAATTCTCTAGAGTTGCGACTTCACTATGGGACCTCCGACGTTGTTCAATAGGACATTCACATATATGAACAAGCGTTACGTCATTGAACACACTCTCTAATGGTGTCAAGGTGTAGCATTCTTTCAAAGAAAGAAAGAATAAGAACGTAATTGCTCCAGCTGAAACGTACAACAAAAATAATACGTGTCCGCCCCTGTATTATCGTTTGACGAAAACCTCTATTCGAAATGTTGAACCGTTCACGAAAAGAGGGCTGCAACTTCTCGCGCAAATCACCCTGTATTCCTTGGCCAGCAATTTCGCGTTCAGTACTGCATCACTACGAAAGCGGGATGCTTTATAGATTATTTCTCGCTTACGCTGACGTCAGCATCTGTCTGATGGGCGTGCTTGTGGAGGTGATAGAAAAGGAAAATTGCTTCGCATTTTGACACAGCGTTCTACCAGATGACTTACACTGCACTTGTGGAAAGGAACGAACCGCTTCGCATGCGTTAAACCGCTAACCCCGTCACCTTCACGACATACCGCCTGTTGCGGTCGGCTGCGCGGAGGCATTAAGCCACAACCTTGAAAGCTCCAAGATGTTATCGGGCCCGTCCACAATTCACTAACCGTTTAATTCCGTCCGCCGTATCTGTGGAAAGGCCGGAAGACAAACGACGAGCGAGGCGACGGACGCAGTGAGTGGCTGCGATGTCAAATTAACTCTACGAGCTAATGGCTTAGTGCGAGTGCAAGTCACGTGGGCAGAGGGGGGAGATAATTGCGGCCCCTCACACCGGCGACGCCACTGACGCCCGCGGCGCGATGCTACATTGTTTGTTGACCGAGGCAAGACGCCCGCCGGCTCGACTCTGCAATTAGGCTCGGCCTTAAGTACTCTTCATTCCGGGCTGTTCCCGTCGTAAATTATCTGCGCCGGAGCGCACCATTATATGCATGTACACTGTATCTTCCCCTCCTCCACATAAAATTAATTTCGGACAATCTGCCGTCCTCACTAATTCCCCAAAGTGCTGCAGATACGCTCTGGGTGTCTATTAACGAGGTTATGATCGGACGTGACACAAGCGTAAGAACCGGTAGTCTGCGCAGTATAATTGCCATCCACAGCACCAGCTGGAACTTAACTACAGCTGTGCCATTCGTTCTCCTGGGAACTGGACATAGAAATAAATCATAGTCACTCTTATTACAAAAGCTAAGGTAACATTTCGTTGCAGGAAACTAGTGCAATAAAGGACATGTCGTAGACATTAGAAACTTAGTAAACAGTTAAAATTTTCGTGAATATTAAGCGGTAGACGGAAATGCGTCGGTTCATCATTATTAAAAAGTTGTTTGATGTATTGTTATGATGATTGTTATAACTACAATAAAAATAAGTACAACAACAACAATAATAATAATAATAATAATAATAATAATGATGATAATTAACTTCTCATGGTTGGGATTCACAGTCATATAATATTTCTTAAAAGACCTCATAGTCGCCGTTGACTGTATAAAGTATTTATTGTTACTATTGCAATTTCGGCCTTATGGCCATTTTCAATTAACACTGCAAAGTTACATTCTGTCAGAATATAAAACTGACATGAATACATATCGTCGTCAAAACGCTGCCTTTTGACAAGAGTCCCACAAGATCTGGTGAGTACGACACTTATTACATCGTAATATGTTGTTAAATGTATACTGAACTGTCGATGTTACCATCATTCTAATAATCTATCACACATGTAAATGTATTTTCGCGCTAACTGATTTAGCTCCACATGTTGCCAGTGCACCTGTACTTGTACGAGTATGTGTGACATCATTACAACGATGGTAACATCGACAGTTCAGTATATATTTAACAACATATTACGATGTAATAAGTGTCGTACTCCTCAGATCTTGTGGAACTCTCACAGTCAAAAGGCTGCATGTTGACGACGACATGTACTATAGTTTTATATTCTGACAGAACGTAACTTTGCAGTGTTACTTGAAAATGGCCATAAGGCCGAAATTGCAATAGTAACAATAAATACTTTATACAGTCAACGGCAACTATGTCTTTTAAGAAATAATAATAATAATAATAATAATAATAATAATAGTAGTAGTAGTAGTAGTAAACACCATCCAGGTTAATTGTCTGTCACGACTGTTTGTCATCGCTTTGAATCCACTATCGATAATTGTAATTACGATCTTGGACTATCAGTCAGAGGACCAATGTCTACTACCCATCGATGACCTGAAACTACATGGAAAATCTGAAGCTGAAATCGAGTACTGACCAACACAGCTTGAATCTTTAGCACTGCCATTAACATGAAATTTGACCGTGACAAATGCGCCACAGCAGCACTGAATAAGGGCAAGATCACAAAATGTAAAGGTATAGAACTAACAAACGGACAAGCCTTTACCAATCACCAGTCTGAAGCCTGTAAATACTTGGGTAGCTTTCATATGGATAGCATAAAGCACCCGCAAGTGACAAATATCGTGAGCAAAGAATACATCTAAGAGATATTTTGAAATGAATAATTTATTGAGTATATTGCAGTAGTGCTTGAGAAACAATGGCAGGCAGTTCCAGCATCTCCTTGTATGACAAGATTTATTCGCCTAGTACTGCGATTGTTGACGAGCGACACGATATCTGATTCGCCGGACAACCGTCGGTCTGCATTTTCAGGGTGTATACGACCGGTGACATCCGGGAAAAACCCGGGAATTTTTCATTGTTTTAGTTACCAGTTAAATTTTTGTGATTTTCACGGGTAAGAACAAATACTCTAACGAAGGATATTACTGTATCGCTGGGCGCCACTATCTAAATTGCTCTGGTTCGGAAATATCTTAGATCAAGGGCTGATGCACAGAGCAGTCTGAGTTGTAGTGGGGAGGTGGGTAGCGTCCATGTGACCTGTGTTTACGTTTAGTGATTTTGCTGTTTCCTCTTCGTTTATTGCTCTCACATTAAATGAAAACAAAACGGATTTCTGTGGCCGGGAGCTACCAAATGAATTTAAATACGTTCGTATTTACGGGAGGATAAAATATGTTTTTAGTCTCAGGTTTTATTTCCACCTTTCTGACAGTCAAGCATTAATCGCCTTGCAGAGCAATGAAGTTCATTTTTATCGGTTTGCTAAAGAGATTTGGCTTTTATTAATATTTTGCCGTGAGGCAGTCAATTTATTTGAAACGAAGTGTTTAATTTCACACTGTTGGCTAGTGTCAATTGTTCGCTGCATTTCAATTGCACCTTTTCCACCTTCTAGCTCGTATGGCATTATGCCATAATAAAGAACCAAACATGAGATAATACAGTACTGGTACTCAAGGAAATTTACATCCGAATCTGGACATGCGAATGTGCACTATAAGTTGAATTATGCATTTTAGTTGGGTTCACGAAATTCCGATGCTCTTAGGGTATACTCTGGTGCCTTGTATTTTTTTGATGACATAATGTAAGATCTTTTAATGTTTTACACGTACGAACACAAGGGTTTCCTACGTCGTCGTAGCTGAGCAAGCGGGGTGACGCCTGTTATCTGGCGCTCTCTGGCAACTGCTGAAACGAACCTATTTCTAACAGGTTACGGCAAAATATTGCGAATGGTGGTTTGAATTAGTTTCAAAGTAAATTTCCTTTTACGCAAGGTGATCTATGTGCGAGAATGTACTATGAATGACGGAGCGTTTGACTCTCATATAAAAATCAACTCATTGAAGACGATACATTTAGAAGGTTCAAATGGCTCTGAGCACTATGGGACTTAACATCTATGGTCATCAGTCCCCTAGAACTTAGAACTACTTAAACCTAACTAACCCAAGGACATTAGACACATCCATGCCCGAGGCAGGATTCGAACCTGCGACCGTAGCAGACGCGCGGCTCCGGACTGGGCGCCTAGAACCGCTAGACCACCGCGGCCGGCCATTTAGAAGGATTTCGAGCCCAGAAGAGCAAGCATTTATGTCGTTATTAAACATTTTACTGTCCCATTTGTGTGATGTTAAGTGTAACACGCGCAAAAAGATCAGCATTATATGTGGAAGTTTAGCTTCTCTTGCAGCTTATTAATCTTCGAGACCAATATTATTTGTGAAGGCTTTGTTGTTCTTGTAGCTACAGTATATATATTAATTTAAACCATTAACTTTTCTTTTTTGTGTGTTCGCGCTACTTGAGAGTGCTCTCCCTATTGGTTGACTACGTCACGTGTCCTATGCTGTCATCAGCTGGCTAGATCACGTGACACGAGCTATGACTGGCTTACAAAAGCACGTCGCACTCTCGATTTATTTGCTTCGAAAAGTAACGTGCAGTGTTTGGTGGAATTCGAATTTATACCTCCGTAACACGAACAAATGCAGCGTACATGTTGCTGCACATCAAAGATCTTTCCAAAACGTGGTTTTTTTTCCCCTTAGGTTTCGTTTTCTGAAGTGCCGGCAAATTCTACATCTGTGTAGAAAACCATAAACATTGTAAGGATTGATAAGTTTTACAGTGCCGAGGAAAAGTATACTTTCACTTAACACGGAAAAATTGTATTTTCACCGGGGAAATCCGGGATTTTTTTTTTCTTGTCCATGTATACACCCTGATTTTATATGTTCTTAATTTCAGATACCGCCATCTGATTTGCTGCCCTAACAAGGAAACTGCTACTTTTAGCGTCTGATTTACTAATCCAGTTGCCTCGGCATGGACTGTTGCACAGGAGCACGTTAACCCTTTCATGGACAAAATTCATTTTTTACAGATTTTTAAAATATTAAGGTGGTAACAATTTCTTTTCAGTCTCATTATTATATTTTGACCACCAAAATATTATTTAAGTTCTCCATTTTTTCACAACAGGAAGTGGGACACACATGTCCCATGAACCAACGCAAGATCCTTTTCTGCTGACGGACTGATTTTGTAATTTTATTTTTTTAGCCATAAACAGGCTTTTGCAGAGAATAAAATAACTACAAATTATACACGCATGTAATGTTTTTATTTGTGTAGAGCCAGTGTAAAAAAACATTCATTACATTTCAGTTTTCATGATACATGATCAATACTTACAAAACTTTACATGCCATGAAACTTGGAAAAACATGGTGTGGCACAGAGTGGTACACCACAAGCAGTGCAAACAACTTTTGTTCTCTTCTCTTTCGAGTTTGTGCTGCAGAATCTGCATCGCTTCCTAGTACATGTTTGCCTACGTTCACGAGCCGGACGTCATCTGGCACACTAGACTCCTCTCTTTGCTGGGAAGAAAGTGGGCATTGATCCCCTCTTTTTCCTGGATGAATACCCATTAATCAATTGTCTTGCTTATCTGTGTCTGCTGCAACACATGTGTCCCACTAATTTTATTTCGATAATAAGATAGTACAGTCGCTGAGAAGTACATTCCACACTGTATTTGTACTAAAAATAATTATTAAGTTAATAATAAGACGAATTACTTACTTCAGACATCGCTGGAAAGTGAGAAATGATGAAAACTGAAGAATGACACAAGTAAGCGGCGTTGCAGCGGCCATATATACACGCCAGTCAACAAAAGTAGTCACCGCTTCTCTATTACCTTTGCAGTGCAGTCCCGATTTTTTTCTTAGGTTCAGTACAATCGTCCCTAGATGGCAGCACCATTCAGAGCTGGGTAATATACAGGGTGATTCAAAAAGAATACCACAACTTTAAAAATGTGTATTTAATGAAAGAAACATAATATAACCTTCTGTTATACATCATTACAAAGAGTATTTAAAAAGGTTTTATTTCACTCAAAAACAAGTTCAGAGATGTTCAATATGGCCCCCTCCAGACACTCGAGCAATATCAACCCGATACTCCAACTCGTTCCACACTCTCTGTAGCATATCAGGCGTAACAGTTTGGATAGCTGCTGTTATTTCTCGTTTCAAATCATCAATGGTGGCTGGGAGAGGTGGCCGAAACACCATATCCTTAACATACCCCCATAAGAAAAAATCGCAGGGGGTAAGATCAGGGCTTCTTGGAGGCCAGTGATGAAGTGCTCTGTCACGGGCTGCCTGGCGGCCGATCCATCGCCTCGGGTAGTTGACGTTCAGTTAGTTACGGACAGATAAGTGCCAATGTGGACTCTCCATACAGTTGATTGTGGAATTTGCAGCTCTCAGCTAGCTCTGCGAGTCGATTTTCCTGGGCTGCGAACAAATGCTTGCTGGATGCGTGCTACATTCTCATCACTCGTTCTCGGCCGTCCAGAACTTTTCCCTTTGCACAAACACTCATTCTCTGTAAACTGTTTATACCAACGTTTAATACACCACCTATCAGGAGGTTTAACACCATACTTCGTTCGAAATGCACGCTGAACAACTGTCGTCGATTCACTTCTGCCGTACTCAATAACATAAAAAGCTTTCTGTTGAGCGGTCGCCATCTTAGCATCAACTGACGCTGACGCCTAGTCAACAGCGCCTCAAGCGAACAAATGTACAACTAAATGAAACTTTATAGCTCCCTTAATTCGCCGACAGATAGCGCTTAGCTCTGCCTTTTGTCGTTGCAGAGTTTTAAATTCCTAAAGTTGTGGTATTCTTTTTGAATCACCCTGTATATCCCGACACTCGAACTGGCGCTCGAAGTTAGTGGGACATATATGACTCATCAACCACGAAAGGGTTAAGTTGTCTCGAGGCTACGGCAGACAGGTAGCCGGGACAGCGGGCAGAGCTATTCCTGACCCGCCCTCGCCGCCTGCCTCGGTCGGGCTTTCGACACGCGCCATGCCTGTGCCTGTGCCTAGGTATAGCTGTGCGGCTGCCAAACGGCCGGCAGGTGGCGCAGCTGCGCGTGTATCTCTGCCGAGACACGCACCGCCGCGTAATCCGGCCCGCGGACAGAAATACTCGGCCCGTGGCTCGTTCGACCCGCGATGACGGACTTAGGTGCACCAGTGCTGCCTCTAATTACGACATCGCCCGAACATCTTGCTGGAACGGCCGCTGCACATAACTTACGCCTGTTCCACATCCGTATTACACAGCCCGAGCGACTTGTGTCTTCATTTTCTCCCCTTGCGACCGGTGTGAAATACCGGGTGATCAAAAAGTCAGTATAAATTTGAAAACTTAATAAACCACGGAATAATGTAGATAGAGAGGTAAAAATTGACACACACGCTTGGAATGACATGGGGTTTTATTAGAACCAAAAAAAAAAAGAAAGTTCACAAAATGTCCGACAGATGGCGCTGGACAGCAAAACGTCAGTGACTGCGCATGACAATCGTGTATAAAAGGAGCTGTAATGAGAGAGAGAATCAGATGCGCCAGCAGTCGCAGCATGTTGACGTCACCTGAAAAGGCGCTTTTAGTGAACCTGTATTATCAGAATGGGGAATATGCTAGTTCAGCGTTACGATCATATCGCTATACGACGGGGATTCGAACGGGTAAAGGTCCGTTGACAAATGCAGCTGTGGCGAGAATGATTTCAAAGTTCGAAGCCACGGGTTGTTTAGACGATAGACCCCGTAGTGGCCGACCGAGCAAAAGGCGTAATGCTGCTGAGACAGTTGAGGAAGAAATGGAGACTGTAGCGGGTTCGTCTACACACGGGGAAGTCAGCGCTCGTGCAGTCGCACGTCACACCGGCATTCCATACACTACTGTTTGGTTGGCACTTAGGCGTACCCTCCGATGCTATACGTACAAAATCCATCGGCATCATCATGAACTGTTACCTGGCGATTTAGTGAAGCGAAAGGCATTTGCGGTATGAGCGTTTCAAAAGATGGCGGAAGATGACTGGTCGAGTAACGTGTTGTGGACCGACAAAGCTCATTTCACTCTCCGAGGACCTGTCAACGCCCACTACTGCAGAATTTGGGCTACCGAAAATCCTAGAACTGTCGTGGAAACTCCACTGCACGACGAGAAAGTTACGGTATGGGTTGGATTTACCACATCTACCGTTATCGGGCCTTTTTTCTTCGAGGAAATGCGTGATTCTGGTTTTGTAACTGCTACCGTGACGGGTGAGAGGTACGCCGATATGTTACAGAATCGCATCATCACCAGCCTGGCTGATAAACACCTGCTGGAACGTACGATGTTTATGCAGGATGGCGCTCCACCCCATATTGCTAGACGCGTGGAAGATCTCTTGCGCGCGTCGTTTGGTGATGATCGTGTGCTCAGCCGCCACTTCTGTCATGCTTGGCCTCCCAGGTCCCCAGACCTCAGTCCGTGCGGTTATTGGCTTTGTGGTTACCTGAAGTCGCAAGTGTATCGTGATCGACCGACATCTCAAGGGATGCTGAAAGACAACATCCGACGCCAATGCCTCACCATAACTCCGGACATGCTTTACAGTGCTGTTCACAACATTATTCCTCGACTACAGCTATTGTTGAGGAATGATGGTGGACATATTGAGCATTTCCTGTAAAGAACATCGTCTCTGCTTTGTCTTACTTTGTTATGCTAACTATTGCTATTGTGATCAGATGAAGCGCCATCTGTCGGACATTTTTTGAACTTTTGTATTTTTTTGGTTCTAATAAAACCCCATGTCATTCCAAGCATGTGTGTCAATTTGCACCTCTCTCTCTACATTATTCCGGATTTATTCAGTTTTCAAATTTATATTGACTTTTTGATCACCCGATATTTGCCGAATCGACCGTTGGCGTTGGACGTTTTGACTATGCATTCGCTGTGGTTCCTGCAATCGTCATATATTTACTTTTTTCACTTCTCTCGTATTTTAACGAAATTAAGCAGTTCTTAGGAACAGCACTAAAGAACGAGATTTTTCACTCTGCAGCGGAGTGTGGGCCAATATGAAACTTCCTGGCAAATTAAAACTGTGTGCAGGACCGAGACTCGAACTCGGAACCTTTGCCTTTCGCGGGCAAGTGATCTACCAACTTCATATCAGCGCCAAGTCCGCTGGAGTGCGAAAATCTCTTTCTGGATACATCCTCCAGGCTGCGGCTAAGCCATGTCTCTACAGTATCCTTTCTTCCAGGAGTGCTACTTCTGCAAAGGTTCGCGGGAGAGATTGTGTAGTTTGGAAGGTAGGAGACAAGGTACTGGTAGAATTGAAGCTGTGGGGGCGGGTCGTGAGTCGTGCTTGGGTAGCCCAGATGGTAGAGCACTTGTCCGTGAAAGGCAAAGGTCCCGAGTTAGAGTCTCCGTCTGGCACACAGTTTTAATCTGCCGGGAAGTTTCAACGGTGTTATAATAGCAATACACGAACAATGAAAATAATGTCGATTTTCACTTCTGACTTCGCATAGTTTACGGATACGGTGCTTCTCCGTGTAACGAGTCTGATTTCGCGGTACACTTCGAGAACCGCTCAGGTTTTGGCCTGTTGGTGCGACAAGTGACGTCGCTACCATCGCTTTACATTTATTTTATGTTTAACTTAACGCATTTCGAATCGTTTCGATCACGTTTTGCTGATCCCCAGGGGTGTTTGGGAACTGAGGCGACAAAAATCATGGGATAGCGATATGCACTTACACACTGAATGGTAGCCGAAGCTAGACGCATGGGAAATCGTTAGGGAAGTCAATATTCCGAGATCTGAGACAGTGCCAATTTCAGGCGTTACCTCTCACTACGGACAACGCGCTTGTCGAGTGCATGCCACGTCGATACGCTACACTAGACTACGCCGGGCAAAGGGCGGTTCGACACGATAGTAAGAGGCATCCCGTGACTTTTTTCACCTCAGCGTATACGTAAGAAACATCATTTAAGGACAAAGTTTACTTCTTTACTGTAGGGTCACCAACGAAATTATCTGAATTAAACTGTGTAAAGTGTTCTGGTGATGGGCTGGTTGCTAGGTGAGATGGGTAGAGTGGAAAAGAGGGAGGGGTGGGAGCTGGCGGCGGGGCGAGCATGTGACGGCCAGTGGCACCAAGCAAGTGAAAGCGAAGCTCTGCACTCTGGCCCAAATGGACCAATCGCGACCGCCCGATCGCCGTGTCATGCTCTGCCAATGGCATCATTCGGACGCGGAGGCATGCGGACAGCACACTGCTCTCGCAGCCGTTGTCGACTTTCTAGACCTCTGAGCAGCTACTTCACAAAAGTAGCTCCTCAACTGACATCACGAGGCTGAGTGCACTCCGTTCCAGTCCTTCCACCAAAGAAAAATCCCTGGCAATTACCGGGTATCGAACGTGGATACTCCACATAGCAGCCAGATGTGTGGACTTCTGAGACATGGTGGCGCGCTTCAGTGGTATCAGCTGCACCAAAATGTCTTCCCGTAGTTTAAGCCAGCCTCAGACGGAGGAAGATTCACGCGACAGCTCCAGCGCAAGCTCCGTCGGCTGCTAGTCCGCCTCTCTGCAGGGAGCTTCGCACTGTACTAACCAGTCAGGAATCCTGTTTGGACGACAGCCTGCAAGGCGGTCTCTCAGAAAACACTGAATGTCCCGGGCCACTCGCAGTTTTGCAATCTTGCTCAAACGATTTTAAAGGAACATATGAAGTACCTAGCATTTCATTAATGAGTGTAGTTATTGTGATATGTAATAAAATAACGTACGGCATGAAATTTGAATAGTTTGCAATGAAAATAGCGATACCCATGAGTCTGTCTTTGGTGAACGTTAGGTCATGCATTGCTGCGTACAAAATGTAGCGACAATGTTGAGTTATTCTTTAAACTTGGGAAGACATCCGTATCTCCAATCTCGATAAAATGGATTGTATGATGCGTACTCAGTTCCACTCGCGCCTGATGACGATAAAAATCCAGTACGCAAATATCCTCGATAAAATCCAGTATGCAATATTCATAATATCACTCGCATCCCATAAACGGTTTGAGATACAGAAACGAGATTTTTGCAAACGATTGCATACAGAGAGAAAAGTATTTTCCCCACACAGTTAATACGGAAAAAATGTTATTTTTTAAGGGCAGCCAATAGCCGGTGAAACTAGAATTTCTGTGAGTTTTGTAACAACATAAATGAAGAAATGACATTTATTTTTGTACCGAGAATGGACTTTTGCAGGAACTATTGATCTGTCTTGCTCACAGTTGCTCATTTAGCAATGCACTATTTCACGAATGTGTTGCAATTTCAACTACATTAGAATGCTAGGTTCTCTATAACCTCTGATGTGTTTTGGCAAAAGAGCCACATTTTAAAATGGCAATAACAGAAGTGAGACATTACTCAGAACTCATGACTCATGAGGTATCTCTGGGGAGAAAAGGTCAGAAATCTGGTAACATAAATTTCCACTTCTGTTGAAATTCGTGTGTAATGCTATACCCCACTGTATTTTCAATAACAAATGGTTGGAAATGAAATTTGCCAAAGGATGTTTGTTATCTCTCGTCTCAATGGTCGAGAAATATAGAAACAAATAATACCACATAGTATACCACCTTTTAGTTGCTATCACTATGCAGAACGGTCTGTATTTTTTCACTTCATAAATGTGTGTTTGTGAGCTGTACTGATAATCTGTTTTCACCTCGACGGCTAATTGACAGGAGTCTGCAAATTGAGGTCCTTGCATCGCGGTGGGTGGAGTCGTTCTAATCTGGTTTTAGGTAACTCTGGAAGGACTCTGATGGTTGATTCTTCATTACAAGTGACTACTTTTCATTAGGTTTTGAGACTCCGAGGTTTATGATGGCATTTCATGCAGGATAGGGAGGTAATCGTGCACCTGAACCAGAGTCCTGGCACGCTGATGCGTTATGTATGGTAAGTAGCTCTGTTAGCAAAATTCTCGGAAAGTACTTGATCGTTTTAGGGCTACATTAAATTTTTTTACACGATACTCTCATAAAAATTTGAACGAAATAGAAAATACTGTCGCTGAAGCCACTATCTTCTTCACAGGTCCAGCAACTGGATAGGTCTCTCTCTCTCTCTCTCTCTCTCTCTCTCTCTCTCTCTCTCTCTCTCTCTCTCTCAAAGCTCTCGTACCAATGATCCTAACCGATTTATCCATTCATTTTAAGCAACTTCAACTGCCAGTCAAAGTTGTGTTTGCTGTACCAATAAACAAGGCTGAAGGTCACAGAAGTGCGAAGAAGTGATGGACAGAGGGGGAAGGGCTGAAATAGTCACAACAGAGAAGGGGGAGGGAGGAGAAATGGACAGATGGGGGGGGGGGGGGGAAGAGAAGGAATTAGGAGGTACGTCGAGTCCCCAGACTGGCGGCTCCGCCAGTGTGCTACATGGTTACTCACCGGCCAGCATGGCGAGCAGCAGCAGCAGCGGTCCTAGCAGGGGCGCGGCAGTGGTCGTGGTCGTGGCCGTAGCACGGGCGCGCGGCCGCGCCGCCATCACCGCCCCCGCATCGTCACCTGCGCCCCGCCGAGTGCATCCTCTGCAACACAAAGACAGCAACTTGCATCAGTCTGCAAACACTCTTATCTGTAAAGGTTTTGCATTGTTTTAAATATTTTGTTACAGACACAGAAAGACACAAAGGCACAGAAAGACACAAAGACACAGAAAGACACAAAGACACAGAAAGACACGGGAGGGGGGGGGGGGGGGGGGGAGAGAAGCGTGAATGCAAAACCCTCGTGTTGCCCAAAGCGTACTACTGTTTACACAGTGTCTCCCAGTTCCATTAGAACTGGGGATGTGAAAAATAAGCCAAGTATTACGTTCACAAAATCACTGTATGTCTTCAAAATAGTTTTCCCCTGAGTAAATAAACAGGTAAAAACGTTTTCAAGTGCTCTGAAACAGACATTTTAATCCTCTTTTTGGAACTGCATGTAGTACAGCACTACAATTCTCTTAGATGTCCTCATTTGCATCGTGTTTCCTTTATTGCAAACTTCAATTTAGGGAGCAATCTGAAGCTGGGTGAGGCAAACCCGGCGAATACGGCAGGTTATCCAGGACCGCGATCCAATTTGCTGGCAAAAACACACACTAACAATCTTCAGCTTGGGGGCTGGGTCACTTTCGTGGAGCAGGTGCCAGGAACCTGTCTCTCGGTATTCGGGACGTATTCAAAGAATTTTCTGCCGCAAACGACGGAGCAATCAAAAAACTTACGTTGCCTCGCTGCTCCACCGCCATTTTCCGACAAGTATCAGCCACGTACTGTTACACTCGCAGTCAAGACGCCTGCTGCAGAGGAGCTAGCACTTTTCGACATTCTACACAGGTGTTGTTGAAACTTCTAGGATCGTAACGCCACCGCTCGCCACGAGATAGCACTGGAGTTTGAAATTTCACACCAGCATTCCTAAAGGAACTGGAAGACACTGTGTATATGAAACATCAATACTGCCCATATGATGTAATGATATTAAAAAAAATTACATTTCTTCATGAGTGTTGAGGCTACTGCTATTGTTAAGCCGAAATGTAGAACTTCTGAAACAAACTCCAGTGCCAGTGTGTTATAAAACCTACAGGGTGAGAATCCTAAGTGTAATACACGTCCAAAAGAAGCCACCGGTAAGTCCCATGTTCCACTTGTTGGACACTTTTCGTCAGTCGAGTTAATAGTAGCGATACGAAAGGTACAAAGAAGAGATGCATGGATTTGTTGCCAACGTGAGTGTGCGACAGAAATGCTCAACGAACTACTGTGGGAGACATTACAGGGAAGACATTGCACTTGTTAAAATACCCGAACTAGTGAGGTAGGATGAATTTCTTGTTGAAACCCCACGTATCATCCCCCGTCTACGGGGAGGGGTCATAGCGTTTTTGAAGGGTCCGACGTACACAGCTGCTCTCTACTGACTGAACTAAAATTCCATTCCCGCGTACTCCCGCGCCGACGCGTGCTGTCACATGATTTGAAAATTCGACTGCAATTCCCCGTTTGTCGGCTGCTGTCGACCGCTGTTGCTGTCGCCCTATGGTGGAAGATCGGTACACATCTTCAGTATCGGAATCTAGATGCCGTTACTTTCATCTCTCTCTCCCCCTGCCCCCCCCCCTCCCACTCCCCCCGCCTCCTCTATCCGATTAAAATTACTGAGGTGTTCAAATTCTCCATGGCCTCCCTGTATAGCCATTCATAATATCCGCTTGTGGCTACCAGTACCCTGTGTCGCGTCAGTTCGTATTTAATGGTCTCCTGGTTTGTTCTACAACATGCTGATGCCTCTCTCTTTTTCTACAGCTGCCCGTGTATTTTTCCTAGTCCAAATACCGTGGTGAGTCTCATCGCAAAAGCCCAAGAGGCTGTGTTCTGAAAAGAGTCGAGATACAAACTGCTTCCTCCAACCTGCATCTGCTGTAATGACCATGTCTACAAAAATTCTGACTCGTACACAGAGGTACAGAGTACGAAGGGGGGCGTCGGGGGGGGGGGGGGAGGAAGAGGAGAAAATGCAGTGACCTTCGCCACACACTAAGCAGATGTAGATGCAGGCGTCCAGTTGGTAACGTAAGATATCTATTGTATCGCGTCCAATACTCATTGTCTCGTGCAACCTGCTTGCTACATTGCGATTGGAACCCGGGCGCTTGTCATTCGCGAGTAAAGATTCCGTCCGAGGAAGTGGAAGATTGGTACTAACGGCTACCCCCCAAGTCACTCTACCGACAGATCGCCAATGTCAGAGTCACTGCGGCTCGCTAAACGACCTCAGCGCCGGCGGCAGCCCAGAAAAAGGCGCTGGTACCGACTAAGCGCCCATCACTTCCGAGAAGAGAAGCGACTAGCAGCTCTGGGCTGGGCTGTTATTCTCGGCGCAGCACCGTAAACAACGCCCACTGGTGCTCCAGGCCGCTGGATATCAGTTACAGCGGACATTTCCACAGCAGTGACACCGCGCCTCTGAACACTTCCCTGCGCCGTCCGGCAATGTACAGCACTGCAATTGCAGCTTACGTCGGGGTGCACTGAACAGGATCAAAAGCACCGCGCTTTGAGGCTCCTGCAGCTTAAAACAGTCCTTATACCACCGGCGCATTCGCACACGAAGTGTTTCACTTTGTCAGCGGACGTAACTAAAAATTTGTTCTTAGGCCTGAAACTTCCTGGCAGATTAAAACTCTGTGCCGAACCGGGACTCGAACTCGGGACCTTTGCCTTTCGCGGGCAAGTTCTCTACCATCTGAGCTACCCAAGCACGACTCACGCCCCGTCCTCACAGCTTTACTTCCGCCAGTAGCTCATCTACTTTCCAAACTTCACAGAAGCTCTCCTGCGAACCTTGCAGAACTAGCACTCCTGGAAGATCAGCGCACACTCCACTGCAGAGTCAAAATCTCATTGTGTTCTTAGGTCTCTTCATAGGTCACATCAAATGCTACCAGAAAACTGTTTACATGCAGATGTCTTTTGCGTTTAAGACTTAAACGAGGGACGCTTGTCAGTTTCCGTTGTGGAGAAGGCAACACAATCCGCAAGTTCTATACTGGCGGAATTTCACTATTTCACAATCTGTGTACCAGACGAATGCGCCATGTTAAGAATAAATGAGGCATACTTGAGTATTACATGCGACATTAGATCGACATGCGAACAGAGCGAGGAAACTGCACTTCAGCGTAGATCGGGATAAATGCAGCGTGTCACAAGTGCGGGGAGAAACGAGAAGAACTATTACTGCTAGACAATAATCTGGTGTTCTTTTTCTTTAACATCTGGGTAGGGGCCCGAACCACATTTCCAAAAGGTTGGTACAGTTACTGAAACATTTATAAAAACAGTTCACGATAGAAAGAGTTTGACAATTACTTAACACTATTTCACAGTGTCCACATAGGCACAAGACATATAGCTGGAGAATCTGGACACGGCACCAACTGGAAGAAAAAAAAAACCGCAACACACATCAGGGGCAGCACCCGGGGATTAAAAATTAAAGGGACTGATAGCATAAAAAATCTAAACATCGTACGTCACAGTCTGGCATAAATTAATGGCTTTGTAAATTTGACTATCTTCATAACACAATAAAACCGGAGCACTTTTTTAAAGGGGTATCTTCATTTTCGCAATGTTCTGGGTTAAGAGATTTTTGTTTCGAAGAAAATTTAGGCAGCGGCAGGTGGTTTAGATCTCCTTTCTCCTCATAGTCGCAGAAAAGATTATCTTTGATACCTATACGATGTACCGGTAAGTAGTAAGGAGGTGGAGCATCGCTGGTAACTGCTAGTACCAGAACAGACATCAGTTTCCCACTCGACAAACTTGAGAAACCATTTCCTTACAGCGGACGACTCCAGAAGATATGTATTGCTGAAAGTTTTTCAGGCATTTCTCTTTAGAACGTTAGGAGCGTCTGTCTGACTTCTGTAGTAGTGTGGGGGTGGAGACTGCATCTTGCAGGAGCCACAGGGTAAAGGGTACATCTCAGATTAATCCGTTGCACAGAATGACAGAATAGCACCGACACGTCGCTCACACCACTTCGCCACCCTGGCACAGTGGCTTTGCTTAAGTGCACGGAATACCGTAGCACGCCTCTTCCTCAATTCAAATTCCCATTCAGACAAATCACTGGCACAGTGGTTAGTGCATCTGCCTAGTTAGCAAGAGACCCAGGTTCGTAACCCTGCCTCTGTACAAACTTGCATTTGTCGCTCCTGTCTGCATACATACATTATCACGTAGATTAATTTCACAAGTTAACGAAAACCGAATTGTGGCTAATCGCTGCTGCATGCTCTAAATATTTTATTTTAATCAAGTATCAGCCAAGGACCACGCAAGTGGTTTATTTTTTGAGGAAATTAACCTGAATCATTTATGGCGATGACAATAACTCGTAGCCTCTGACATTTGAGACGAAAAGTGGTGCTGCTGCAACTTTCGCCTCCCACGTACAGCCACACACTGGTTCAAATGGCTCTGAGCACTATGCGGCTTAACTTCTGAGGTCATCAGTCGCCTAGAACTTAGAACTAATTAAACCTAACTAACCTAAGGACATCACACACATCCATGCCCGAGGCAGGATTCGAACCTGCGAGCGGAGCGGTTGCTCGGTTGCGGACTCTAGCGCCTAGAACCGCACGGCCACTCCGGCCGGCTCCACACACTGCCTGAGCGGCTTATCGAGCAAATCGTCGAACAGTGATTGGCCAGTGCGAGCGCCGAGCCGAGGACCGCGGACCGAGAAGGTCGCGCGCCGGCTGGTTTATGCCGACAGGGAGCCGGACGCACAACTCTGCGCCGGTACGGCCCTCGTGCTGCAGCTGTTTGGCGGAATGTGAGGCAGACAGGCATTAATATCTACCAGGTGTCGGAGCAAAACGAGGAGCAGGAGCGACAAAGGCCGAGAAAGCAGGCGCCCCACCGGGCCCGAAGACGGGCGCGAGCATAAAGTGCGACTATCTGCGAGCGCAGCGCTGCCTGCCTGCTCTATACCCTATATATATACACCGGTTCGTGCGGTGGCAGTAACTCAGAAGGCGAGGCATCTGATCGCATAAGTCGCCGGCGCTCCGCCGCTATCGAGATGAAAACGGCGGGCAGAAAGCGGCGTGTCACGACAACGTGGACCACGTCCAGCCCCGCTCTCCTTGCAAGAGCATACCGGGTTAATGCGACGTCGCACAGATATGTTTGCTGCTATACACTACTTGCGGAAACTCACTGTACAGAACATCTCGAGTTTACCGAACTTTAGAAACTTACTCCAAGATAATGTCGACACCAGCCCATCCCACGAGAACTATTGCCCTTGGAATGGGTTTGATGAAACCAATCTCGGGAAGAAGGCTAAAGGAACACGATAACATTAAATATACAGCTCAAAATAATTAGGAACACGTGAAAGGGCATCTGCCATACTGCACTGACCAGTAACTGAGGACTGGTTACGTTACCATCAAATTATATCTTTCTCTTTCACAAGTACAGGGTGGCGCAGATGGATCGGGTGGTTTTGAAGTGGACTGTACGTCTGGAGGGGGGGAGCCAGGTGTTCGGCGACTTCGTCCTGTGGTGGGGGGGGGACGGGAAGTTTCAGTTGCAGGCTGGCAGTCAGTCGCGATGGCTACGTGGTCCGTTGAGCATCGTGTTTTCGCAGTGGAAGAGTTCATACGCAATAACGAGTCAATTGTTGCTGTGACGCGTGCCTTTCGCCGGCGTTTCAACATCCCACCTCGCGGTAGTGTTCCTAAGCGAGATACGATATTGAGTTGGGTGCATAATTTCCGCACTACTGGTTCGTGTGCTCCAAAATGGACGCCTAGACCGCCAACAATAACAACGCCTGAGAACGTGGAGCGTGTGAGACGCGATGTCACTGCGAGCCCACGTCGATCAACGAGACGTCGTGCTCAAGCTCTTGGAATGTCACGTCGGAGCCTTCAAAGGATTCTTAACGAAGAACTGAAATTCCACCCCTATAAAATCCTGTTGGTACAGAAGATTCTCCCAACAGACCATCTTCAAAGGCTTCAGTTTAGCCAACAGATGTTGGAGTTATTGGAAGATGTAAACCTGATTATCATGATGTCTGACGAGGCTCACTTTCACATTAACGGATACGTAAACAAGCAAAATTGCCGTTACTGGGCCGACACTAACCCAAGAGATCTACACCAACGGCCTCTCCATAGTGACAAAGTGACGGTTTGGTGTGGGGTTTCTAAGGTAGGGATAATTGGTCCTTACTTTTTTGAAAATGAAAGGGAGCAGGCGGTTACTGTTAATTCGCAGCGTTATGTGAACATGATTGAAGATTTTCTTCTCCCACAACTTGAAGAGAACAATTACGACATGGGCAATATGTGGTTCCAACAAGACGCGGCAACTGCACATACCGCTAGGATATCAATGCAAGCTGTACGCGCTCTGTTCCCTGGCCGTTTGATTTCCCGTAATGAAGATGTCCATTGGCCCCCTCGCTCGCCGGACCTCACGGTATGTGACTTTTTCTTATGGGGCTATTTAAAAGCAAGGGTCTACATGAACAAACCCCGGACCATTCAGGAGTTGAAGGCAGCAATTCACACCGAAATCACATCAATTCCTGGTGATGTGCTTGAGCGGGCAATGCGGAACGTTAAGGACCGACTCCAAGAATGCGTCGCTCGAGAAGGAGGGCATTTGATGGATGTAATTTTTAAAAACTAACATTACTATTTTTTGTTAATAAACTTCCATTGTAACTACACGTTTTGCACTTTATTTCAATCCAATACCTTTACAATTGACAGTTTGACAAGTATTTTAAAACCACCCGATCCATCTGCGCCACCCTGTACGAAACAAGAATCATTTCATCCTCGATCGTTTACGTAAAAAGAGTTGGTATGTCAGACATATGTCGAAAACAAAGTGCAAACAAAGTGCAAACAAAGTGCAAACAAAGTGCAAACAATTACTCATCCCGTCATCGTGGGTGCCTGTCATCAGATTTTGTGAGCTTCAATACCGTGTATGCCCTCCATGAGCGTTTATCACTACGTGACACCTGCGTTTCATGCTCCGTATAAGTCACGGTGGTCACCCTGTAGTATCCAATCTCATTCTTCAATGACAGTCCATGAGAGTTTTTGGAGAGCCTGTCATCTCATTAAGCCCGTGTGTATATTCATATGCCTCTATATATATATATATATATGAACTCTGTTTGCCTTGTATTAATCTGACAGATCCTGCAACATTGAATATTATTCTTGAGCAAAGAAATTACTAATACTAATTTGTACAACAAAATTCCTTTCCACTTAATAGCATCGTCACACCCGTGACATTACTCTAACCAGATACCAACAACGTCTATCAAGCATGTGCCACTTATGCACGATGGGGTTTAGGTCTACACTAATTCTCGCCATTCCATTATGTCAGGGCTTCGAAGGACATACCTGCTGACCCCACCCACCACACTGTCTCTGGTATTAGGGAATTCAGGATCACCATCGTATGCAGCTGCCATCACATGGCCCAACACGATCTGTTCTATGTACTGCCTGGCGTTAAGGCGCCCATGGACAACAACATCAGCATGGCTGTCAACACTGAAGCCTCCTCACATCACTCAACCTCGGAAATCTCTCTATGTCCTGGACAACATCTGGCAGGTACCGCTCACCACAGCTCTCCACACACGAACAAGGCAATCATCTTGCAGCAGACTATGTCTGGGCTTGTCCGTGAACAACACATTCCATCAGTGACGAAGTTGACCGGCAGCGGTGGCCGAGCGGTTCTAGCCCCTTCTGTCCGGAACCTCGCGACTGCTATGGTCGCAGGTTCGAATCCTGCCTCGGGCATGGATGTATGTGATGTCCTTAGGTTAGTTAGGTTTAAACAGTTGTATGTTCCAGGGGACTGATTACCTCAGATGTTAAGTCCCATAGTGCTCAGAGCCATTTGATTTGAGTGAGGAAGTTGCCAGTTGACATGGGAGCGACATAACTGAAGGCGAGCTGCCAGAAACAGGACGTTTGGGTTGTAAGGTCCTTTCACGTAACCTGTTACAGTCTGGTCAGACACAGTGGGTCCAATGGCTCCTCTGAGATTGTCTTTCAGTGTTCTGGAGGTACCGATAAGAAACCGCAACGCAAAGATGGCCAAATATAGGTCTTTATGTGGGATTGTAATGCGTCGGCGATCTTGTCCAACTCTCCTTGTAGCGTATACACAACCTGTGGAGAGGTATTGCCATCCGCAGGAACCCAACGTGAAGTCCATCCCCTTCGGATCAAACAGACTGGCTTTGCAGCTTGCACTGCATTAAGATGCCGAATTGCATGTGCTGTTGAATACAACCGTCCTGTATACATCACCAGAAAACGCTGGGACACTGGTATCCCCAATTCCTTCGGAGGGGACCCCTGAGAGTAATGCCTAATAGCGAACAGATGGTGAATGATACTTTTATTGTTGCCTAGAATGAAAGCGAAGCTAACAAGCTATGCAATGATGTCACAGGTGCCGCATATATCAAAATGGATTTAACATCCCGAAAAGTTGATACACGTGTTCCCCTAATTATTTTTAACAGTGTACAACGAAATAGTCTACGACTTACCGAAAACAGCCGCTCAACACAGCATATTTACAGACATTATTAACGCCATCGGACCTGAAGACTACATTATACAGAAGAACGAGGCGCTAATTGGAAAATGAATATCTACCGTAAGATGCAATAAAGGGCGATATTATAGACAAATACAGCCAAATATTCCGCAGAAACCCTTGTTCCACACCTGCATGCGAATGATGTGTGGTGTAGGCTCTGGCAGTAGACCCTGAATGCAAATAAATGTAACATACTGCGCATACACGAGAAAAGAAATCCACTGCGGTTCAAGTACACTATTGATGAGTCGCTGGTGGATAAAATATCAGCAGTAAAATAATTAGGAGTAACTATGTGGAGCGACCTTAATTGGAACGACAACATAAAACAAATAGTAGGAAAAGGAGACGCCCGACTGAGATTCATAGAGAGACCCTTAATGAAGTGTAATTCATCCACGGAGGAAATGGCTTATAAGGCACTTGTTCGACCGACTCGTGAGTATTGTTCTTTATTATAGGATCCTTACTAGGTAGGAGGGATAGAATAGTGAGGGAAGATCAAACTAAGAGCGGCGCGTTTCATCGCCGGATCGTTAATCAGCGCGAGAGCATCACAGAGATGCTGGACAACAAACCTTGGCAGATGTTACAAGAAAGGTGTTATGCATCAAGGAGAGGTTTCCTATTGAAATTACGCGAGAGTACTTCCCGTGAAGAGTCGGCCAACATATTACTCCCTCGCACATGCATCTCGCGTAATAACCACGACGAGAAAATTCGAGAAATTAGAGCCAATACAGGGCCTTACCGACCAGCATTCTTCCCATGCGCCATTCGCGAACGGAACAAGGTTACTCTCTGCCACACAGCATTAGGTGTCTTTCAGAGTATGATGTAGATGTAGAATTAAGACGAACAAAAAGTTTATAAATTCTGTGATTCGCGTGAAATTTTACCACGGATAGCTCGCCAGCCGTCTTCACAAATATACACGCTGAAGGTTACCACTGTGAATCTGATGGACTAACAGGACGTCTCGTAAGACACTTTTTTTTTTTCGAACCGTAAACTCTATGCAAACCAGCAACTGGATTTCATATGTCTATCAATCGGATGTCATCGATATTAACAAATAACGTAACAGCTCTCCATCAAAATAACTATTTTAAAGCTAACTACGTAATTTTTAAATTAATATACTCTTTTCCTGTTATACCCCGGGAAAGAAAGGATGCCACCGACTCAGACGAGATACAGTGGGTTAGTCGGAAGGGACTAATAGAAAATACGTAACTTTCAACGTCTTTCTTTTTAATAAAAGAAGCTCTTAGGTCGGGACACACCATCCGTTGCAGGCCACGTGGAATCTTTAGAGCACTCGTAAAGCGACGTAACTGATCTTAAGAAATCAAAGATTTAGCGACTTCGACCCTCAGTACGTGTACTGGAGGACGAAGTCCAGCCCTTCAGCCAACGGTGAGGTAGAAAGTGATCTTCCACAGTATTGGCTTACGTTCCAATAGGACGTTGTTCAAGTACGACAGGACAGAAAAGCGTTTTTCGCGCTCGTCAATACTTCGCAACGTAAAATTCGATTTTCCAACACCAAAAATTCGTCCTCCGCTTCAAGTTCTTGTTATCTTTCAAGCCCGTTTTGACGACTGCTTTACTCTTCACTAGTCGGAAAGCAAAGGATTGGGAATAGGAGGACAATTAAATGCCATGTAAAAAAAAAAAAAAAAAAAAAAAAAGACAAAGTTCAGTGCAAGTGAGGTACTGAACTACAAAATAAAGTAGCACTGGGAAAAATTTAAACGACAATAGCCTAGAAAAATTTGGGAAACCGAAATGGATTCTCGAAACTAGCCATCCAATGCGTCTGGAAAGGAAAATTTAAAATAAGTGTGTATTACTAGCTTTGACTTGCTGAATTGGGGCGTGGGCTTTTACAGAGAACCTTTCAAAAACTGCTGGTAAGCAACGGATGGACTCATTTTTACAATTGCTGGGCGACATAGGGCAGCAAACCGATCTGTCTGGAAACAGGCTGAAGTGCGAAACGTCAGTACGCACGTAGTAGAAATGAAGACAGGCGGAATACGTAGCCAGGGAAATAGACTGTACAAGGCGCGAAGTAGTTCTTTTTCGGAGCCCAAGAGAAAAGGCAGCAGAGATGAATTAATGGGAGGTGGTTAGAGAACATTAGAAACCGCCCAGCTGCGATACAGATGCGAGGAAAGGTGTGGAGATGGTCAACACTGAAGATCCAATTTCTGCTGCTGCTAACGAGGGATGGTTTCTTTCATTTTTGGTTATTTTTAAGGTTTACCGTACACGGCAAAGGCAAACGGCGGTAACTACAGCGTTTAAGAGAGAAGTATAGTATCATCTTAGAATACAGTACTCTTTTTAACAAAATTTCAGATGAAAGTGGAGGTCTTCGGTCTTGTCAACCATTAACGTTGCAGCGGAACAGTGGAAAGTTTTGAGGGGAAAAAGACACAGTGGAACTGCTCAGCCGAATCCGAGGGACAATGGAGCCGGTGACCGGTCCGAAGCGACGACGAGATGACATCGGAACACATATTTCTGTCAGACTGACCGGTGTCCCAGTCACACATTCCTCCTGGAACAGGCTGCCCGCCAAGCCCTCCACGCAGAAGGGGGTGGGCAGCGTTTCCACGACAATAACGCCTTCGGCCGCGCCGTCCCGGATTCTGTAATGGGGTCGTATATCAAACGCCGTGACGCAACCCAACAATGGCTGAAGTGGTTAACGGAGCCGTGTGGCGCCGGTCGGAAGGTCAGTGGCGAAAATAAAAAGGACGTCGGGTGAGGTGGGAGGTGAGCGCGGCAAAGCGAAGGAAGAGAAAGAGGAGGAGGAGGAGGAGGAGGAGGAGGAAGAAGAAGAGAAAGGTGAGGAGGACATTAAAAAACACGGAGGGCCCGGCCAGACCTGCGCCGGTGTTTTTATCGGCGCGGGCGATCTGACTGACTTATAAGGGGCTGTGGCCTGGTTAATGGGGAGCCGCATAGCAGATGAGGGGCCCTTTTGTTGGCGTGGCCGGCGTCTCCGCGGGGCTGACGGGCGGCGGCGTCGCGGCGGCGGCGGCGCCACGAAAAACTGGCGACCCACCCGCCGTGCCAACTTTATTGGCGCGAGAGCGCGATCGCGACAGATTTACGGCCGCGATTTTGTAGGCGCGGACGCAGCCTCTTTATTGCGCATAAGAGTGGCAACCCTGCCGATACGGACGCTCGAGTATTTCACGACCCTCCGTTGCAAATATTTCAGATGTCGGCGTCGCGGGAACGTAAAATTTTATTGCCTCGCGGCGGTGTCTTTTGTTGGCCGGGATTCTTCGGAATGCGTCATATTTTCGTCCAAACCTTGCTCTGCTTATCGCGTCGTCGACGATAAGGCAAAAAAAAAAAAAAAAAAAAAAAAAAAAAAAAAAAAAAAAAAAAAAAGAGGCTCGGCAAGATGAAAACCCGGATGTGCTTTGACTAGAGTTCGACGATGTGGCGGTTTTTGCGTTACGTTTGAATCGAGGTCGCCATCTACCCCACTGTGCAAAACTAACGCCTTGGTTCTACATGGTGAGTTGCGGGAAACTTAACACCACCTTTATTTCCTGTGCAGTTCGAGACATCCTAACTACGCAATATTGGAATGCCTGTGCTGTTGTGCGTTGCAACTTTCCTTATACATACCTGCATGTGTGCAATATTGTGTTTATCCGCTGACACCGGGCAAGCAACTTTCAATTATAATGTCTCCTCTTACGGGAATATACATACTGGATGTCCGAGGGCAGGTTGTAGACATGTGGTTGACAACATACGGAAATTTGGGTCTGGCCGTGAAATTGTTCAAATGGCTCTGAGCACTATGGGACTTAACATCTATGGTCATCAGTCCCCTAGAACTTAGAACTACTTAAACCTAAGGACATCACACAACACCCAGCCATCACGAGGCAGAGAAAATCCCTGACCCCGCCGGGAATCGAACCCGGGAACCCGGGCGTGGGAAGCGAGAACGCTACCGCACGACCACGAGATGCGGGCACGGTCTGGCCGTGAAGCGTGCTCAGATAGCCTAAGCGGGTATCCGGATTTGAGTCCCGGGCCGGCACAAATTTTCATTGTCATTTCATTATACAGCAGATAGTTTTTCAAATTCGCAACTGCGTATATCAGTTAATGTATCTTAGCCATTATTTCCGCAAATATTACTAAATTTCAGAACACGTAATTTTGCTACATGGGTAATTTAACATCAGAAGTTCTTTTACTGGCATGATGTACAGGACTAGTTACAGGGATCGCATTGTTTTCATATACGATGTATTTACTCAGTTATGCGTAAAAACATTTTTATCTAAGACAATATTAGTGCATGTTGGGAATTTCATTGTTTCATTTACGTTTTGAAGATTAAATTGCACAGATGTTGCCCATTTGCTTTGTATTGACGAATGACTGTAGCCGGTCCCGAAAACTAACAGTATCGTCAATTAACTTCTGTTGTGGAATAAGATTCCTTCCTGGGTTGTGGTCTTCAGACTCTCAAGGCAGTGTGGCTTCAGATGTCCTCAGAAAAAGACGTCATATAAACCTAGATCAAGGAAGCGAGGAGGCTAGTGAAGATTACCGGTCTGGAGATAAGGCGATCTAGAAACTGATCCTGCAAGACAGCCATTGGATTCTTAGTACAACTGCAACGTCTTGTTGAAACCATACTCTCCTCGTGTCGCGTTTCGGGGAACAAAAAGATTTGGAACATCGTAGTGTAGCGCTCGGAAAAATATTAACAGCCATAGTAATATTGTTTGCCTCAAAAAAGTAGGAGCCAATAACGCTCTGTTACAAGAGAGGACGCTGTTACTTTTGGGCAGCGTTGAGAGGAAGCCTGTAACATCTGAGAATTTTCGTTACACCACTATCTACAGTGTTGTTTATTAACGAACTCATTTGAACGAAAATGAGGTTCATCACTCGTGAGAAAAATCATGTTTTCGTTATTGACCAAGTTTTTATGCATGGTTTCATAAAAGACACGACGCTGTTCATAATTAGTTCACTAAGTCACTACGTGAATTTCGTATCGGTTGTGATAAACATCTTTCTGTAGAATACTGCGCACTGTTGACTCGTTAATCCCACTCGCAGTACGCAAGCGAACCGAGCCCTTCGAGCTCAGTATCGTAGACGCCCTATGTCGCTCCATGTTTCCGGACATACGGGCTGCGTTGAAAGGCCAGGTGGTTTCTTTTCCATTGCGGAGCTAGGTACACTGAAGTTTTCAATCCACCTTAAGGTGATGTGGGGTATCGAACACGCCAGATATATTGGAAAGGGTGCGGAAGTCACGCTGTGTCTGCGTCACAAACTCATTGTTTAAGAAAAACCGCCAGAAATCGAACCTACTGTGTTCCACGCTTCTCAGTATTGCGAGAAGAGAAATTCCCCCCCCCCTCCCCCTCCATAGGCCGTAATATCCAATACAAAAACATGTGGTGCCCGTGACGGATCCTGTACCTCTTCACTCTCTCTTTCCAATGGCATTCTAAGGCTTCAGCAAAGAAGAGTACGGTAGTATGATACTTATTAATGTCGGCGTTCGATGTTTTCACGAAAACAAATGAAACATTGAAAGTTGTAAATGAATTTTGCTATTTGGGCAGCAAAATCGAACCAGATATGATATAAAATACAGACTGCCAGTAGGAAGCAAAGCGAATGCAACTAGAAAACCACGTATTTCGCTAGCTGAACACCCGACAGTTTCAAGACAATTTGTGTCGAACTTTTACTACATCGAGTTGTGACGATGCCTTTAATCAGCTTATTTTCATGGGTGGGAAAATATCACACAAAAGCTACCAAATACGACTCTTTATCTTTGGTAAGCTGTACTGTAGTATGGTCCACTCTCACATTTGCAGTCCTCTTTTCTCAGGTTCCCGGCTGCTGTGGAGGCGTGTAGGTGGCCAGCGGAGTGCGTTCACAACCACAGGAAGCGAGCGCGTTGAACCTGCAGGCCTGTCGTAAAAGTCTGGCCCGTGCGCGTGGGCGGAGCCTCGGTTGGGACCCATCACGTGGGCAACACGTGTGCTACTTGTGGGGGCGACAGCGGCCACACCTAGCGTGCCGCAGGTATTTACGAGCTGTCACTGCCATGCACTCGTGCTAAGTCACTGTAAAACTTCGTGGATACTAGCACAGGTCAGTTGTTCTTCCCTGATATTCTTATCACCGTTTCGCTCCGTAACGTGAAGCTGTCTTTTTGGGCGCACTCAGTCATAAAATAAGATACCAAGACTCGCACTGATGACCAAAGTGCGTCTAGAATGAAAGCTTTAAGTACTATATACATATTTGTCTTGTTGCTAAACAGCTTAGCGTGTCTCCGAATCGCCAAATCATTAGCTGCTAACAGTTTCTCTTTTTATCTGTACTTAACTGCGCCCTGTAGTAAAAGAGGTGTGCCTTTGTGATTACATAGAGGACCTAGCGAAGGTGCGACGTTGGCGAGAATCACAGGCTGCTTCTCGGGACACGATTGGCAGATGAAACACGTCATTTTGGCTGTATGTACGGACGACTCAGATCCTGCAATGTGATACCCAGACTAACCGCCGGGTGTGAAACTAAGAAATCACTACAACCGACATATTCATCGCGAGAGAGTTCAATAACTGTATCGATATTCTTTTTAAATTATATGTCGCTATTTTTCAGTCCTAGTTAACATTTTTTGAATTACGGTATGTCTAGTTTCGCTCTCCCTGAATCATCTTCAGACCTACGTAGTTGCCTCAGCGACCATGTCGTCTGCACAGGAAATACTACTTCCTATACAGACAAAACAGGGTGGTGATGCAACTACACAGCTCTGAAGATGATCCAGGGAAATCTAAACAAACCAGGACTTAAAATATATAAAATGTTGTACCGAACGAAGTAACACTCATGGGTACAATGGTGGGTTCGTAGCTTCCCTCCTGGAAGGGGGCCGAGATTATGCAACAACGCGTAAAATATCAGATAATTTTATTAAACACCATGAAATACTTCACTTGGTAACAACCAATGTCCACAGGAAACGCCATGTCACTGAACATTAACATATCACTTAAGACAAAGATATTAGTCTTCTGGTATCGATAGTAATGGTGCCACGGAATAGTTTCTCAAGTTGGCACTACGAGAGAGACAGACGACAGCGCCCTCTAGCCAGCGCTGTCGAGGTCTACGAGCTCCGAGACTGCTTCAGCCCAGTTCATCAGGTGCAGACAGCCAGGACACTTCGCTTCAACTTCATCTACATCTACATTTATACTACGCAAGCCACCCAACGGTGTGTGGCGGAGGGCACTTTACGTGCCACTGTCATTACCTCCCTTTCCTGTTCCAGTCGCGTATGGTTCGCGGGAAGAACGACTGTCTGAAAGCCTCCGTGCGCGCTCTAATCTCTCTAATTTTACATTCGTGATCTCCTCGGGAGGTATAAGTAGGGGGAAGCAATATATTCGATACCTCATCCAGAAGCGCACCCTCTCGAAACCTGGTGAGCAAGCTACACCGGGATGTAGAGCGCCTCTCTTGCAGAGTCTGCCACTTGAGTTTGCTAAACATCTCCGTAACGCTATCACGCTTACCAAATAACCCTGTGACGAAACGCGCCGCTCTTCTTTGGATCTTTTCTATCTCCTCCGTCAACCCGATCTGGTACGGATCCCACACTGATGAGCAATACTCAAGTATAGGTCGAACGAGTGTTTTGTAAGCCACCTCCTTTGTTGATGGACTACATTTTCTAAGGACTCTCCCAATGAATCTCAACCTGGTACCGGCCTTACCAACAATTGATTTTATATGATCATTCCACTTTAAATCGTTCCGCACGCATGCTCCCAGATATTTTACAGAAGTAACTGCTACCAGTGTTTGTTCCGCTATCATCATACAATAAAGGATCCTTCTTTCTATGTATTCGCAATACATTGCAAGTTATGTAATATGTTTGCATACGTTATCCGCTAGTAAAGGTGCTTAAACCGTATTTTGCAGTACCGAGAGATCAGTACCTTTCCCTGTTCCCGTTCCTTACACACGCGCCGCCTCCTATGCGGGATACAAAAAGTCTCTTCTCACAGAGTACAACTGACGAACTGTCATACATAGTTCAGAGTAAGACAACTACCGCAATGCTGGCTCGGTAGACGGTGGATTCTGTCGTCTTCGGTACTGGTTGCTGACTGGGCTGAGCGGCACTGCAGTCACACGACAGCAAGCGAGATGGTGCGGCGGCGTATGGGAACTCTTCTGGGCGGTGGCTACGCGAAAGACTCTTCCGTCGTCGTTTCTGGCAGCGATTACTTTACTTGAGGTTCCATAGCGAAGTACCAACCTTGCTTGTCACCTCGCTCTTCGGACGGCACCATGTATAATTAATCAACAAGTCGTTGGAAGTCCCCTGCAGAAACACTGACCCTTGTTGTCTCTATAGCCATCCATAACTGCGAAAATGTTGCCAGTGCATGATTTTGCGCAAGAATTTACCTCTCGATCATGTCAAAAAAATTTTCAGCGGGATTCATGTCGGGCGCTCTGGGTGGCCATATCACTCACTCGAAATGTCCAGAATTTCTCCAAGCCAATCGCGATCAACAATCGCCTGGTGACATGGAGATTTGTCATCCATAGGAACACCCTCATTTTTTGGGAACACGAAGTCCATAAATCTGCAAATGGTCTCTAAGTAGCCGAACATACTCATAGCCAGTCAGTGATCGGTTCAGTTGGACCAGAGGAACCAGCCCATTCCACGTACACACAGCCTACACTATTACGGAGACGCCGCCAGGTTGCACAGCGTCTGCTGACAACTCGGCTCCATGTTTTCGTGGCATCTGTGCCACACTCCAATACTAACATCTGCTCCTAGCAACTGAAATCTGGACTCATCTGACCAAGCCACTGTTCGTCAGTCGATATGGTCACGAGCTCAAGAGAGAGTGTGCAGGCTATGTAGTGCTGTTAGCAAAGGCACTCGCGTCGGTTGTCTGCTGCCATAGCCGATTAACGCCACATTTCGCCGTACTGCACTAAAGGATACGTTCGTCATACGTCGTACGTCCCACATTGATTTCCGAGGTTATTTCACGCAGAATTGCTTCTCTATTAGCACTGACAAAATATAATAATTCCAATAGCAAAGAAAGCAGGTGTTGAGATATGTGAAATCATCTAACTATCAGTTTAATAAGTCACAGCTGCAAAATAATAACGCGAATTCTTTACAGACGAATGAAAAAACTGGTAGAAGCCGACCTCGGGGAACATCAGTTTGGATTCCGTAGAAATATCGGAACACGTGAGGCAATACTGACCCTACGACTTATCTTAGAAGCTACATTAAGGAAAGGCAAACCTACGTTTCTAGCATTTGTACACTTAGAGAAAGCTTTTGACAATGTTGACTGGAATACTCTCTTTCAAATTCTGAAGGTGGCAGGGGTAAAATACAGGGAGCGAAAGGTTATTTACAATTTGTACAGAAACCAGATGGCAGTTATAAGGGTCGAGGGGCATGAAAGAGAAGCAGTGGTTGGGAAGCGAGTCATACAGGGTTGTAGCCTCTCCCGATGTTATTCAATCTGTATATTGAGCAAGCAGTAAAGGAAAGAAAAGAAATGTTCGGTGTAGGTATTAAAATCCATGGAGAAGAAATAAAAACTTTGAGGTTCGCCGATGACATTGTAATTCTGTCAGAGACAGCAAAGGACTTGGAAGAGCAGTTGAACGGAATGGACAGTGTCTTGAAAGGAGAATGTAAGATAAACAAGAGCAAAACGAGAATTATGGAATGTAGTCGAATTAAGTCGGGTGATGCTGAGGGAATTACATTAGGAAATGAGACACTTAAAGTAGTAAAGGAGTTTTGCTATTTGGGGAGTAAAATGAGTGATGATGGTCGAAGTAGAGAGGATATAAAATGTAGACTGGCAATGGCAAGAAAAGCGTTTCTGAAGAAGAGAAATTTGTTAACATCGAGTATTGATTTAAGTGTCAGGAAGTCGTTTCTGAAAGTATTTGTATGGAGTGTAGCCATGTATGGAAGTGAAACATGGACCATAAATAGTTTGGACAAGAAGAGAATAGAAGCTTTCGAAATATGGTGCTACAGAAGAATGCTGAAGATTAGATGGGTAGATCACATAACTAATGAGGAGGTATTGAATAGAATTGGGGAGAAGAGGAGTTTGTGGCACAACTTGAATAGAAGAATGGACCGGTTGGTAGGACATGTTGTGAGGCATCAAGGGAACACAAATTTGGCATTGGAGGGCAGCGTGGAGGGTAAAAATCGTAGAGGGAGACCAAGAGATGAATACACTAAGCAGATTCAGAAGGATGTAGGCTGCAGTAGGTACTGGGAGATGAAGCAGCTTGCACAGAATAGAGTAGCATGGAGAGCTGCATCAAACCAGTCTTAGGTGTGAAGACCACCACCACCAGCAACAACTATCTACGCAAACGACGCTGTTCTCGGTTGTTCGGCGAAGCCGTCGGCCACTCCCTTGCCCGTGATGTAAGGTAATGCCTGAAATTTGGTAGTTTCGGCACACTCTTGACATTGTGAAGCTAGGAATACTGATTTCTTATCAGCTGAGTACAAAATGGCAGCTCCGCCAACGCACTGTCGTTTTATACCTTGCGTACGCGAGACTACCTTACGTGCACATCGCTGTCCCATGATTTTTGTCGCCCTGTGTATTAAGAGAGCCTGGAACGCAACATGCAGAAAATTGTGATCGTTACTGAAAACGGAAAGGCTACGGCAGGCACCTGGTTGACAAGTACGGCGTCTGTCTGGACGCGAAGGCGCTGGACTCTCTGAACAGGGAGGTCGGTAACACTGCAGTGGGCAGCCCGGAGAGGTCTGGATGTGTCCAGCTGCGGACAGATTGTGTGTAGGAGCTGAGGAGAGAGAGACACACACACACACACACACAGACACACAGAGGCTGTGCCCGGCGCTGCCGCCGTCTATTTATAAACACAGCCGCGGCTGGGTGGCCGGCCGTAGCCGTAGCCGCAGCCGCGCCGTCTGGTGCTGCGCTGACTCAGCCGCGCCGTCCTGCCTCTGGTGTCACGTGACGCGACGTGACGCGCATATCGCGCGGCACTTGGCTGCCTGCTTCACACCCCGCTCCACTCACACCTGCCCCTCTGCCTTTACACAGACGTGGAGAAAGTCGTGCGATAGCGATAGGCACATATATAGCTGGCGGCAGTGTCGCGTGTGCAAGCTATAAAAGGGCAATGCACTGGCGGAGCTGACATTTTGTACTCACAAGGGAACGTCCCCATCGCACCCCCGTCTGATTTAGTTATAAGTTGGTACAGTGGATAGGTCTTGAAAAACTGAACACAGATCAATCGAGGAAACAGGAAGCAGTTGTGTGGAACTATGAAAAAAATAAAATTACAAACTGAGCAGCCCATGCGCAAGATATGCAACATCAAAGATAATATGAGCCCGGGAGCGCCGTGGTCCCGTGGTTAGCGTGAGCAGCTGCGGAACGAGAGGTCCTTGGTTCAAGTCTTCCCTCGAGTGAAAAGTTTACTTTCTTTATTTCCGCAAAGTTATGTCCGTTCGTTCATTGACGTCAATGTTAACTGTAATAAGTTTAGAGTCTATGTTTTGCGACCGCAGCGCAAAACCGTGCGATTAGTAGACGAAAGGACGTGCCTCTCCAATGGGAACCGAAAACATTTGATCGCAAGGTCATAGGGCAACCGATTCCTCCACAGGAAAACACGTCTGATATAATCTATACGACACTGCTGACGGCATGTGCGTCACATGACAGGAATATGTTGTCGACCCACCTAACTTGTACACTTGGCGAATGGGTAAAAAGATTCTTCTACCTTGCCCGATTTAGGTTTTCTTGTGGATGTGATAATCACTCCCAAAAAAGTTGTAACGCCGGAAATGCATATCCTATTTCCATCTATTGTACTATAGATTTTTCCTTATTTTGTTACCCGAAGATATGACATTTCTGTGTCTTTATACAGGGTGATTCAAAAAGAATACCACAACTTTAGGAATCTAAAACTCTGCAACGACAAAAGGCAGAGCTAAGCACTATCTGTCGGCGAATTAAGGGAGCTATAAAGTTTCATTTAGTTGCACATTTGTTCGCTTGAGGCGCTGTTGACTAGGCGTCAGCGTCAGTTGATGCTCAGATGGCGACCGCTCAACAGAAAGCTTTTTGTGTTATTGAGTACGGCAGAAGTGAATCGACGACAGTTGTTCAGCGTGCATTTCGAACGAAGTATGGTGTTAAACCTCCTGATAGGTGGTGTATTAAACGTTGGTATAAACAGTTTACAGAGAATGGGTGTTTGTGCAAAGGGAAAAGTTCTGGACGGCCGAGAACGAGTGATGAGAATGTAGCATGCATCCAGCAAGCATTTGTTCGCAGCCCAGGAAAATCGACTCGCAGAGCTAGCAGAGAGCTGCAAATTCCACAATCAATTGTATGGAGAGTCCTACGAAAAAGGTTAGTTATGAAACCTGAACGTCAACTACCCGAGGCGATGGATCGGCCGCCAGGCAGCCCGTGACAGAGCACTTCATCACTGGCCTCCAAGAAGCCCTGATCTTACCCCCTGCGATTTTTTCTTATGGGGGTATGTTAAGGATATGGTGTTTCGGCCACCTCTCCCAGCCACCATTGATGATTTGAAACGAGAAATAACAGCAGCTATCCAAACTGTTACGCCTGATATGCTACAGAGAGTGTGGAACGAGTTGGAGTATCGGGTTGATATTGCTTGAGTGTCTGGAGGGGGCCATATTGAACATCTCTGAACTTGTTTTTGAGTGAAAAGAAAACCTTTTTAAATACTCTTTGTAATAATGTATAACAGAAGGTTATATTATGTTTCTTTCATTAAATACACATTTTTAAAGTTGTGGTATTCTTTTTGAATCATCCTGTATATTGTAATTGTTTTACTATTTGTATATATTTATTTATGCATTTATGTCGATGTATAATTGGTTTGTTTTATAAATATTATTTATATTTTTACGCTGGGTCTGGCCTAGGGAAAACTATGCTATCGAACGATTACATCGATATGTCGTGTGGAGAACCAAAGTGTGTAGGATCTTTGGGAGTGTTAACTCTGCCGCGTGGAGCGCGGGCAGAGCATGAGGGAGTCTGGCTGGGGTAGTGCAGTGGAGCAGGTGTGTTGTGTGTAGCTCCCGCGAGTTGCCGCGCTTTCGGGGTTGGGCACCATGTAATTGCGCTCGACTTGCTATGATAGCTCTGACACGGTGTCGCGGACGGGAAGAATTAGCTGGCGCACATCAAGAGCCCATTTCGCCTGGTGACCGTGTCGAGAAGAAGGCGCGCCAACATCCAGCTTCTGCATCAGCGACGGCCGGGAATGAGTGACTGTCGCCACCTCCTCGATCGACGGCTTTAAACCTTCAATCAACCAACAACGAAGACTGGAAGCACGTAAAGTTTTAGAACTGTATGGCAGACCTCAGCTTTTCAAACTGTTCCATTTTCATTACTAAATTACAGCAACGTAGCGTGAACCTTTGTTGCTCATTGTCCCAATTGCATTACCAAGCAGGGTCCCTTCCTTCAATCACTAAATTAACTTTCGATTTTCCGGTTTTATTAATTCTTTTGCTAAATTAAGTCAGAGTGTAGCGAAATTTATTACTTCTGACTAACTTTCAGTTTTCACACTACACGTGTCAACCTTCAGTTGCCACGCTTCTTGTGCTAATTATATGTGTAATAACCTTTCTTTTTCCGTTACTATAGTAATTGTCCATAGGACTGGCGACCGTAATTTTCCCCAAATCTCAAATATCTAATTACCGCTAGTTAACGTAACGGCCGCACATTTACTTCCTTTATTAACTTTACCCCTTTTCAAAATTAATTTCCACCAGTTTCATTTGCATTTTCCCTTTCATTTAGATGTAACCCTTTCCTCCCTCTTTACCGACAGATTAACTTCGGTGACGATTGCTTTTCTCAAATTTCCGTTTGGTACACGCAGTTTAATTTTTCACTGTCATTAAGGTCGATAAGTGAGGGGAAGGTTACAAAGTGATGAAAACATAAGAGTTTGTCACATGAACTGCAACAAATGAATGCAACAGTTTCACAGTCGCACGGTTTTCCATGTGCTCTGTCAAAACATATGTTTTTAACGTTTTCAAATTTTTCCGTGTGTAGACCGTCAAATCCTGCGTATGTCCAAGCAAATCTGAACATTTCCTGGAATTTTGGAGAGCGAAGATGATTATGTGTGAGTGCCTGAACTTCGATAATTGTCTGAAAATAAAAACTTGAACTTTTCACTCGAGGGAAGACGTGAACCAAGGACCTCTCCTTCCGCAGCTGCTCTCGCTAACCACGGGACGACGGCGCTCCTGAATTCATACTATCCTTGATGTTGCCAATCTTGCGCATGGACTACTCAGTTTGTATGTTTTGCGTATTTTTTTTTTCACAGTTCCATACAACTTCTTCCTGTTTTCTCGATTGTTCTGTTTTGAGTTTTTCAAGGCCTATCCACTGTGCCAACTTACAAGTAAATTTGAGGGGGGTGCGATGGGGAGGTTCCCTCGTCAGGTGATTCATGTGAAAAGGTCTCCGACGTCATTACGGCCGCACGACCAGGGTTAATAGACTTTGCACGTGGAATGGTAACTGGATCTACACGCTTGGGGCATTCCATTTCGGAAACCGTCATCAAGAATACTACATTTCAGGCATTACCTCTCACCACGCTTAACGTAGTGGCCGATGGCCTTCACTGAACAACCGAGGACAGCGCCGTTTGCACAGAGTTGTCAGTGATAACAATCGAGCTACACTGCGTGAAGTAACCGCAGAAATCAATGTGGGACGGTCGACGAACGGAGGACAATACGGCGGAAGTAACCGCAGAAATCAATGTGGGACGGTCGACGAACGGAGGACAATACGGCGGAATGTGGCGTTAATCGCCTTTCGGCAACAAACGACCGACGGCAGTGCGTTTGCTAACAGCACAACGTCAAACTTCCTGGCAGATTAAAACTGTGTGCCGGACCGAGACTCGAACTCGGGACCTTTGCCTTTGCGGTAAAGTGGTCTACGAACTTCATATCAGCGCACACTGCGCTGCAGTGTGAAAATCTCATTCTGGAAACATCCCCCAGGCTGTAGCTACGCCATGTCTCTGCGGTATCCTTTCTTCCAGGAGTGCTATTTCTGCAAAGGTTCGCAGGAGAGATTGTGTGTAGTTTGGAAGGTAGGAGACAAGGTACTGGCAGAAGTAAAGCTGTGGGGGCGGGTGGAACAGCGCCTACACACTGGTGCCAACAACGAGCTGAATTCGTATAGTGGCAACGTAAACATGTCTGCGCATTGATCGCGGCCGGTGGATTTGCGGTTTATAATGTGAGTAATATTGCTCCACTGTACCTGAGACATTTCGGAAAGTTCAATGCCGAACGACCGAACAACCAAAGTCGGTTTCGAAACGCGAAAGACAGAAAGCAAACAATATTGGCGCCGATGTGTGGTAAGGTATCAACGTAGGTGGCCTTTGATAATTGGCCCAAATAGCGATTCATACCACCACTGAGGCCAACGCTGGTATACGTGAACTACGTTCTTATTTTTACGTCCACCGCCAGCGCCTGTTGTTCTAATTGAACGGAGTTAATGGCAGCAAGTGACTCACTTCACTGTTTGGGTTGACATGCTACTAATTTCATTGTTCCACTTGCATCAAGGGTTTTAATCATGGATTTGGTTTCCGGTACAGTGGAATGGAAGTGTGCTCATGTTACTGATGACCATTTGCTACACAGATTAGCAGTGGTAATGGCGGTGGTGCTCAACGTTTGTATCGGGAGATATTTCCAGAGCGACTTTTCAAGCAATTTATCATCGTATTATGGAGCGTAGGACGTTTAAGCCTTCTACTCGCGACTGGTGGAGGCCTAGTAGGACGAAGAGGAACTGCGTCATGCAATTGTCGACAACCCTAGTGCAAGAAGTAATGTTGACCACGTCACTGTCTCGAGAACGTTTCATACCGTGCTGATACGTTCTTTTCATGTTGTTTAAAGACTCATGTTCACGTAACATCTTTCCTTCATCCACGTGTGTGAAAGTTTTCCTGAAAGTTTGGTCAAACCTTTTCGTTACGCTCTGTATACACAGGCTGTATAAACGAAACTGTCCCAAATTCTTACTGCAGATAGTATTGTCAAAAGCTAGAAAGCAAATAGACTTATGTCCGTAAACAAATATTGGCTGAAATATCTCATTCTGTGTCATCAGAGCTGTATCTCCGTTGACACTGAGGGAGGTGCTCAATATGGTTATCACTTATTCTTAGACATCCTTCAGCCTTCCTTGTATAAGATGCAGAAAAATTTGGGAACTCACCCAGCTGCCTCGTATTTGGTTACAAGCTCGTGTAACGTATGCACACTGTCTATAGCTGTCTAATATACCAATGCACGTAAATGCCTCCATAGCCATAAATCTAAGACGTTTGTGTCGGATGAAGGAGAAAAAAAATGGCTCTGAGCACTATGGGACTTAACATCTATGGTCATCAGTCCCCTAGAACTTAGAACTACTTAAACCTAACTAACCTAAGGACATCACACGACACCCAGCCATCACGAGGCAGAGAAAATCCCTGACCCCGCCGGGAATCGAACCCGGGAACCCGGGCGCGGGAAGCGAGAACGCTACCGCACGACCACGAGCTGCGGACAGGATGAAGGAGAAGGCCACGCTACTGCATCTCCTCGACCAATACAACCCTCATTAAACGTTTAGTATTAATTCTATCGTACGGGTCGTAGAAAAAACAGGCGCTGCCTCGCCGTGAATAAACAGCCTTTGTCTTTTCCATGGAAAGTTCTCTCTTTTAGAGGTGGTTGTGGATTCCGCTCGTCTGCAAATAACATGTAAGCTATGAATTGTGCATACCCAGAGCTCATTGTTAGAATCCATTTGAAGAATAGAAACTGTTGAGACTTCGTCCCTTTCCTTCTTCAAACCGGCTACCACAGGCTAGTACAGTCCTTATTTCTGTTTGTCCCTTGCTGTGTTCTGCCGTCTTTATCCAGCCTGACACCCGCGTCACCACTGTACATATTGTGTTTGTAACGCCGTGACCGCGCCGTCGAGATAAGGACAGCCATTATCTGAACCATTTCTCTCTCCCTCCGAACGAGATGAGTAAGACTCCAAGCCCAATAAACAATTTGAATCTGTCACACGTGGTTCGGTAAAAGTAATTCCTACGATTCTTCCAACTGATTTGACTTTCGAATTTTCCTTTTCGCAACTAGGTGTCCGTAAGTTATCGCTACTCGTTATGTTTGTCCGGACAGACACTCTTCAATACCAAACTGGAGAGAGCACTGCATGAAGATAAGCCGTCACGCTTGACGTCACAGCCGCCATGATAAGTTTGAACAAGCTGTCAAGCTACTAAACAGGAGAAATTAGTTTACTGAGCGAACCACGCGAAAGTCGCAAGCACAAGCATTACTAACAACTCCGAATGTCCCTCGCTAACGTAGCGTGCACGCCAAAGACCATCACGGTTTTCCGTGAAGAGTCACCTTTGGAAAGTCAAAAGTTCGATATTGAGCTTACTGGCAGCAGAAGGAATTGGTTGCGACCAGTACTGCTCCCATGAACTGTAAACATGCCAACCGCTAATTTCAAACCTAGTAAGTAGTAGAGGGAGATATGGGGCCATGCAACCCAACCGGAATTCGGCAACATCCCGTGCATAACAACTATCCCAGCCGGTTTTACAGTAACATGTAGGAGATTGTTGACCCTCAGCCAGATCACTGGAAGTGTGCCGGTGCACTTCAACCTTATACCTTCACCACAGCTTTCCGATAGAGCCTGCAGACAGACAATCCCTCACATCACGCAACACTGCAACCTGACAGCATATAGCTGACATCCACATACCAGGCGCAATTCATTTTATAAACGCTGTTGAAATCCGATAACGGATTATCGGATATTTTCGTTATTGTTAACTGAAAGTTATGTTACAATTGTGTGCTTTCCACTCACAATATTGTTATTGGTCATTTACATGGCATATTTGGCGGTGTACGCTATTTTTTTTCATCTTTTAGCCATCAGTCTTCTGACAGGGCAGATGCTGCCCGCCGCGAATTCCTCTAATGTGACAACCCATGTCAGAGTAGCACTTGCAACCTCTCCCCTCAATTATTTGCTGCTTGTATTCCAGTTTCTGTCTTCCTCTACGGCTCCCTCTAGTATCATGGAAGTTATGTCGTGATGTCTTAACGGATGTCCTCTCCTCCTGTCCGTTCTTATTAGTTTTCCATGTATTCTTTTCCCCGCCGATTCTGCGGAAAAATCTGCTCATTCCTTACATCATCAGTCAACCTGATTTTCAACACTCGGCTGTAGCCCACATCTCAAATACTTCTTTTCTGTTCCGGTTTTCCCAAGGTTTCACTACCATACAACGCTATGCTCCAAATGTACATTCTCAGAAATTTCTCCATCAAATTCAGAATTACGTTCCATACTAGCAGAATTCTCTTGGCCAGAAATACCTCCTTTGTCAGTGCTAGTCCACGTTCTATGTCCTTGCTCCGTCCATCATGGGTTATTTTGCTGCCTAGGGAGCAGAATTTCTTAACTTCGTGACCCCAATTCTGACGTGGAGTTTCTCTCTGTTTTCGTTTCTAGTACTTCTCATTACTTTCGTCTTTCTTCGATTTACTCTCAGTCCATATTTATAACCATGTAATCACGTTTTCATCATATTTCGATACAGTTCCGCACTGTCGCCTGATAAAGTAAGAGCCTATGGAATATCAGACCAGCTGTGTGGCTGGATTGGAGAGATTTTAGGAAACAGAACCCAGCATGTTGTGCTCAATGGAGAGACGTCTACTGACGTTAAAGTAACCTCTGGCGTGCCACAGGGAAGTGCTATGGGACCATTGCTTTTCACAAAATTATATATATATATATATACCTAGTAGATCGTGTCGGAAGTTCCATGCGGCTTTTCGCGGATGATGCTGTAGTATACAGCGAAGTTGCAGCATTAGAAAATTGTAGCGAAATGCAGGAAGATCTGCAGCGGATAGGCGCTTCGTGCAGGGAGTGGCAACTGACCCTTAACATAGACAAATGTAACGTATTGCGAATACATAGAAAGAAGGATCCTTTATTGTATGATTATATGGTAGCGGAACAAACACTGGTAGCAGTTACTTCTGTAAAATATCTGGGAGTATGCCTATGGAACGATTTGAAGTGGAGTGATCATATGAAATTAACTGTTGGTATGGCGGGTACCAGGTTGAAATTGATTAGGGGAGTCCTTACGAAATGTAGTCCATCAACAAAGGAGGTGGCTTACAAAACACTAGTTCGACCTATACTTGAGTATTGCTCATCAGTGTGGGATCCGTACAAGATCGGGTTGACGGAGGAGATAGAGAAGATCCAAAGAAGAGCGGCGCGTTTCGTCACAGGGTTATTTCGTAAGCGTGATAGCGTTACGGAGATGTTTAACAAACTCAAGTAGCAGACTCTGCAAGAGAGGCGCTCTGCATCGCGGTGTAGCTTGCTGTCCAGGTTTCGAGAGGGTGCGTTTCTGGATGAGGTATCGAATATATTGCTTCCCCCTACTTATATCTCCTGAGGAGACGGCGAATATAAAATTAGAGAAATTCGAGCGCGCACGGAGGCTTTCCGGCAGTCGTTCTTCCCAAAAAAGCATACGCGACTGGAACAGGAAATGGAGGTAATGACAGTGGCACGTGAAGTGCCCTCCGCCACACACCAATGGGTGGCTTGCGGAGTATAGATGTAGACGTTTACTATACGATAAATAAATATGCAGTCACCAAAAAGAACCGGAGCTCCACCGCCAACAGTAATATTACTGTATGGTCCACGCGCGATGTGGTGTGTTTAACTATACGTCGAGTGCAGTTACCGCGGAAGTAACTGCCTTGGTAGTTCTGTTCCACAGCGAGCGTGTGCAAAAACCACACACACACACACACACACACACACACACACACACACACACACAGAGAGAGAGAGAGAGAGAGAGAGAGATAGAGAGAGAATAAAAGGAGGAGGCTGAGCCGTTTCTGCAGTAATCGCCGGGCGGCCGACGAGAGCACAATGGGCTGGCCGCGCTGCTAGGCTCCACGCCGTGGACAAGATGGCGCCGCCGCACAAAGGAACGGCAAATAATTGTATTAGGGATGCAGATAGATGTGCATACGTTAGGGGCTTTCGGCGCCGGCAGGACCGGGCGCGGCCCGTTCTCCATCTCCAGAGTCTGGAGGAGAGATCTGGAGGCTGGAGGCCGGCCGGGGTGCTCAAGGAATGTCCGGTTTCAGAGGGGCGACGGGCACGGTGTGTTCCTCGCGCATGCGTAACACACCTAGGTCCCAGCGGCAGACAACAGCCGTCTTATTTGCAATGTGGGACACTGTTGGTGATTCAGGCTGCAGCGTCGGCGCCAGTTGACATGCATACAAAATTGGATAATAGACAACTGTACCTCGCAGCCTGATTTACTACGAAAACCCACTGAAGTTGCCACAACTGCGGGGGAAGGTATTAGGGAATAAAACAAAACTGTGCTTTTTGCAAGAAGGCGTAGTCTTAAGGCTTTATTACCGAAATAATTTATGGTTCAAATGGCTCTGAGCACTATGGGACTTAACGTCTGAGGTCATCAGTCCCCTAGAACTTAGAACTATTTAAATCTAACTAACCTTAGGACATCACACACAGCCATGCCCGAGGCAGGATTCGAACCTGCGACCGTGGCGGTCGAGCGGTTCTAGACTGTAGCGCCTAGAACGGCTCGGCCACTCCGGCCGGCGAAATAAGTTACACACAACACTCATAAGCTTATTTTCTTAATAAAACCGTTTAGATTGCTAACTGAAATGTCATCATTTATTACGACGTTTCGGCATCTGCCATCATCAGATATCAAAAAACTTTGAACTTGCGAAGCAATGTTCCGGGAGTATTACAATATTGACACTAAACCCTGTTTCGTAACTCTCATATTGGACTATTGAGCTCAGCTCCCATGCTTACAGAAAATAATGAGTTAAGGATGGGACTGAACCACCATTTGCCACGCCTGGTACATGAAATTTAAACTGAACTGTTTATATAATTATTTCACCAGCTTTCTAACGCGTATGGTATATGGAACAGTGGGTACATTCATAACGCCACATACAGGTGCTCTTATGCAGTTTGGCACAGTATTGAGTGGGTTACAATATCCCAAAACCCTTGAAAATGAGCATATGGCGAAATTGCAATAAATAATGTATTAACAGCGAAGAGCGGAATGATTCCCTTCAAACATTTCACGAAGGCTGTGGACCCAGTTACGCTCGAACTTTACTTCTTGAAGTCTCCTCGTGCGAACATATATCCGAAAAACCTTTATTTTGAGTTACGAAAGCAATTCCCTAGTAACCCTTCATCACGTGACATGGATTTTTTACTTACATTATTCTTTACGGGAGGTCTCGGCATTTGTTTGTAGTTCGTCTCTTTTGCTCAGCATCAAGGTGTGAGGCAGAATCATTCACAATCATCTTGCGGCTCTGTTTCTTCGACAATGTCTTACTGGGCAAATGTACCTTCAGTTTCTCAGAAATTAGGTGCTTCATTTACCTCACAGTGTACCTCGATACGCTATCCAACGTATGTGATCTACGCACGATTGCACTGCGCCTCACATTCTACATCTACATACATACTCCGCAATCCACCATATGGTGCATGGCGGAGGGTACCTCTTACCACAACTAGCATCTTCTCTCCCTGTTCCACTCCCAAACTGAACGAGGGAAAAATGACTACCCATATGTCTCTGTACGAGCCTTAATCTCTCTTATCTTTGTGGTCTTTCCGCGAAATGTAAGTTGGCGGCAGTAAAATTGTACTGCAGTCAGCCTCAAATGCTGGTTCTCTAAATTTCCTCAGTAGCGGTTCACGCAAAGAACGCCTCCTTTCCTCCAGAGACTCCAATCCGAGTATCTCGATAACCAGTTTCGGAATCGATAGATTGGTCGATGATATCCAATGCATTGCCTGCCCGATCGCCAGATTTGTTCTAACAGATGTTTATTTCTGGGGACAATTATAAAGTCCTTGAGGTATTTAATACCCGTACCCATGTCGATGTTCTTAGGGAGCGTGCCCAAAATCAATTTCACCAAATCCCATGCTCTCTAGGAATTCTCAACAGAGTATGAGAGGCAGGCTCACGGCATGCATCGGAGGAGGAGGTCACTTCGAGAAATTTTTGTAAATGTATAAAGTGTAACATCAACAATAAACCCGTGTTACTCCCAAACGAATGATTTTCGGAGCTACGGTAATATGGACTTTTTCTAATGTTGCGATGTCAGTAACACATATCCGCATTTGTGGACAGCAGTGTCTAAACATCCTTTAACGTAATGGGCCATGTAAAACACAATTGTTAAGAAAATCTGCGTAACACCGTGCAATATTTCTGGCTTATTCAGCCATCGTATTAGGCTCCAGGAAGCTATTCCCAGGGCAGTGGAGATGCTAGAAGCATAGAGATGACGCAATGTGGGATGAGGTACCGGTGACAGATGTTAGATTCGGTACCATTCCCGTGAGAAAGACCGCCTGCATGATGCTGCTGCTCTGTGATTGGCTGCTGTGTTCGGCGGTAGGGCGCCAAAACGTTAAACTTTAGTTGCTATTATTAAAGCTGTCATCCAAATTACTTCATTTTTTTAAAATAAAAATCTCTCAACAGCCAGCTATCAATAAGTCATTTCAAAATTATTAAAATCAAAGTATTACTAAAACAAAAGACTGGCGATATTACTGCCGATGCACTTCGGTGGCGTTCGGGTCTCGCCTTGCTGGCTTGGCGCGCGAAGTGTCTCGGGCAGTCCGGCTCTCCAGTTCTGACCGTTCCAGTAGACAGACATGTTGTCTGTTATAGCAGTATTTGTTTCATGCCATTTTATTTACTCCCAAATGAGTTATAGTTTATTCGTAGCCGCAGTTCCTTGCGAAGTTAATTTCAGCCTCAAGAAAAAGAATCCACGACCTGCGTGCTGTTTTCTGCGCTGGGGACATCATCATCATGAAGACAGCAGGTTAGTGAAGTGTACGAGAACTTTCGTATTCCACACAGGGCAGAGAAAACAACTAGGCACCTCACGTGTACTGCATGCACAGTACAAATGTGCTCAGTGACACGTCATCTGCAGTAATGCTGAGGAGGTAAAGAAGGATGAAAGCATTAACACTATCTCACTTTAATTCCTTTTTTCTTGCCGTAACCGTCAAGAGTGGAATTAGGCACAGTCCAGCTGTGCGTTTGTGAAAAAAACGGAATCGTTCGTCTCACTTCCTTTACAATTGTTAGACGTTGGTACGTTTCTGTGTATACCACCTTGGACAGCGATCACAGTATTGGCGACCCTCTGATAGAGCACACTTCTCCAGTGGGATCAGAGGCGCGGCAGTAGCTACACGAAATGCCCACTGCCCGACGCTCCATCATACGCCAGCAGAGAACGAACAGCGTCTTATGTAAGCCGGCAGTATGACGCCTGGGCACGCGCTACGTGAATAGCCGGCCAGGCCTGTGACGTTAATTCATCTGCGGAGCAGCAATGTCAGCAGCATCTCTAGGCTGGCACGCGCTCTGCTACACACACATCTGACGCGAGAGCAAGAGCCCACTCCGAAGCTGGAAACTCTGGTTTCCGACAACGTAGCTGCAGTCCGTAAAAAGGTTCACCGACGGTCGGGAACGAGACGTTGTCTACGACTGAAAGCGTACGTAATGGCGTTCGGCTGTGTCGACGTGTAACGCAGAATGTATGACAAAAGCAATATCGGGCAGTATTTTAGCAAGGGTGTTATTTCTTCGGTGACCACTTCCCGACTGCAAAATAAACATGTCCCAGTGTAATCTTCAATATGGCAATCAACGCTATGTGTTCACTGTGCGTCGGTTCAGAAAACGCAATCGGCGATCTTTCTGAACACGTACCGATTAAGATGTAGTTTGATCCATTCCACGAAATTTTTACACGTTTCTGTTTTTTAATTACATACAATGGGTCGAAGTTTCAACTGGAATAGCGCACTAGTTATGAACAGTGCATGGCGAAAGGTACTTTGCAATAACAGGAGTTAATGTCTGTCCAGTTTCAATTTCTTACTGCGGGACGGAAAAAGTACTGACTTCTCCCCTCAGAACGCAACCCAATCCCCCTTGTTTTCTCATGAAGTGTACGGAGATATAGTCAGTAGCGGCAAAATGGTCGTACAGCCACCGTAAAATATCGGTTTTATAAATTTATCCAGCAGTATTTCGCAAGAACTTCGTCGCCCTTTTTCCAAAGGTCCCAATTTGACTTTGTCGATCACATCTGTTCCACTAGCATATGAGCTACACCCATCTGTTACGATCCTAGCAACACTTCTTGAATTAGCTCGATGTTTTCCGTCACGCCTCCTTGATGACTCCAACAGTGGAGCAGCAATCCCTGTCGCTCGCACGAGGCTCTTATCTGCTATTTCATTTGTGGATGCAACCAATGTTCCTGTTACTCTCCGAAACAAACCTGAATCTTCCACTCGTTGCATTTAATCGTTTCTTAGGATTAATCATAAATATTAAAATCTGATGTACTCCAGATGTTCGACTAATCTCATAATCTAACAGTATATAGTTCTTTCTCATCTGAATGGACTAATGCATAACGTCTAACTGTTGGGATTATTGTTGAGTTCAAGTCAGACGGCCACCTCTGCGAGATCGCATTTTCTTTGTCAATCAAATTCAAATGGCCCTGAGCACTACGGGACTTAACATCCGATGTCATCAGTCCCCAAGACTTAGAACTACTTGAACCCAACTGACCTAAGAACATCACACAAAGGAGGATACGAACCAGCGACCGTAGCAGCAGCAGCGCTGTTCCGGGCTGAAGCGCCTAGAACCGCTCGGCCACAGCGGCCGGCTGATGGACACTCACACCACTATCATGGACACTTCTCTATGCTGCTGATGCCATGTTGACTGCGGAGAACAAGTTTGATTTCCAGCACCAAACGCAAGAATGGAACGACCGACTCGCGTGGACTGGCCTTCGGTGCAACGAAAAGAAAACCGAGTACGTGACATCAGATCGGCGAGAAGTTAGGAGCATCAGCGTTGATGGAGAAGTGCTACCAAGAAGATCTACAATCTGTAGCGATGGCCAGCTTACACGCAAGGTCAACGCAATGACGTAGAAGGGAGTCAAATATCTACGAGACTGCCATCCATCCTGTTGCTATCTATGGCACCGAAGGTTTGCCAGCATGATACTTAGACAGGTGGCATCACTCGACCATGTTCCGAACGACATCATCAGGAAACGTTTAAGGGTCGCATCGATCCAGCAGGATGGTTTCGACATGTGTTGCGAGCAGAGGAAGATACCGTTGCAAAGGCAGCAAACACAGTGGAAGTCATGGGAAAGAGACTCAAAGGGACGACCTAGACAACGGTGGAGCGACGCACTGCACAACGACCTGAAGACTGTTAATCTTCATCCACACATGGCCTACGATCCAACAAAATCGTGACAGCAAATCCACTGGGCGAACCCAGCCACCAGCCGCGACAAAGGCCGAAGAACAAAGTAGTGTTAGCCGACGTGCACCATTGAGAACAAGATAACTCTGCTGGGAGATCATTGGGGACGGTGGCTATCCTCCTCTTCATCTCCTCCTCTCCATCTCCTCCAGAGTAACATCGATTTCGTCAATGTCAACTTCCTTGACTGGTCCTTCAGCAGTTGACATGGTTGGTAACGGCAGATGGGGAAAATCCTCGGTCGAAATTCTCTAAGTAGCTCCGCCTGCGTTCCTTTGTTTTCTTTCAATCGACCAGCAGCTCATCTGTTTCGTCACTGATACCGCAGAACTGAAGAAAGAACGAAGTAGTGTTATAAGGTGAGCTAATATGTCATGTGTACTACTCTGATGAGCCTTCTCCCATAACAAGAGCAAGTTATGGCCAGACGGAAGTCGTTTCGTCTGGTATCAACAACAAGATTATAGCTCTAAGATAGCCCTTTAATAAATTTTAAATTCAGTGAAAAACTATATGAAATACTGAAAATATTTTGTTGCCATTAGATATGCAACCTACAAATGGGACCGAGCACCAGGTCAGTCGTTTAGTGATGTTGTTGTTGTGGTCTTCAGTCCTGAGACTGGTTTGATGCAGCTCTCCATGCAAGCTTCTTCATCTCCAAGTACCTACTGCAACCTACATCCTTCTGAATCTGCTTAGTGTATTCATCTCTTGGTTTCCTTCTACGATTTTTACCCTCCACGCTGCCCTCCAATACTAAATTGGTGATCCCTTGATGCCTCAGAATATGCACTACCAACCGATCCCTTCTTCTGGTCAAGTTGTGCCACAAACTCCTCTTCTCCCCGATTCTATTCAATACCTCCTCATTAGTTATGTGATCTACCCATCTAATCTTCAGCATTCTTCTGTAGCACCACATTTCGAAAGCTTCTATTTTCTTCTTGTCCCAACTGTTATTTGTCCACGTTTCACTTCCATACATGGCTACACTCCACACAAATACTTTCAGAAACGACTTCCTGACATTTGAATCTATACTGGATGTTAACAAATTTCTGTTCTTCAGAAACGCTTTCCTTGCCGTTGCCAGTCTACATTTTATATCCTCTCTACTTCGACCTTCATCAGTTATTTTGCTCCCCAAACAGCGAAACTCCTTTACTACTTTAAGTGTCTCATTTGCTAATCTAATTCCCTCAGCATCACCCGAGTTAAGTCGACTACATTCCATTATTCTCGTTTTGCTTTTGTTGATGTTCGTCTTATATCCTTCAAAAATGGTTCAAATGGCTCTGAGCACTATGGGACTCAACTGCTGTGGTCATTAGTCCCCTAGAACTTAGAACTACTTAAACCTAACTAACCTAAGGACATCACACACACCCATGCCCGAGGCAGGATTCGAACCTGCGACAGTAGCAGCAGCGCGGCTCCGGACTGGAGCGCCTAGAACCGCACGGTCACCGCGGCCGGCTTATATCCTTCCGTCAAGACACTGTCCATTCCGTTCAACTGCTCTTCCAAGTCCTTTGCTGGCTCTGACAGAATTACAATGTCATCGGCGAACCTTAAAAGTTTTTATTTCTTCTCCATGGATTTTAATACCTAGTGATATAGGTGTATAAAAATCTAAGTAATCTTTTTTTCATTGTGTGGATTCCTAGTGATGCGGTGTCCACTAGACAGGGCTTTTAGATCGTTTACTCTTCTTCACAGGCACACCCGGCATCCATCCAAAACGCCCCACTAGAGGGCGGCTTGACTAGCCTGGCCACTCCTCGCATGCGCGCTATCTGTGCAGCGTGGTGTGGTGAGGTGTGTGTGATGGAGTGCGTCGCTCTGTGTGATGGCATCTCGCAGCGTGCCCGCGCGCCAGTACGTCACGCCGCCGCCGCCGCCCAGCTGTGGGCGTAATTAATGGGTGCCGGCCCAGGTAATCGGGGGTCGGCGTGTGAATTCATTACGGCGCGGCCCTTCCAGTCAGGCACGCAGCGGCCTGGAACCGGTTCCTGCGGGCCAGAGTCGCCCCCTTGGCGGGCTGGCTGGCTGCCGGCACCGCAACCTCCCGATGCCGCTAATCTACAGGTCTGAATGGCTGCATCACCAGCCGACGTTCATTTGGCCCCAATCACACGTCAAATGGAACCCAGCAGCACTGACAAGGGAACTTCCCCATCGCACCCACCTCAGATTTAGTTGTAAGTTGGCACAGTGGGTAGGCCTTGAAAAACTGAACACAGATCAATCGAGAAAGCAGGAAGAAGTTGTGTGGAACTATGAAAAAAATTAGTAAAATATACAAACTGAGTAGTCCAGGCGGAACGTAGGCAACATCAAGGAGAATGTGAACTCAGGAGCGCCGTGGTCCCGTGGTTAGCGGTGGACCGAGAGGTCCTTGGTTCAAGTCTTCCCTCGAGTGAAAAGTTTACTTTCTTTATTTTCGCAAAGTTATGATCTGTCCGTTTGTTCATTGACGTCTCTGTTCACTGTAATAAGTTTAGTGTCTGTTTCGCGACCGCAGCGCAAAACCGTGCGATTAGTGGACGAAAGGACGTGCTTCTCCAATGGGAACCGAAAACATTTGATCGCAAGGTCATAGGTCAACCAATTCCTCCACGGGAAAACACGTCTGATATATTCTATACGACACTGGTGACGGCATGTGCGTCACATGACAGGAATATGTTGTCGACCCACCTACTTGTACACTTAGCGAATGGGTAAAAAGATTCTTCTACCATGCCCGATTTAGGTTTTCGTGTGGATGTGATAATCACTCCCAAAAAGGTGATGAAAACATAAGAGTTTGTCATGTAACCCGAAACTAAAAAGTTAAAATTTTCACTAGAGGGAAGGCTTGAACCAAGGACCTCTCGATCCGCAGCTGCTCACGCTAACCACGCAACCACGGCGCTCCTCTATACACATTTGCCTTGATATTGCCTATCTTCCGCATGGACTACTCAGTTTGTATATTTTGCTTATTTTTTCATAGTTCCACACAACTTCTTCCTGTTTTCTCGATTGATCTGTGTTCAGTTTTTCAAGGCCTATCCACTGTGCCAACTTATAACTAAATCTGAGGGGTGTGCGATGGGGAGGTTCCCTTGTGAGTTGGGGGCCATTTATAGAACGCCTGCATCAGGACGGCCAATAGTTCTGCATGCATGCTCTAGCACAGGGCTTCCCAAGCTTTTCAGCTGGCGGACCCCTTCTTCAGTCGAAAATCCATGGCGGACCCCTAGCCAGTCAAGAGCACAGTAACTTTAAATTTCAGAGCCAAACCCATGGGAACTGAAAGCTTCTTACCGCAATATCAATAGTCTTTGGAGCTTCTTGTGATTGTTCTTCCTTTGGTCGTCCTCCCTCCTCATTCATTTCAGCTGGAAACTTCCCTTGTTGTGAAGGCGAGGGAGAAACTGCACCCTTCTTCAATGATCCTGACTTCACCCACCGATCCATGTTAGAAGTGCCTACCCTTTGTGTCACCGAAATTACGACTAGTGTGGCGAAACATTACATGGTGGCTTCGCCCCGAAAGAAGTGTGGTGGCTGCAGAGGCAGGTGGTGTGGACTAATCACATGCCGAGAATTTATTGAGGAATCAGAGTGGCAATTCACTTACTGCCCCTGTCACGTTTTTTCAGGCATAACAACGTGTTTCAAAAATGTATTCTCATTTCAAAGTGCCATGTGAATTCATTTCATTTTCAATTGGATTTCAATCCCCTCTCCCTCTCCGTAGTTATCTTTTTTATGCCCAGACAACGACTGAAGGAAAGTAGAGGCAGAAACTAGTGAGAATGTGTGATTGGATCAATGATTTAAGAGCAATGTAGATCACTATTGACTCAGTTACGCACTTTCTAAAATCAATGCTCGTAATGGATGAAATTAACTCACAAAACTACTGTTCACTGTTCTGGTAAGAAATACATTGATGCTTGTAGCATGCAACACCAGCATACTCACTGTTCAGCGGTGCCAATTAGTTATCGCACACTACATACTTGTAATTCTGTGCTATACACGTACATTACTCTAGAGCTAAGAATCTTTTCTTTCTCAGTCTCTCATTAACGAGATTGTTCCAAATCCAACGCATTCTCTCTTTCTGGAAAAGATGCAAGCAAGCTCGCACGCACCATAATACACAACTTCTCTCTCCTCCCATCAAAGATGATGTCTATCAAATGCGAAGGCTCAGCAATGCACTTTACGCAAGTCTTGATATTCGGTGGTTTCAACATGGCTCTTCTGACCTGGGCTCATGCTTGTCAGAAATACCTGTATCGAGTTTCCGCTTAGTTGCTGGGATTCTACGAACACCGTGGCTACACAGTACTGCTTGCGCGCAAGCTTACCGGTCGGTTTTTCTTAACGGCTAGGCTTCCTGAGAACCTGTGGTTTTTCCCCTTGAAAAATACCAATTTAATTTCTCAGAAAGCAGCGTATTCGGAATAAACCAGCTGAAGAAGAACTGGTGAAGCAAGGTGGCTATGAAAAAAACTTAAATGGGACTCAAGAGGAACGTTACAACTGGAATGCCTCCGTTTCCAAGTAATACTGGCGTCATTGCCATCGGGCACCATGTGATGAGGCAGGAGAGGACAGTAGGAAGGTCACAAGGCTGCCCCCCCCCCCCCCCCCCCATACCACAGCACAGCACGCCGCATTGATCCCGCCTGCACACAGCGCAGTCCCATCCTGTTGCCGCCGCCTCCCAGTCCTATTGGACTGTTGCTGTTGCTGCTGTTAAGTGGGGCAGGGCGTGGGTTTCCGTTCCGCTGCTGCCGGTGACGCAACAAGGCCAGTGCCACCCAGCCTTTGTTCGCTCATTGATCGGTTGCTGCGCGGTTGCTACATTCGGACGAAACAGTCAAGCGGTCAGACCGAGTACTAGAGCTGTGCTGTGCTGTGCTGTGCTTTGCAGGAGTTTAGGAGTTTACCTCAGAGCTCGGGGAATTCGAGTACTACGCCAGGTTTAATCGCCCCCGTGTTCTAGTGACTTCTCTTGGTACTATCTACGAAGTATCCTTACGTTCTTTACACACTACGGATTTTAATTACAGCGAAACTAGGACTACGAATCACTGTAAGTTGCATGTCACATGTAGAAACAAGAACTAACGAATAAAGACTGCAGTAATCATTCAGTGCAATTCTCAAGCTTCAGCTCGCACTTGTGGCGAAATAAATAAAAAAAAATTAAATTTATTGATTTTTTGGAAAGAGGAAAAATTATGGACATGGAACTGTAACTTTAGAATTTTTGAAAGGCTTTTTTACGGACTGTATTGACCAGCTTGAATGCGGACAAATTCAGTGCTGCGTGAAATTTGCCTGTAATATAATTTACCATTCCGATTAATTACATTTTTGAATTCTACGTCATTGTTGATTTATTCAGAGTTCTCACCTTAGACGTAGAATTCCTCCTTTTGCCACAATATTAATTCATTAGTCGCCATCGATGTTGTTCTCTTTGTTGACCGTGTGTATCTTCCTGAGTCGGCATCGGTTCACTCCACGAAGACGGTGGAAACCAAGGTATACAATGCTACGTCGCTTTAAATAACTCTCGTAAAACTTAGATACTTCTCACTATTTTTTATTCACAACACAATAAGACTTGCTCTGCTCGTCACACAAACCATAAATACTAACATATGGCTGCCTTTTCGCACACACCAAAAATTACGTCCATCCCCCACAAGGCAACAATCGAAAGTGTGTCTTAACTCCTTCTTGGAGTATGAAACAAAAGAGAATCCAATATGAACATTACAAAGATTATATTCTAAATCCCTCTCAATTTAATCTTTGGCGCAGCCTTTAAGGTATTGTATGTCTCTGCAACGGAATGTGTCATTACCTTCGACCATAAATATAATAGACTGGCCCTGACGTCATTTTCGTGGCTCGAACATCTCTGGGCTGAAGTCACGTGAATGTTGGCAAAACATGGTTGTTTCGTGTTGCGCTTATGGCTGTACTCAGCGTTTTGTCGGGGAAATGGCATTACATTTCACGTGTAAGTGTTTCTATGATAGTGCAGATGCGTTTATTGAAATCTGCTGAAGTGACTTTTATATGTTTTTTCCACTTGAAATAGAGTATCACGTAAATTAAAGTGTTGAAAGTGATGCCTGTAAAGTCAGACTCATATTACATTTTGGAAAGTATCTGTGATAATTCGGTTACAGAAGTAAGTATAACTGTTTCTCGTTCCTACTCATAGGTTCCGTAAGGATGAAAACCGAAGGCAGCTTTGGATACAGGACCTGAAACGGAAAAAATTTAAGCCATTTGCACATACGCACCTTTGCTCGAAGCACTTCGCGGAGAAGTGTTTTAATAGGTTAGTTATTATTTACAATGTATATCTATAATTTGTATTTACAGTGTCTGTCATTTTTAAACCTAGGCTCCAAAATTATTTTCTGAAACTGCAAAGTCTCACCTTTCATCTAAAATATTTTTTTTAAACTGATAGTTGAAACTTTTGTAAAAATAGTGGGAACTGAACCTTTGACGTGCACCTAAAATTGATACTCTAAAATGGACATGCTCCTAAAGTAAACAATTTTGACACCTATGGTTGACGTAATTCCCATAGCCCATTTTCATTTATAAGTGACTAGAGCTCGAAACGTGGCAAATACAATGTTTAAAGGTTTGACACGAGCCCCCTCTTACTGTTTAAAAGAATTTTAACGAAAAATTACTATAATTGATAGTTTATAGGTTTATAGTAATTTCGTCCCGCTGCCCAACAGAACTAGTATCTATAGTCGAAGGTCATTACACATTGTGATCTAGAGACATCTACTGCTAATATTTTCATGAAAGGCCTTGCTGCTATAATTTATTCTCGCGAACACTATTACAGCCACTTTACTACGATTCAATTCGTGTATGAGACATTTGTTATTTAGTTTTCTTCCTTGTTTGATATGAGTCTTGCAATTTTGTTTTAAAAGCTCACTAAAAACGTGTTACTTTACCTGCGATATTGGCTCAAATGGCTCTGAGCACTATGCGACTCAACTGCTGAGGTCATCAGTCGCCTAGAACTTAGAACTAATTAAACCTAACTAACCTAAGGACAGCACGCAACACCCAGCCATCACGAGGCAGAGAAAATCCCTGACCCCGCCGGGAATCGAACCCGGGAACCCGGGCGTGGGAAGCGAGAACGCTACCGCACGACCACGAGATGCGGGCTGCGATATTGAAATAGTCACTTGATGCTCACTTGTTTGAATCATTAAGATCTCTAACAAGCACATAAAATACTGTACTGGAATCAGAATGAAGTAATATTTTTTTTGAATTGACACTATCGTCGCCTTTCTCGGTTAACTTTAGTTAGAAATAACCATAAATGTGCTTATATCCGTAAATACTCTATAAGAACTCCTACTGCAAATTGTTCAAGTACAGCACGTGTTTGTACAGTGGTGGAATTTAAAGCTGTTTCGTCCTGGGTTTCACGAAACTATTACGTTTTAAGCACAGTTTTAGCTGCCAGTTGTGGCTTCTTTGTGGTCCCTTGCGTATCGCCTGCATTCACCCCGTGCGAGTGAAATCTCATGTGATATTCCCAGCAGGCTCGACACCTTATCGAGCTCAGCGACGTATCGGGAACTCTCGAGCTCGTTCGAACGCGAAAATAGTTTTCTCAGACTTACCGTGTACCTGTAGTCCTCTTGCTCCACATCAGCGCTTTACTGGCATTGTAATGTGCTCAGGTCGACGGGGTGCTTCCAGATTTGTACTTCCCGTCGTTACCGGCTGACTTCACACGATGGTTGTGAGTGCACGAAGATGAAGAGGGAGGAAGGCAGTCCGCATATTAAGGGAAAGCAAGGAAGGTTACGATTTAACGTCTCATCGATGATGACGTCATTAGAGATGAAGGCACAGGGAAATCATTGAAAATCAAAATCTGCATGGCCGGATGGAGAACCGATTACACTGGCTTATTCACTGTGCGGTGCGGCATTTACTGAACTAAGTACCTTAAGTATTCACCTGAAGTTAATCAGAGAAACCACCAGTGCGTGGGAAGGACCCAACCATTCTGTCCGGTAATTCGTGGGTGAGTGGTTTCAAAATTGAAGACTCCATGAACATTGGATTCTGTATTTGAAAACATACTGCTTTATCAAGCAGCTGTCACACCAAAGTTTAACCGCCGCACACACTCAGCAATGAGAGAGGTAGGTGTAATTGTAAACAGTGGTGAAAAACAAAGAATACTACTCAAACACGAGTGGCTATTTATCGTTACATAATCCTACTACATTTGAGACTGAACTAGAAAACCTCTCACTCCCGATTCTGTAATTAATCGAACTCCCATGCATAAAACAGATTCAAAGTCGGGTACTTTACAAATCAGTTAATGTGTTTAATATCTGACGTTAAGCATGAACCGAAAGATACGTTTGGAAAAGGCTTGAACTCATGTTTAAAGTTTGTTGGAATTGATTAAGTGATGTTATCGAACACTGGACGAGAAAAGGCTGGATAATTTGCATTCAGATTTAAGCAAAATCTTGTTTTCCATACATCACAGTATTTATGGCGTCATATTCCTTGAACCACGACGTGATTTGATTATTTGCAGGTACATTCACCGGTATATGTGAACACCGTCTGCAAAATGTGTTGGAAATAGAGCAATTGGTAAAAGAGTGATGAATTAAAACGTCATAACCGATGATGAAGTTCTACTTCATGAGCAGCGAAAATGTAGTAAGTGATAAACTTTTTGTCTTTGATTATTTGGGGGGGGAGGGGGTGAGGAGTGACGGGGGTGAGGTGACAAGTATGACAGTTCCATAAAGGTTTGAAATTATGAGTTGTGTGAAGTTTGTTGGAGGTCGCTAAGAGTTCTCATTCTTAAACAGTGGATGAATATAATCTGATCCATGATAAATGATGCCTAAAGGTATATGCACACAGTTTCTAAGTGTTAATACTTGCCTTATTGTTGAAAAAAATAGTTCAAATGGCTCTGAGCACTATGGGACTTAACATCTGAGGTCATCATTCCCCTAGAACTTAGAACTACTTACACCTAACCAACCTAAGGACATCACACACATCCATGCCCGAGGCAGGATTCGAACCTGCGATCGTAGCGGTCGCGCGGTTCCAGACTGAAGTGCCGTATTGTATTAGACCTTTAACGGAAGACTATACCTCTGAATAGATTATGGCGGCATTAAAATTTTTAAATTTGGTTAATACCTACATAAAATGCTGATGAAAGCCGTTAGGCAACTGGGATCGCGCTCTGGGTTACCCGTTTATTTATACAGACATGCTGCGTAAGTAGCCTTGCTGTTTGTACGTGATACAGCAAATGCACCAAACTGCAGACTAATATCGCTATATACTGTGTTTTGCGGGGTCTCAGAGCATATTCTGCGCTAAAGAATTATGACCTTCCTGGAAGACGAGACCCACCGTAGTCTCAGGAGAAACCAGTTTGCTTTATTCACACATTATGTGTTACAAACAGAAGATGCAGGTGAGTAGGCAGGGACAACGTTGTCCTCGGTTTCCGAAAAGAGTTCGACACTACGATATTCAGCATATTCCGAACGGAAATGGACTGGCATAGGAGCAGTGGAAGGGCTGTAACGGTGCGTGAGTGCGGATACCGGGAAGAGCTCCGCAGAGTCAACGGCCTTCGTAGAGCGTTGCCACACTCGTGTTATTAGGGTGTGGGCTGACTGCCGGCCCACCTAGTCACGCGTCCTGGCCTCTGGCTCTAGTGCTGTTGCCAGCTGATCTCTCGTCGCGTGTCGCCAGCCCCCTAATACGGCGTCTTCAGTCCTGACCTCAGCGGAGACAACGGCGTTCAAGGACTGCCGCACTGTGAACAAAATTATCCGGTAAGCCTTTATTTTGTACTGACTGTACTTGGGCGCCGTTGTCTCCGCTGAGGAGACAACAGTTGAGGCGGACGAAATCTTCGGGTGTACAAGTAACATCGACAGTACACCAAGAGAGCGCTAACGGGCCATTGAAGTTTACGGCGCCGTTCGCAGACGATGCTATTTTATCTAAGAAGTTTGCAATGTGAAAAAACTGTATGGAAATGCGGGAAGACCACAAAAGGATCCCAAATGGATGCGGGGATTAACACTTGCTCCTCAAAATAAATTTCCGTTTGCGCAGTTCGGGTCCGCGCTGTACATTTTTCCTGAAAGTGTCGGTATAAAACGTTAAGAAGTGTTTCGTGTTCATACGTATTTTATGAAACTGTTTAATGCAACAAAATGGCTCTGAGCACTATGGGACTCGACTTCTCAGGTCATCAGTCCCCTAGACTTAGAACTACTTAAGCCTAAGGACATCACAAACAACCATGCCCGAGGCAGGATTCGAACCTGCGACCGTAGCAGAAGCGCGGTTCCGGACTGGAGCGCCTAGAACCGCTCAGCCACGACGGCCGGCTTAATGCATCAGATTAAGCTTACCCATTACGAATATTTTAGAACTCGTGGTTTAACTGAATGTAAATACATAAAACTGCAACCAGTCGCTTTTTGTAATACTCATTTATTATCGAGCGTGGTGGCGCAGCGGTTAGCACACTGGACTCTCATTCGGGAGGACGACGGTTCAATCCCGCGTCCGGCCATCCTGATTTAGGTTTTCCGTGATTTCCCTAAATCGCTCCAGGCATCTGCTGGGATGGTTCCTTTGAAAGGGCACGGTCGACTTCCTTCTCCGTCCTTCCCTAATCCGATGAGACCGATGACCTCGCTGTTGGAATTTTACCGTGCGGATATACAGGCGCTGGTTCCAAGACGGCGTAAGGCAGTTGAGAGGGATGGAAATTATGTGCAGAAATGAAAATATTGTTCCTAAAGGATGTATCTAAACACTGTAAAACTTTCAAACATGTAGAATAAAAGATGGATTAAAAAAATAGTGTGCATTTCTTTTGGAGTGACCCTCGTATCTGGGACTAATCGTCCATTGTGAGCTCAAGGCCGGCCGAAGTGGCCTAGCGGTTCTAGGCACTAAAGTCTGGAACCGCGAGACCGCTACGGTCGCAGGTTCGAATCCTGCCTCGGGCATGGATATGTGTGATGTCCTTAGGTTAGTTAGGTTTAAGTAGTTCTAAGTTCTAGGGGACTGATGACCTCAGAAGTTGAGTCCCATAGTGCTCAGAGCCATTTTTGAGCTCAAGTGCAACGGCTGCTGTAACAGCCGCTGTAGGATATGGGGAGGCAACACCGCTAAGGAGGTGGCTAAAAAAAAAAATCAATCGATTTTACACCACTGCTACAATATAGGACAAAAGTACTATCTTTCGACATAGACGATAACTTTCATCAAATTTATCCGCTTAATTTTCTTTTTTCTTGAGCGCTCAGGGAGCCAACTGTGACGATCGGCAATCGTTTGCAAAACATTTTCTGTATGAAGTTAAAAAAGAAGAGAACAAAATACAAAGGAGGGGGGGGAGAGGGCCTGTAGTGAGGTGGTGTCGGCGCGCGTCAGCTGCCCGCCGCGCCTCTGTGGAAGACATTAGGCCGGCCACACGTGGGAGCCATCAGACGCGGGCTGGGCGCAGTCTGCGCTCGTCTTCAGAAATAGGGCCGGCCGCGTCTGCTCCGCTCCGCCAATAAGTCAATTGGCCGGGCCCTGGCGCCGGCCTGCCACGTCACACGCGCTGCGGTGTGCTCTACTTGTTGCGGGGTCCGCGAGAAATACGGGCCCAACAACCAACTACTGTTGCCTCGCGCGACATACGTCACGAACGACCGGTTCCGTCTGGGGCCCACGGGACTCAATACATCAATGAAAAGGTGCTCTCTGAGAGTCTTAATTTCCTCACGTCTTCTCTAGAGCTTGTATGTTTTTAACCGCACAGTTAAGAATTGTTAAATTCGTCTGAAATAGTAACTTGCTACCAGCCGGAGACGGGCGCTGCAACTCGTTAAGACCCGTTGTAAGAGGTCCACGATTAACGAATTTATTGCTAGCGCACTCGAGCACATGTAATTTCGATGGATTGCTCACGCGCTGCCTGCGATATGTAAGCTGTAAGACAATCTCAGACCAGAGAGCAGTGTTGTCAGCAGTAGGAACCGTGTGGCAGTAGGAGTAAGTAGTAGCGTGCAGTCTGGTGTATCGAGTTGGCTGGGCCGGTCGTGGGGAGCGATGGCGGTAGTGTTGTAGTATAAGGTAAGAGCAGCCTCGCGCGTATGTAGTACTGTTATATCAAGTCCCATGTAAATGTTTTTAAAAAGAAATCTCTTAATAATCTTTCTTTAAAAAAATTAACTCTTGACAATCTTTCATCTCAATTTAAAGAATTAAAATTAGATGGGTAGATCACATAACTAATGAGGAGGTATTGAATAGAATTGGGGAGGAGTTTGTGGCACGACTTGACAAGAAGAAGGGACCGGTTGGTAGGACATGTTCTGAGGCATCAAGGGATCACAAATTTAGCATTGGAGGGCAGCGTGGAGGGTAAAAATCGTAGAGGGAGACCAAGAGATTAATACACTAAGCAGATTCAGAAGGATGTAGGTTGCAGTAAGTACTGGGAGATGAAGAAGCTTGCACAGGATAGAGTAGCATGGGAGAGCTGCTTCAAACAAGTCTCAGGACTGAAGACAACAACAAATGGTTCACATGGCTTTGAGCACTATGAAACTTAACATCTGAGGTCATCAGTCCCCTAGAACTTAGAACTACTTAAACCTAACTAACCTAAGGACATCACACAACACCCAGTCATCACGAGGCAGAGAAAACCCCTGACCCCGCCGGGAATCGAACCCGGGAACCCGTGAACCCGAGCGCGGGAAGCGAGAACGCTACCGCACGACCACGAGCTGCGGACGAAGACAACAAGAACAACTAATTCCTCCAATCCATGGTCATCCCGATTACTGTAAAGAAAAGTCAGTTGTTTCCTTTTATACATGACAAATCTATCGGCCAGCATTGCACTGGGCTGTGCCAGAAAAAATTATAAGAGCACATATATATGCGTTATCCGGCGACTTCATTGAGGTAAGAATTTCCAATTTATTCAGTATGATCTTTCAGGGCCATGACGCAGCACTGCTGACGTCCAAAAATTACCAGTTTAAATTCAGAGTCAATTATTGAAAGGTTATAAGTGACCCACAATGTTATTGAGAGGTTGGTCACGTTATTATTGTGAGGTTACGGAATAATAAACTGTTGGTAGGTTACGAAATTCATCTGTTGGTAGGTTACGCTGAAATGTGAATTATATAATTATATTTTATCTGTTGGGAGGTTACACTAAATCTGAATGTTACATATACATATTTTTATTTGTGTCGAGGTTACACTGTGGTATCACGTGCTGTGATGTACGCTACATGATCCGTGTACTTCTTTGCGACCGATTTTTTGCAGTTCCGTGCACGGCGGTGACGTCATCGTAGTCATGCAGCCCGAGCCTGCATAAATGTGCCACATACGTTAACTGCAGACTTGATAAGGATACACGCGTGGTTCGGGCACTTTATGCAAACGTGATTGAGCCTCTGTAAGAAAACGTGCAACAGCCTATCTGACTGTTCAGACTGCTGGAGGCTTGACCGATTTTCAATCATGCAAGCGTACCGAAATATACGGGTGCGTGAACTGAAAAGCAGGCCGGAGTGGCCGAGCGGTTCTACGCGCTACAGTCTGGAACCGCGCGACCGCTACGGTCGCAGGTTCGAATCCTGCCTCGGGCATGGATGTGTGTGATGTCCTTAGGTTAGTTACGTTTAAGTAGTTCTAAGTTCTAGGGGACTGATGACCTCAGCAGTTAAGTCCCATAGTGCTCAGAGCCATTTGAACCATTTTTTGAACTAAAAATATGTGAGGCTATCTTCGTAGCAGCATGCCGAAAGATGTGCAGCAGATCAATTGTAAACTGCTGGTTAAGTTTAATCGAGTATACGAAAGCCAGTGTAGTTTCAAGTCAAACTCCTTCAACTGAAATCCTATCACTCAATTTTGTGGTAAGGTCTTACAGGACCGAACTGCTAAGTTCATCGGTCCCTAAGCTTACGCACTACTTAATCTGACTTACGCTAAGGACAACACACAGAGACACCCCTATGCCCGAGAGAGGACTCGGGCCTCCGACGGTGGGAGCTGGAAATCCTATCACGATATGGGAAGAACCGGTGTTACATACATTACATTTTTAACAAAATGCAAAGCAAGTGACCACGTTACAGAACATTATGTCGTGAAACAGATAATTTCCCCTTCAACTAATTTCAGAGGGAGGAGGGCGGGGGGCAGGAATGAAATGGAAGGAATCCATTAAACTGAATCAGGATGAGTTAACGTACAGGTACATCAGTCAAGGCTGGAGTATGAAAGATGTGTCTGTATTAGTGTTTTGGGTTTCACAGCGTCATCAGTCCTTGAAAAAAGTTGCAACATCACTGTTAGTCTTTCGTGTGCTATTACAGTTTCTCTCAGAAATCTAATCCGATTTTTAATCAAACATATTCTGAGTAATAGGAGGTCTAAATATGTCTATAATTATTTTTGAAACACCATGTGGATATATCGTTATCTCAGAGTAAGCAGATGTTCTGATACACATATCTTGTTACCTTAACCAATGCTTATCACACATATCAGGTTTCATCTTTCGTTTTCATTCCACAACACAAAGGCTAAACAGGACAAAACAAAGGCTGAACAGGACAAAACAAAGGCTAAACAGGACAAAACAAAGGCTAAACAGGACAAAACAAAGGCTAAACAGGACAAAACAAAGGCTAAACAGGACAAAACAAAGGCTAAACAGGACAAAACAAAGGCTAAACAGGACAAAACAAAGGCTAAACAGGACAAAACAAAGGCTAAACTGGACAAAACAAAGGCTAAACTGGACAAAACAAAGGCTAAACTGGACAAAACAAAGGCTAAACTGGACAAAACAAAGGCTAAACTGGACAAAACAAAGGCTAAACTGGACAAAACAAAGGCTAAACTGGACAAAACAAAGGCTAAACTGGACAAAAAGGCTAAACAGGACAAAACCAGGAAACAGTCTGAGCTCCGCAT